>NC_142048.1:27414100-27729100 GCF_982192425.1 Myodes glareolus | reverse complement strand
GTAGTCTCACTCAAGGATGTAACTCTGCTATATTCAACTCCTATAAATCCATACAATCTAGATGTTATGAAAATTACTCCCCAGACATTGAGGAAAGAAGAGGGCAAGGGATGGATAATGCTTCTTCAGACTCCGAATGATGAAGGGCAATGAAGACAAGTGGGCTAGAATGATTGGAAGTGAGGCAGATTTGCATGTTAGATCAGAAAGATGGTATGTATGCTAAGCTATAATATTGTTTGTGCAGTCTCAGTGACCGGTGCCAATAGGACCTGGGCCTGATTTTATCTGCTTATCCTGAAGTCTCAGCGTAGGCACCTATTTCTCAGAAGGGAGATGCCCACTGGACTTTGCTCATTTCATGCTGTTCCTCATTAGATGGTTAACCCATTGAAAGGCAGACTTGGTCCTTTGCACTGTCTTCCCAGGTCCTAGCACAGTGGCACAGCCTGGGCACTCAGATATGCAGGACAGGACGAGCTCAGTTCCTATGAATACACTGGGAACAAATACTCTCCGAGTGTATGTTGGTATCTTTCTCTCTGAGCTGTCTCATGGTGGTTAGACACACCACCCTGTATCTTATCCTTCATTTCAGTGATTGAAAAAAAAAAAAAAAACAAAAACTTATCCATTGTCTTTTTTTTTATTGGGAAGCTGAGCAAAATGAAAACAGTGTCTGTTTGAAGAACTGCCCCTGGCAGCAATGCTCACTGATGCTGGTCCCTGCCCATGGGTGGAGCAGTGGGGTGACTTACTCCTAGCTCCTCATTGGCCCATCCTCCACCCTCTGTTCCCCTGAGAAGTCAAGTATAGATTGTGTCTGCTAGTTACCTTTAGCCCAGTGGGCAGCAGGGTAGGACTTGGCGTGTGACTAATGCCCTGAAAGACCTTGGCAGGCCTGGTAAGCAGCCGCCAAGCTGCCCTGGCCCCCACCCCACCCCCATCCTCACTGCCCTTTTCTGATTTCGCTGTGGTGTGTCACCTAGCAGTCAGCTGTCCATGGCACAGATGGTGAGTAGGCACGGCTGCTTTCCTTCCAGAATGAAAACCTGAAGACTCTTGCCTGTCTGTTCTTTCTCTGCTATCATGTTAACCTTGAGATCTGTGTGTAGGTGCGTGCGTGCGTGCGTGCGTGCGTGTGTGTGTGTGTGTGTGTGTGTGCATGCCCCGAGCTGTGATAACACAAGCCTGAACAAGCTGAACAAACTTATTGTTATGTTGGGTCCTGTCCTATCCTTGGTTCAGAAAAGCAGCTTTGATACTCTGTTGCTCTGTAGGGGAAAATAGTTATGGTAGTATAGTTCTGATTTCAAAAGGTGATCTCTAGATTTCAAAAAAATGCTCTAGCTTTCAAAGGAATGTATGCTGTTTGACTTAGTGGCAGAGTGAGCACTTGTTGCAGTGCTGTGAAAGGTTAGTTCGGTCTCTCGGCTCCTTTCCTATTTCTTCCTTTGCCATGTGCCAGCCTTAGGGGCAATCATTCATTCATAAGCTTTTAAATTAGAGTTGTTCTTGCTCTCTAGTGCACACTTAATTATTTTAGACTCGTCTCTATATAAATTGCTTATAATCTGCAATTCGGGGCTTTGGTATATATTGATGTTCATCTAAGTTTCTTCTGTGTATCTTGGCTTCTTATTTTGGCTCTGTGAAATGTAGGTAAGCATTTTTATTACCGCAGTGACAGTGTATTCTGAGCTCTGAGAGCTTTGGTAGAGGAAATGATCGCATCTAACATTTATTGAGCAGTTTCTTGCATGTGGCACCATCCTTGGCTGCTGGGAATCCTGTAGTAGGACTGAAAGCTCACTGGAAGGGGTGCGGTTTTCATCTCCGTTTACAGAGACGCACACCAGGTTCAGCAAGGCAAGAGAAGCTATTCACACAGCCAGGAAAGTGCCAAGGCAGGCCTTGGTTCCAGACTATAGTCTTCAGTGCCTTTTTCCTTTCTCTCAAATACAATTCCATAACTCCTCTCCAGACTTCTGGTGTTTGTTTTAAAGTTTATGTGTACTGATTAATTTATTCATCTTAGGTCTAATATCTTGGGGACTGTAAAAGAAAGTGATCTAACTAGAACAGCCAATTATGGATCTCCTGACATTATAACTACTTCTGCAGGGAAGCTGAGAGACATGTTGAAATTTAGGCTGGTCTGTTTTACCAGTTGGGAAACTTGTTTTGGAATCTTTTGGCAGAAGCAACACCTCCTGACCCTTAGGTGATTTGGGCTTCTTCATACCTCTTCTCTCATGTCAACCCTGTGAGCCTTGACCGTGCGGGCTGGGTATGATTGATTAGGAGGAAGGGAACAAAAGATGTCATTTCCTTCTTTTGAGTCATTTGAGCATTTATGGCAAGAATTCTTTAAGGTTTTTTTGGTTTTCAATTTTTCAAGACAAAGTTTCTGTGTAGCTTTGGAGCCTGTCCTGGAACTAGCTCTTGTTTGTAAACCAGGCTGGCCTTGAACTCACATATTTCTGCCTGCCTCTACCCCCCAAGTACTGGGATTGAAGGTGTGCACCACCACCGCCCAGCCTTCTTTGAGCATTTTTAATGGAGTTATTGAAAACTTTTCTTACATACAATATAATGGAGAAATGGAACAAGAGTAAATGGCTAAAGTGTTACCAGGAAAATGAAATTTGACCGTGAGACCATTAGACTGTGGATGTAATGCCTCGATTGAGTGGCAAGCCATGTCACTAATGATTGGCCTGTGGGCATTCTGGAGAAGTGTTCTGCCCCCTGTAGTGATCCTGGCATCTTTCTCTCCTAACAGAATTCTGCCTAAGGAATCACCAGCACTGAACCATGGAAGTCCATGAATTGTTCCGGTATTTTCGGATGCCAGAGCTGATTGACATCCGGCAGTATGTGCGTACGCTTCCAACCAACACACTCATGGGCTTTGGAGCCTTCGCCGCGCTCACCACTTTCTGGTACGCCACGAGACCTAAGGCTCTGAAGCCACCCTGTGACCTCTCCATGCAATCTGTGGAAGTAGCGGTAAGTGGGGGGTGGGGGGCCCAGCCTGCCTTGTGGACTTTCGCTTCATGTTCTCTGGAGAGTTTAACCTCATTGATGGGTCTTTGAGGACAGTTTCTAAAGAGAAGTTGTTGGTAGCTAACCCATGCAGAAGCCAAGTAAATTACAGGGCAGGGCACGGGAACAGATAACGTGCAGTAAGTTAGTTGTCTCTCCAGTGTTACACGCAAGATAGTTCCAGAAATCACACTGAGCTTCCCCGTGCAGGCTCCATGTCAGAATAGAAAAGCCTACTAGGAGAAAAAGAGAACACGGAACCTGGTTCAGTAGAGAGGAGTCACCAGATGGTCCCAAGATTTTTATTTGGGGGCACATCTGATCTGTAGAACTCATACTCACCCCGTTGGAAGGGACTCCGTGGTTCCATGCAGGGTAAGGCTAAATTGGCACTTACCAGGGTAAGGCTAAATTGGCACTTAACAGTAGATCAGCAGCTGTTGAGGACGGGCACGAGGAACCAGCCCTCAGGAGGCATCTGTGCTCGCGCTCTGAGTACCGGATTGTCGTGAAGAAGCCATGCACATAACAGCCAGCGTGTGTGATTAGGAATATGGGTGGGATGGGGTAGGAAGCCTCTAGACCCTTCCATGAACATCCTTGGCGCTCCTGTCTCCTCTTCCTTTCCTTGATCTCTTTCCGAAGTTCACAGAAACACGTGTGATTGATTGCTGTCCTCAGGGCGCTTGCTTCTCCCCTTCGCACCCTCCGCTGCAGCAGCTGCTTGCTCCTCCGCTCTGGTCAGGATTAGCTTTCAGTATTTGTTACTTTCAGCACAGAAGGAGCTTGGGAAACACAGACATTCGCTGCTTCTAGGTGGAGAGGTGAAAGGTCCCCCAGCTTCTCCCCACATTGGTCGCTGTGGCCGACCAATGTGCCTCTCTGCAGACAGCCCTGGCCAGATTAATAGCTTTGTGATACTAATGGGGTTTTATTTTAAACAAGTTCTGGGCTTCGCTGATACGAAATTCTTAAACTATACCAAATGTGTCTGTAATTTGTGACGGATACAGGCAAGGGCTGTCTTCTGACAAAGCTGGGCTCTCTGCTTCATTTTCATGGGGAAGTGATGGTGTTCCCCCCAGCTTACCACACTCCAGTGAGGACTCAACTTTCCCTTGAGTGGGTGTGACTTTGTGGCATTCATTCTCTTCTGCATGGCACCTGGTACCATTGTTGTCACTATCAAAAGGGCAGGTGACAAGTACAGAGTTTAGACACCAATAATTCAGCAGGAACTCTTGGGAATTCCCAATTCTCACTAGAGGAGACATTGTGGGGACACCTGCAATGTGATTTTTTTTAAAGAGATTTATTTATATTTTTATTACATGTATGAGTGTTGTGTCTGCATGTATATACACATGCCATATAGCATGCAGATGTTCTCAGAGGCCAAAAGATGATGTCATATCTGGGGCTGTACATGGTTGTGAGCTGCCATGTGGGTGTGGGAACTGAACCTCGGTCCTCTGGAAGAAGAGAAAGTGCGCTTAGTCCCTGGGCTCTCTCTTTAGCCCTCACTGTGTGCTTTTTAAAGTTCCATCTTAGCATGCAGTGGTTGTTCCTTAGTAAAATAATTATGCATGTTCCATGAAGAACAGCTTAAGATTACAGATAAACACAACACTAAAATTATAATTTTACTACTCAGTACATAGGAGTTCTGATTTTTCTCTTAGTTTATAAGAGGTAGATTTAGATCTGAGTTTCAGAATTCAATGATTTTAGAAATAATGAATTTTCTTTGCTTTTTAAAAATTAAAATATAAAATTTGAAGTTTAAACGGTAGTTGGAGTCTGGTGTAACTCAGTAGTTGTGCACACATTATAGGGAGCATTTTTCTATGGACCCGTGTTGGCAACACAGACAACTAGCACTGATTTCTCACGGTGTTACTGACACCTGGCAGCAGTTTTGGGGCTGTTGTGTTTTCCCG
Source organism: Myodes glareolus (assembly GCF_982192425.1). Classification (NCBI taxonomy): domain Eukaryota; kingdom Metazoa; phylum Chordata; class Mammalia; order Rodentia; family Cricetidae; genus Myodes; species Myodes glareolus. Next base: position 27,724,112 of record NC_142048.1, on the reverse strand, counting down.
CTTTGAAAGCAGACGGGTCCCACTCGCTGGCCACCTGCCGTTCGCTCCTATCCTGCTCCTCCCAGCTCATCCTGTCTCCATCGCTTCCCTTTCTCTAAAATGCACACGGATGTTAGGATGAGAAATGCACACTTTGGTCTGGATGCGTGTCCTCGCCACACACCCTAGCAGTTTCCAGGCTCTGGTTTGTATAGTACCAAGCCAGGGCTTGGGTGTAAGTTCCATCTTCAGGTTTCCTATGACCACTCAGGGTGGTAGGAAGGATGTGACTATATCTCCGTGGGCCCATCAGGAAAGGCAGGACAGCTCTGGAAAGTGGCCAGGCTTGGGATCAGGATCGTGAAGCTTTGCGGATGGTTTAATTAGGCTCTATTTCAAGAGTTGCAGCCCACCTGTGAGCCTTGGTTACCTAAAGACCAACCTCTCCCTTGGGGCTAGGAGGGACACCCACTTGCTGCAGATCAACGCTTCTGCTGCTCCACGACTTTGAACAGACGTGAAAACAGGTTTTGTGAGGGTGGGTTATTTGTTTTGTTTTAAACTCCTCCGTACTTGATATCAGATTGCTTATTTTCTTCACCTGCCCTTGCTGGCCGAGCTTGAATTCCTCATGTTCCCTTAGTGAGGATGCTGCTCACAGTGTCGACAGTGACTGGAAGCCTTTTCTGATTGGTTAGCGGCCAGGCCCAGGGGAAGCATCAAGACATGTGGAGGCTGAGAAGTGTGTAGACTCAGGCATGGGTCAAAGAAAGGTGTTTTACTGTAGGTACGAAGGAGAGAACTTCCAGAGACGTCTGGAAGAGTTCAGAGCAGAGAGGGAAAGTAGTGGATTGAACATAGCAGCCTGGGCCTGGCAGTGAGAGAAGAGAGGGAGGGAGGAGTGAGAGATGGAGGCTAAGAGGAGATCAGGAGAGGGCAAAAGGGGGAAAAGGAGGGTAAAAGAGAGGAAGACAGAGAGAGAGAGAGAGAGAGAGAGAGAGAGAGAGAGAGAGAGAGCGCAGAGCTGGAATAGCAGAGTGAATAGCTGTGGAGAGAGAAGCCCATGATCTACAGAAGTGTAGGGAAGGGGGAGGTGAGGAGAGCCAGGATGCCAAGATAGACTCTGAAATGTCTCACAGGTACTTGTGACACTGAGGGAGGCTGGAGACCAGTGTGTACTCGGATACGCTAATAGTCACCACAGATGGGCATTTGGCTCTTCTGCCAGTGATATGAGAAATAGCTTCTTTGGTCGAGGGAACAGGCTTCACCAGTTCCTGCCTCTTGTCTGACCACCAGTTTGGGGAAAAGAGTTTCCTTTGGGCCTAACAAGAAAGACAAGAAAGACGATAGAGACTTGACAGCCCTGATACATTCGTCTGACTTTGCTAACCTGCACATTTTATGTCTAAAAGCCTAAGTAAAGTCCCTGCCTAGAAGACACACCTGCCTGGCCTATGGTGTGTTCATTGCTGGTTTGTTAAGACCAGGGCTCTGGGGAGGAGAGTGGATTGCTGTCATAAAGGAAGGTTGTGGGGGAGGATCCAGTAAATCTGAAGGATCAGTGCCTGGAGCCTTGGGACTCAGGAGGAGGCCTTTCTGAAACCGAATATGTAGACCTGTAATTTTAGCACTGAGACAGGAGAGCTGCAAGTTTGAGGGCAGATTGGGCTACATAACAAGAGCCTGTCAAAACAAGCCATCAAAGAAAGATAAGAAATGGTGGCCAAATTGTGTGGGTACAGAATCAGAAAACATTAAGAATCTGGTGATGGAATCTGTAGGAGAGCCTAGGAAGGCATAGAGCTATGAAACTCCAGCATCTCCGTCCAACCTGAATCTGCCTTCCCAGGCTGGACACAGATGTGGCTAGAGAGGCATCTGGTACTGCTGAGAGTATGTGCCCATATAACCTGCTGCATGGTGCAGATGAGATCCATGGGAATTCCTGAAGGAGGCAGCAGAGAGAAAAGAGAAGTGTGATGTCAGCACTGAGAGGCTTATGTGTCAAGTTAGTTTGGAAAGGCGTGCGGCTACCACTAGGTCATAAAGTGGGAACTCACGTTTTCTCCAGCTATTGAAATGAATATATTGGAACAAATAAAATTTATGTCTATAAGTCCTTAGCCTTTCTAAAACAGTTTTTAGACTGTCAGAATTTAGGGTAGGGTTTGCTTCTGTTGAGTAAACCACAGACTGTAGCAGATTATCTAATCTTGTTAATAGATGTGGGTCCAAATGTGGATTCATAGCTTCTAAAATGTAGAACCAATTTCTTGGGTATAACTCATCTGGTTTCCAAGTTAGATGACTTCGTTTCACAGTAAATGATACGATATTTGGGATACATGCTAGCTGGTGACCCTCCTATGTGAAGGGTTGAAACTTACACATTCATATATTGGACTGTATGTGACTAGTGACTCTTCTTAGTGTGTTAATCATGTGTTCCAGAAAGTCTAATGCAGAGGGTGGGTGTATGAGTCCTGAGTCTTCCTCCACTCACTGAATCCAGTTGCCAGACTTGCATCCATTCAGCAAGCACTTGAACTTCTACTACAGGAGGTACACAGTATTGGGGCAGGACAGACGTCCATCCTTGGGAAGCCTCTGGCTGGGAGATGAGTTGCTCAAGGCCTTTCTATCTGTGGCAGAGGTCAAGTGTCATTTGTTTTTGTTTGTTTGTTTCTTCGAGACAGGGTTTCTCTGTGTAACACCCCTGGCTGCCCTGGAACTCATTCCGTAGACCAAGCTGGCCTCAGACTCTGAGATCTACCTGCCTCTGCCTCCTGGGTGCTGGGATTGAAGGTGTGCGCTACCATCTCCTGCCCTACTATTCTTAAAGAGCTCATGTGCATATTACAAGAGTCAGATGTCCTGGTCCATGCATATTTAGACATATCTGTGGAACATGTTACAGAAAGATTTTCTACGTAGTTGGTAGGAGCACTCTCCCACATTTTCCAACTTTACCCGTGTATACATGCAAAGGCCCACTCGCAGTTTCTTCAACACAAGAGACACATTTTTATGAAGACTCACACCAGACTTGTGGCAATAAAACAAGTACAGGCCTGTAAATGTAACGATGATGAGATTCCAAAGAATGGCCATGCCTTTTTCGACTTGAAACCCCATGACCGGCGCTGAGCCAGGGAGCTCTGGTTGAAGTGGGCAGCATCAAATCCTGTTAGGAGGTGAACATCTAGCAGCAAACCTGAGTGGAAGCTGCCGTGGAACGGGCTTGGACAGCGGTGACCATGGATGTCTCTGACAGAAGCCTGAGGGTCTGTGGAAACGCCCAAGCCACTTAGTTGTAAGATGAGGACTACAGCTTTTTAACTGAAGGGGAAGTAGCAGCTGAGTACTGAGCGCTGTCAGGGACCACAGCAGAGTGTGGTTATTTCTGCAGCTACTTAGAAACATGGCATAAAAAGGGCTGCTCTGTAGTCGTCTGTAGATGTAGAGCAAAGAGCAGTTAGTAGACATGTATAGGGTGGGAAGTACCCATGATGCTTCAGAAGAACCTCCGGGTACAGGGAGACTACCTTCAAGTGAACCCTGTTTTCAGGCAGCCACATTCATCGACGTAATCATTTGTCACTGCGGGGTCCTGGTCACTGTTTCCCATGGTCTAGTCTCTCCTGGTCTTGATTGCAAAAGAAAAATATCATTGTGCAAGGTGGTCAAATAAAGAGGCGCCAGTGTTTGCCCTCACAATTTTGCTCCACCCACACGGAGAGTCCTGAACACATTTTCCTGAAAGCTGTTGCAGCATCTGAGCGTGTCTTTAGCTGGCAGTCCTCACAGGACAGTAGGGATAAGAGGGGAGGAAAGCATTTTCAGGGTGCTTCTCTTCTGAGAGTCTGCTGCAAGTTTGCAGACATCAGTGTTCCATGCCTTTAGGTGACATTAACACCTTTCTCGAAACTTAACAGGTTTTCTGATAAGTTATGAACCTTTTCTGGTTATAGTTTCCTTACTATGCTCATCCTATGAGGAGTCTGCTGACTTTGGAGCAATACAGCAGGTGCCTTGGCCTTTGAATTGGGTAGGAGGAGGGAGTGTCTGACTGGTAAAGAACATTGTTAGTGGGCTGGGGGCACTGTGGATCAAGGCAGGGATTACCGGGAGCTGGGGCAGAACTTCTGGTCTTCACACCAACACCAGGCTGCAGAAGGATTAAGCAGGTGTCTTGGGAAGCTAAGGAAAGAAAGAAGTTGATTATTAGTCTGAAAAAGCTACATGCTGGGTCTGGAGAGGTAGCCTCGTGGTTAAGAGTACTTGTTCTTACAGAGGACTGGAGTTCGGTTCCCAGCACCCACATGGTGGCTCATAGTCATCTGTAGATGCACTCATCTACATAAAAATAAATAAACAAACCCCAAATAACAATTTATAGAATATGCAATGTGTCTGCATATTGGTATGTTGCTGAGTTCTCCATTCCCAAGGAAAGCAAGGGCCAATTGCATAGGAATATGATAAATCAGTTCTGGAAACACACGTGATTTCGGATAAATGATGCTACCTGCTATAGACCACATTAGACAAGAGATGTATGTCCACTGAAGTGACAGAAATGATTTCTATGATATTTACTTAAGTTTTAACATGCACCCCCAAATAAGGACAACAAGTGCCAAATGGGAGGGACAATTTGGTCACCACTCGGTGCTTCCTGCAAAATATTCCTACTGCTTACCAACATCCAAGAGGTGAAGTCACATAGGGTAGGACTTGGAGCTGCAGTCCCTTTACCAGGCAGAGGTGAAGCCTGGTGCCTTGTGTGGTCTACAGGGCTAGGTAAAAACTTCATAGACAGTCTTCTCATTTAGCCAGAGCAGAGTGTGTGCTGAGTTTTCTCCTAGTGATAATTTTTTATGTGCTATGCCCCTCCTCCCCAATTTCTCCTAAGCGAATCCTCTGGTTGGGATAGTAGACAGCACAGGAAATTAGCAAGTAGAGAATTAACTAGTTTCAGAAAGTGCCAAGGGCTCTCAGGGTTAGAGGGCAGTGTTTGTTTAGACCCTGTCTTCTCAAGCATGAAGGGAAGGCTACATGGGCAAGTCTGGAGGAGCCTGCTTGCAGAACTCCTCACCAGGCTAGCTAGATTGGAGCTCTCCCTCACTGCCTCGTAAACAGGGAATTGAGGAGGGACCGAGTCAGCAAACCTGTCCCTACTGGGCAGTGGCTGACCTTGACAGGCCCCACACATTCTCCCTCAGCTCTGGGAAATCCAGTACCGACAGTGTCTTTGCCCCTGGGAGTAATGATCCGTAGTTAAATAGTAAGCAGGACCCTTGCCCTGTAGCCTCTGACCTTCACCTACTGAGACAGTTTAGGGGTGTTGTTTGAATACTTTGTCCATTGCCGTTCAGAGGTCACTGGAGTATGGGGTGCCACCCACAGGCTGGCCTTTCAGAGACAAGATCTAATGTGGCTGAAAAGCAGTTTCATCCTGTTTCTGAAAAGAAGTGTGTGTTGGTGGGCTGAGCCGGGAAGCGGCATGTCAACCAAGTGGCAAATGTCAGGTGTAGTGCAGGGAGGAGGGGACTCTGGCAGGGAGCAGCCGCACAGGCCCTTCACCGCCAGGACTGTGCTTCTATTTGCTGCCTTTCTCCTTAGGATGGGTTGAGCATTAAAACTTGAAGCTGTCTCCTGAGAAGGTACTTGCTCCCCCCCCCCTTCCTTTTCTTCTCTTTTTCTTCCTTTCTGCTGGGTCCCCTATCTTCCTGAGTTGCTTCTTCATTTATGTTTCTGAAGATATGCATTTTATAGATAAAGATGAATGAGACTTCAATGTAAAGTTGGACCCCTCTAAGAAATCCTCAGGGACATAATTTGCTATACTTTAAATATGAAGGTAGACCAGAATAGCTCACCACCGTGGACTGCCGCCTGTTAAATACTGGTGGTTCTCCAGAACCTCCGAAGACATAGACACTCCCTGTTTCCCTGTCCCTAGCTTTCCCCAGTCCTCAAGGGTTAATTCGAGTTTTACTTTCAAATTTAGCCTAATTCAACCTCGACTGTATTTACTAATTCAATGTATAGAAAATCTGATCCAAAAGGGACCCTGTAAATGTTGGAGAATATACTAGTAGCAAAGGCCTTGGCTTTGGATTCATCTTCTTTGGTTTTTAAATTTAGAAAACCGTATCCACATTGAAGCAGACCCATAATTCCCCTGCTTTCCAGTCTCGATTGATTAGGCTCTGCAGTGTGAGGCTATTCCTTGAGCACAGCCCACTGCCCACCCCTCCTCCTTTCTGCAGGTTATGTTAGAGGGCCACATTTAAGACATTGTCCATTTCAGTAGCAGCTGTTCCTAGAAATATATCTGTGGACTTGGATAACCTGGTAATTAAAGGCTCTGTTTTGTGGCACATCTGAGCACTCTGGCTCAGCTGTCAGCCTGCAGGGTGCAGTCCTCCTTGCTGTAGGCTTATAACTCAGGTGGTGAATGTCCAGCCCTTCCATGTAGCATTTGTATTCGGGAAGGATAGGAACACTCCCACTCATCCCAGACAATGGTTCTTTTTAGGGGAACCTGTGATCGTTCATAGAGCAAATTTCAAAGCCTGGCACTTACTGTCTAATGTTCCTCCCCATTTCTGCCTTCCAAATCATAGCCCTTCCCTTACAACTGAAGGACGATGGGACCTTTTGCCCAGTTTCACCTGTCCCTTAGAGTTAGTGTCTCTTCCTTCCTTGGCATCTCCTCACTGCTTCATTTTCAAGCCTTTGCTAATTAGTTTAATTAATAATTAGGCTAATAATAAACACCTTGTCCTTGGGTTATGTTGTCAAGAAGATGGCTTTCTTGGGAGTGCAATGAACTTTTCTTTAGGTTTGGTGTGGTTTGATAGTTTTGCTTCCATCTTTCCCCAAGTCCTGAAGATGTCACTAAAAGCTTAAACCTAACTAAACAATGATTTAACTAGAGTGTTGTTATACAATGACCCTCTAGAGCAGTTTTGGGGGAGTTGGGAAGTAGACCGAGAGGGTTGTCCTGTCATGAGGGTTGTGGTCCTCACTACCTAGCTAAATCCCGTCTGCTTTTCAAATTTCCCCTGGACTCGGAACTGTGATTCTCCGTGCCTTAATTCTTCCCTTTTCTCTGTTAAATGACAGATTGCATGTTGCTCATGACATCACTGCCCTTGCCTGGGCCACTGCCCTGGACTGAGCCCACATAAATCCTTTTCTCTCTAGGCCCCCCACAGCCTTTCCTACACACTACTTGTAGTAGGTTTCTTTCTACAGTGCTGCCCTGATGGGCTCCACTCCCCTGCTTGGGACTTGTCCCTGGGATCCTGCTTCTCTGTAGGGCAGGACTAGGATCTCCTGACAGTCTTGTTGAAACCCTGATTGCTGGATCACACCCTCAGCGTTTCGGGTTCAGCCTGCATCACTCTGTTTCCCAACATGTGTCGGTTGCTCCCCCAGTCTCTATTTTGTAGACGTGGTCTCTAAGAAGTAAGAAATATTAAGTATGAGTCTTTTCTATTAAATACTATAAAACTTTTTATCTTCCCCACCTTTTAAAAACTTTCATGGAAATTTTTAATTCCCTCCACACCACCCCTGACTGGTACACCTTTGTTACAATAAGGCCTCCTGCTGCATTCCAGGAATTTTATGACCTTAAGACAGCCTGGGTAATCAAATGAGACTCTGAGGTCTGACTCCTGTCGATGGGGAAAGGACCAAAGTCCCCACACCCCCCACACCTCACTGCCCCCCACCCCTGCCAAGTGCATTTCCTGTCTGTCTGGGAGCATACATGCATGAGTGCGCATGCACGTGTGTGTGATCACTCTTCTGAGTGCGACCTCTTGGTCAAGAGTAAAATGTACCTTCAGATACTTCAGTTGGAATGACGGTCTCTTTCTTTGAGACCCAGAGTTTATTTCTAGCAAAGACACCTGTTCAGTCTGTGCTTCTCAGGGTCCAGACTTACTCTTGCCTGTCCTTGTTGATTTCCTTGTTTTGTTTTGATTGGCCAGTATTCCTTAGAGTCTTTTGGTCACTCGAGGGCAAGATGTATCAGTTATTTCTGCACTGCTGTGTCCTGACATGATTATGGCTTCCCAGTTTCAGCAGGGAAGGCATTGTGGAGCACTCTGTTCATGGGGCTGAAGAAGTTGGTGTTTGTGTTCCCACAGACAGGAAGTAGAGCGCCAGCCAGAAACCAGGGACTAGATACACCTTGAAACACCTACCCCATCACCCACAGCTGTCTACTAGGCCCCACCTTTGAAAGGTTCCACAGCCTCTCTTGAGAGAGTGACTGGCTAGAGAACACAGAGTCAGAGCATGAGCCGGGGGAGTAACATTCCAGATTCAAACCATAATGTAACCATGGGCCCAGATGGCTAATGATCATCTTATAGCATAAGATATAGTTAGTTCAGCCTAGAGTCCCACAAGCCTTCACAGTTCCGTCCTGACCAAAAGCAGTCTTTTCGCTATTAGCTCCTAAAAAGTACAAAAACTTATACTTCCAATATACAACAACACAGAGCAAACACCCCATTCTGAAAGGGAGGAATGGTGGCATAGCAGGGTGTGTGGTGGGGGAACCAAAGCAAGGCCCAGAGCCAACAGGGAAAATATTCAATCGTGTAGCCCTGTGTCCAGTATGAGAGGTGCGTGTTGCCATGATGTACGCTCCAGTGGACTTGAGGAGCCCCTCTCCTTGCCACAAGTGACACACACAGCCTCTGTTCTGAGATGGCTCTGATCTGTGCTTAAAGCTTTCCTTGGCAGACAGCCTATGTTCTTGTCTCCAACATCCTAGAACTCTGTTGTAACTTATTCTTCAGCTTCACAGCTTCATCTACTGACCTCTCAGGGGTCCCCCGCAGCAAATCTGATGCTTGTATACATTGCCTAGTTCACAAGAGTTTCTGAAAACTCTTGGTGAAAGCGGCCCTGATTCCATACTTCTAGCATTCTGCACACCCACACAGCTAGTACCACGAAGGCAACATACACCGCTCTCAGCCTGAGCAGTACCTGTGCCCTCATGCACTGTGGTCACAGTCGCCTCTGAGTTCCCTTTTCCTGGTCTGTGCCCCTCTCACACCATGACCACAGTTGCCTCTGAGTTCTGGAGAACCTGGGAAAACACTTTCTTACGCATTTCTGTGCAAGTCATGCACCCTAGGAAAGCTGTTTTATTGTCCTCTCAGTTTAGTGGCTATTACTTATTTCTTCCCTAGCATCCTCCATCATTTTAATTGCCTTTATTCACAGGGGAATTTGTGTATCCACAAAGTGATGTTACTTATTATCATAGCTTTAAAAATACGTTACCTTTGTATAATTATATTTTAGTTAAAATATAATTATATCATTTCCTTCTTCCTTTTCCTCCCTCCAACCCCCTGTGTATTCCCCATCTCAAAATTATGGCTTGTGCCCCCCTTTTTTAGTTGTTATTGTTACACACACACACACATCTCTAAACATAATACAACCTGCTCAAACCATTTAGTGTTAATTATATGTATATGATTTGGGGGCTGACCACTTGGTATTGGGTAATCAGTTAAGGGACTCATTGGGGGACTATTTCTTCCGCTCTTAGCATGCCTTAGTAGCCTGAGTTCTTAGTGTATGGGTGGGGCCCTGTGAGTTATCCCCCACCCTGCTTCACAAGGAGCTTTTTTTTTTTAAAGGAAGACCTTCAAAATGAGTTTTTGGGGGGGCTGGAGAGATGGCTCAGAGGTTAGGAGCACTGCCTGCTCTTCCAGAGGTCCTGAGTTCAATTCCCAGCAACCACATGGTGGCTCACAACCATCTGTAATGAGATCTGGTGCCCTCTTCTGGTCTGGTGGCATACATGCAGACAGAACACTGTATACATAATAAATAAATAAAATAAATCTTTAAAAAAAAATGAGTTTTTGGGTTTAGACATCGGAGATTTTATTTTTTGTTTGTTTTAACTTGGTTCTTCGGTATTGATATGTTTGCACAGCACATGGTACAGAATCTCATGCAAGTATAAAATAGAGTTGAACTACCTTCTCTCTCGTACCCTCTGCCTTCCCCTAAATACCTTCATGTCATATATACATATATGATGGTGTGTGTACGTTATATGTAAAGTAGTGGTGATAGATAGATATATAAATGGTGTATATATATAATTTGATAGTGAAATATACAAAACCCAGGATCCAGGAATTTTTGGTGGGTGAAGTCTTCAATTCTTGAAAAGTCCACAGGGCACCTTTTCTATTGTCCCGGTAAACATTACCTGGCTTTTCTTTAGTGGTCAATCTCTTTAACGATTACCTTGTTTGCAACTTTAAATAAGATCCCATTCTGGCCAAACTCTACCTTTTTTTTCTCTCTCTTTCTTTATATCATTTTGTTCTCAAGTCTCACAGTAAAGTTGACTAAAAAAGCAGCTAGCAATAACCATGCAACAGCGTAAAGCTATATAGTTTTACATTTTTCTCCTCCAAATTGGTTAGTTATTACTGTTACTGTTTAGTTCAGCTTCATTTTTTTTTCTGGATATGGGGAAAGTATAGACACGTTCTGTACCAGCACGTCTTATCTAATTCCCGGTGGAGCCCTTGTCCCTCTGAATATCCATGAGCAGGCTTCACCACCCGTAGTCCCGAGGCATTTTCATCTTCCAGACTCCCTCCGTGGTTACTCATTAAGCTTTCATAATTTGTCTCCTGGGTCTCACAGATTGCTCCCGCAGATCCTTCCAACAGTCCAAGAGTCGGATTCAGTCAAAGCCACGGCACCATTTTCCTGGTGTTCATTTCTGTATGAGTGTTATGTCATGAATCGAGGGAGGGGGACAGGAGGAAGCTCATGAACCGTGTCTCATGGTTTCAGAGGGTGTCAGTCCCCCATGGTAGAGAAGGCTGATGGAGCAGTTTAGTTCATAGCAGTTGGGTTGTGTGTCAGGAGCTGAACATGCCGTGGCAGACAGGATGCAGGGATCTCTGGCGGAACTGGAGGCTCTCTGTCACCTTCAAAGGCCTATACCTGGTGACCTACTTCTGCCAGATAGGCTCCGCCTTTTAAGGGTTCAGCAGCCTTCCAAAATAGCACCACTGGCCCAGGGACAGGCATCCAAAACATGAAGCTGCAGGGGCCATTTGAGATTCAAACCATAGCAGACGTCTTAGGCCCCGTGTTTACCTGTCTCAGCTGTTCCACTTAGGGCCATGAGGCTTCTCTGTGGAATGCCATCTTCGCTTTTAAAGAGGTGGCATTGTATTGAGAAATGCCACGGATGGTTCCGTGTCGGGATGAGTAGGTGAGTGGCATGAGAGGCCCCATCCTGAGCTCCGTGTCATAAGGACAGTGTGGGGCAGCCATGGACAGCATGGGACAGCCGGGGTGCCTGTACTTCAACTCTGGCCGCTCTTTGACCCGGCTTGCTGGGGTGGTTTCCTGTTTCCTTTCACCAAACCTCAGGCCAGAAGTGATCTCTTCAGTTTTAGGACAGTCCTTTCTTGTGGTACTGGGCATTTCGTATTGTGTTCTAACTTCCCTCAAGGCTTTCCTGGGTGTTGTAAATGGGAGGGGCCTCCCCTTTAAAATGTGAACTAGGAAGAAGGCGCTAACCTAGCAGTTGAGCTCTTCCCTACCAGTGTAGAGGGAATGTCTGAGGGGTTCCTGTGCCTCTCTGGACCCCCTGTAGTATCTCCTAGAGAGTTCTGTAGTTCCTCCTGCCCCTTTTTGGGGGGGGCTAGGAACTGACATTCTGTTCGCCATCAGGACTCTCTGTACGTGGCGGTTGTATTTAGGCCGCAGCGGCAGAGACAGCTTAAATGAAGGTGTTCAGCAGCAGGTGCGCCCACCTGTCCAAGCTGCCCATAAACACCTGGAAAGACTTGCATCCGCTCACACTCATTTAGTGCTGATGGCTGCGGTGCCGCTCGAGGAGCTGAAGGTTCTGCCGACTGTGTTGCGGTTGGTGATGAGAGAGCAGTAGCTATGGGGGATCCTCCCAAGCTGACAGGATCGTCCTCTGTTCTGTGGGTGGGTACAGTTGGAGTATGCGAGGTGGTGGCATTGTCCTGGTGTCCTCTCCCTCCCTTCAGCTGTGTCTGGCAGCGAAAGTACCTATAAATCTGTGAACTGCTTTTTTTTTTTTTTAATCCATCTTCTTCCCCCTAGATTCCATTCGTGGCCATGTTGTCTCAGACTCGCTTCTCCAAAGCCGCCTTGGTTCTTCAAGGGAACAGCTGGCTTACATTAACACATCGCCAAATTTATTTTATTCAGCTGCTAGTCACTGCACAGCAGTTTGTATTTTTGTATTTGCATCCAACCGACGAATAGTAATTGCATGTATCCATGGTGCACAGTAGGGAAAATAGACTCACAGACCCTCTTCTGCTGTGTCATGGCCTTCATTCATTATAGTGTATTATCTGCCTGAGAATCGCTGGGACAGGAGATTTTAAGTGTTTGTACCGCAAATAAATAGCAAGGGTCGGAAAAAATAGGCGTGTTGATTAGCTTCATTTGGCCGCAGCATGCACCTCTGTAAAGACAACATGCTGTGGGCTTCTTGTTAACACCCTGCTTGCCCCTGTCCTTCCCAATAGGGTACTGATGGTGCTCGAAGATCAGCGCTCCTCGACAATGACAAGCTCTTGGTGTACATCTACGATGATGTCAGAACATTGTACGAAGGCTTCCAGAGGGGCCTTCAGGTGTCAAGTAAGCCCATAGCTGCTTTGTCGTGACTGACACTTTGCTGTTGTTTCTCATGAGGAATGAGCGGCCTTCCTTGCAAAAAGGCACATCTGCCAGTCTTCCATATACACAAGATTGTCCATGTCCTGTCTCCTGTAACTGTTAGAGCCAATCTCAAAGTTCATAGGACCCTCCAGATGTCCTCCACCGCCAAATACGGCCTATATTTGATGGAGAATCACATGTACTGGGCTCCAATGTTTCCTATACTTTTTTAAAAAATGTTTAATTGACCCTGGTCCATCATTTTTTGAGCTTACCGGGCCATTAACATACATATTTTGAGAGAGCTACTAACTTTCCTGGGAAGCTGTACCCCATCAGAAACACCGTCGAGAACCCCTGCTATCCAAATGCCTGCCTCCATTACAGCCTCTGTCCAGCTCTCCACCTGGAATCAGCTCTCAGGTGACTCCACGGCTGGTCCCTCCCCGTGTGTCTTCATATACTTCCTTTCTAGATCATAAGTCTGCTCTCCCCACCCTCTCTAGTGTTCTTGACGTGTGGGTACCTTTAACACCCTGTTGCATTTCACTGTTTCTGTAAACATCTTCCTGATGTGTCATTTCCACTCCTGACTCAGTGGGGCATCTCCCCCCTTTCCTCTCAGCATCTCACATCTGCTTTGGCAATAACCCCTCACTGTGCACAGTTACTCGCCTGGCGTGCCCTGCTTTTTGCCCTCCAGCCTGTGCTCCTTGAGACCATGCCCTTCTGTTTTGTTCTCCCCACAGCACTGACACAGGACCTGTCCACAGTAGGTGCTCAATTAGTGTGTTGTCCATGAAGGACCTGTCCACAGTAGGTACTCAATTAGTGTGTTGTCCATGAAGGACCTGTCCGCAGTAGGTGCTTAATTAGTGTGCTGTCCGTGAAGGACCTGTCCACAGTAGGTACTCAATTAGTGTTTTGTCCATGAAGGAACACTCTTTTTAAGGATTATTTTTTGCTTTTTTTCATGATTCATCTATAGAAATGAATCTTAAGATTCATATGTCAGCTTCTGGTTTTTGCCACTGGTACCTAGATTGTGATCTTAGCCAGGAACCAGGGGAGATTGCTCCTCTGTGCCCCATAAGACGTGTATGCACTCGAGAAGTACCTGCTGTTTATTGCTCAACACTGGTGCAGTCTGATTACTCAGCCCATTGTGTTCGGCCAAATATTCCTATAAAAGACTCATTAGCCCATTGTAAAGAGAAAACAAACTTCCTTGTGTATCATTTACTACGTGAACCTTTTGAAGTTAGCATCGAGGTCTGAGTTTATCAATGACAGTAAATCTCCCTGAGGTAGAGCAGGTCAGCGTCAAGCTCCATGAAAATATATGTGTTGTAAGTTATGCACAGCCTTTCCTCCATAGGGAGAGTGTGGTGGGCCTAGGAGTGTGGGGCTTACTTACGCTGTACCTCTGACTCTTAGACAACTTTTTGTTCTCTTGTCTAATTGGAAAATGAGTGATCCTCAGTAAATCACAGGAAAAGGAAATATAAGCTTTCTTAATACGCATTGATTAAAGACAGCTGCTTTTTTAAAAAAAAATATTTATTTATTATGTATACAATATTCTGTCTGTGTGTATGCCTGAAGGCCAGAAGAGGACACCAGACCTCATTACAGATGGCTGTGAGCCACCATGTGGTTGCTAGGAATTGAACTCAGGACCTTTGGAAGAGCAGGCAATGCTCTTAACCGCTGAGCCATCTCTCCAGCCCAAGACAGCTGCTTTTTATGTCAATGTTTCCTTTTTTTCCTCCAAGAAACATTTTATCCTTAAACTTTAGTGTTCTTAAGATCTCGCAGGGTTAAAATACTATAGAGAAGCAAGGCCCAGCATTTGCATAGATGGTCAGAAGTTTGTTCAACGGCAGGAGAAGCTAGCCTAGAGCTTTTTAAATTTAATTTTTTAATTTTAATTTAATTTTTCGAATTATTTTTATGTTGTCTGTTTTACCTGTGCACCCTTTACATGAAGTGCCCATAGAAGCCAGAAGGGGGCATCAGACCTCCTGGAACTGGAGTTAGGAGATGAACTTTGGGGGCTGAGAATTGAGCCTGGGTCCTCTGGAAGAGCAGCCAGTGCTTTTAACGGCTAAGCCATTTCTCTCGCCCCCCCCCCCCACTTAAACCTGATGTTTTTAAGATGCACCTAGTTGTGTGTTAGTGTCCTCTGGGGACACTTTTTAAATATACTAAACCCATCCACTTCTATCAGATTTTGGCAGCAGGGCCTGGGTATGGATGGTTTTCAAGTTTGCAGGTAAGCTGCTGCTTAGCCACAGTTTTACAGCTGGGATCAGTGTGCTGTGCCCATAAAGAGCCAAACAGTAAGTACTTTAGGCTTTAGGCGTTTGGGGCCATATAATCTCTGCAGCTTCAGTGTAGGTGGATGAGTTATAAGCTGTGAACACTGCTTACAAAAACAGCCATCGGTTCATTGTGGCCCTTGGCTGCAGTTTGCCTGTCTTAGCTCTTGAGGAACAAAATGGCATCAGTTCCTGCAGCTGAGGGGTCTCCCATCTGAGAAACAGAGCTGCTGACCCTCCCGTGTCCCCTGAGCCTTGGTTATAGTGCTGTAAACTGAAGCAAGTCTGGAAGGACCGTTTTTGTCAGCGAGCCCAGCTCATGTCATCCCATTGTCTTGACAGCTAACTGACACTTGAATCCATTGGTGTGCCACACTTCTCTAGGCAATAGGACCAGGCTTGTCACAGCCCCTGGCAAAACCATTCTTTGTCTTCCTCACCAGTCCTCCCATGTCCCCACACCAGATCAGAACACCTTTACAGATTCAGACTGGGACTAGTGAACCTAGACATTGTGGTATCTTCACTTCCCTTCCTTCCTCCCTCTGGGGTGGGAGATGGGAAGTTAGCAGGGCTGAGGCAGGGCGCAGGAAGCAGCCAGGGCAGGATGTCATCCTCAGGGATATTCCCAATGCTTCCATCATGTTACAAGCACATGGAAGGATTAACCCAGTCACTAGGTCAGAACCCTCAGGCCTCCATCACTTCTCCAAAGCTAGTTAGCGGGGACCTGAGCCTCCAACGCACGGCTCTTGGGGAAGCGCTTCATTCTGAGTCAGAATGCTTGAAGCTTCACCAGAGTGGCTGCCTCTTCTGAACACAGTAGTATGTAGCTACACCCAACCATTGGCTTGAAGGAAAAAGTCACAGGCTAAATGTTCTTGGAAATCATTGTAACCGTGTGGCGGTGCACACCTTTAACACCAGCACTCCGGAGGCAAAGGCAGGCAGAGCTCAGTGAGTTCGAGGCCAGCCTGGTCTACAAAGTGAGTTCTAGGACAGCCATGTGGTAGAGAGACCTTGTCTCTAAAAACCCAAACCCAGCAATAACAAGAGTCGGTTATATTAATATCTGCCTTTCTCCTCTCTTTATCTCCAACCCCCTTGTTTTTAAGAAGCAGAGCAAATGAAAACATAAAAGTCACTTCAGACGGGGCGGGGGGGGGGGGCATTTCTAATCTGAACTCACCGTTTCTACTGTGAAGACTAGAGTCTGCTGCCTGATGTTTGGAGGAATAAAGAGAAAAGCCAATAAAATGCAGGACTAGTTGAAGGTCAAAGTCATCTATCTTTTGCTTCATCTTTGTTTTTTTTCTTTTTGTAGACAATGGCCCTTGCTTAGGTTCTAGAAAGCCAAACCAGCCCTATGAATGGATTTCCTACAAGCAGGTGAGTTCCCTCACTCTGATAGCTCTCCTCACGTCTGTGACCAAATACTCAATGTAAGCAACCAAATGGAGAAGATTTGAGCTCGGATGTGGGGGTACTCAGTTCTGGTGAGGGCGGCGTGGTGCCTGGCTGTGCAGGTGGATTATACAGCTTGTTAACATCTCAGCAACTCTGAAAGCCAAGCACAGTCTGAAGCAGGGCTAGCCTAAACCCAAGGCCAGTCCCTGTGACCCTACATTCGCCAGCTAGGCCCCGTGTCCGAAAGGTTCTGTCTCTTCCCAGAGTCCTGCCACAAGCTAGGGGCCAAGTGTTTAAACATACAAACCTGTGGGGTCCATTTCAGACTCCACTGATACAAATGGCTCTGTAGATTGGTTCAGCACACTAGTGAAAGATTGCTGGGCAGGAAACATGCTGCACTTCAGAAATTCCACTGAGCATCTATGGAAAAACAGAACATAGAAAATTCCGGGAAACTCTAATAGATTGAAACACTTGATTGGCAACCTATATGGATTTATTGGGAAGTATAACTTTTCAGATAATTTTAGAAATCCCCAGAAGCAAATGCTCCCCCTACCCCTATCCCTGGCGTAGGATGACTCGTCTTTGCCTGAGGAGTGCTAGGAAACTTAGAAACCCCAATTTGGAGTGCCCCCCTATTTTATAGATGAGGAAAACGTGCCCCATGAAAAGGTATGAACTTGCCCATGTTCATATAGTATGAGTGGCGAAAGCAAGTCAGGTGTGCTGTGGGCAAGTTGGCATCTGTTCGTTGATCCTCAGCACTGTCCTTGGCCAGCTCTCCAGATGTGACATTTAACCCCTTGGCAGCCATAGAGATGAGCCCAGATGTTCAGAGAAGACCCCTGCCTGTCTGCAAAAATCGTAAGCTAGGATCTGGCTATGCTCAGATTTATCTTTACCCATAAGCAGCTGTAAATGTCTGAATCAGTTTGTAAGTAGTGGGTCGCAGAGCAGGAAGACGTCACCCCTTATTTTTTTTATTCTCATCATGGCTACACAGAATCAAGCTGCTGTTGCTTTTCCGGTCCGGCCTCGGGATGGGCAGGCGCAGCTGCGAGCGCAGTTTAGCTGCCTTCCTTTTTCCTACACAGCTGTCCAGGAAATGGCTCTCTGTCCCTGGGCTCCACTGCAGCTTGTTCTGGGGCCAGGTAATCCTCTGGCGCTCATGAACACAAACTGACTTTCTCCCTCTTTGTTTTTAGTAGTTGACTTGTCTGAGGGTGTGGCCGTGGAGGGAGTTGTCCTCTGGAGTCACAAACCCCGGCCTGGGAGGAGCACCTGTCAGAGTGTCTTGGCTTGAAGCCTGGATTTGTCCTCTTCTGCCTTCAGAAGGTGGACGAGAATGCCCAACACTTTGCTTAAGTAGTATTTGTCTCTCCAGAGAGACAGAGATCAGCTTTTAATACCTTGTCTGGACAGAGCTGGGAGCTCACATGACCAGAGCGATTTCCCGCTTTCTGTTTGACTTTACCAAAGCCCAAACCAGTTTCTCTCCAGTTGTTTTTTTTTTTTTCATTAGTCAGTGCTGACTCATATCTGTGTTCCCAGCGCTGGTAAAGTTGGGGCAGGAGGATCATTATGAATTCCTGGCCAGCTTGGATACATACTAAGGCCGAGTCCAGCTCTGGGCTGCAGAGTGAGACAAAACACTAAGAAAGTTGCTTCTAGAATCCCTATAACAAGACCATGTGTTGGACACAGGGCACCAAATGGCAGCCCTCAGGCCCCGCAGATTACCCTCATGCTCTCTGCATTATTTATGTTATTGTTGGCCAGGAGAAGAAAGGCGTCTGTTGCGAACTGATGTTCAAGACACGCTGAAAGTCCTCGGAGTTTCTGAAGGTGTTGCCGGAGGCTTGGCAAAGGCACAGAGCTGGGTCGCACTGAAGCCAGCTATGGCTTTGTAGAGATCTTTATCTCATTTTACTTTTTACTCACCTAACAAGCCTGACTTTTAGGAAAGTTAGAATCTTTTTGAGATTTTCTTTTTTTTAAAGAGCAAAATGTTTCTTTCTAGAAACATAAATATATGCGTGTTGTCCCATTGAGCCCTGCGAGCAATTGCAGGCGTTTCTCAGATTTCAGTCCCTGACAATTAACTTAGACTTGTGAACTGGCCGAGAATAGAAGACACTATGC
This sequence comes from Myodes glareolus, assembly GCF_982192425.1. NCBI lineage: Eukaryota > Metazoa > Chordata > Mammalia > Rodentia > Cricetidae > Myodes > Myodes glareolus. Next base: position 27,705,522 of record NC_142048.1, on the reverse strand, counting down.
CATCCTGCTGTCACCTGGCCAGCGCCGCTCTGAGTCCCTTAGGTAGGACTGGCAAAGTGTTGTGTACCAGAACTGGCAGGATTCCTGGCAAGGCTGGCATGGCTGTTTTCCTATAGGCATGCTTTGCCTTCAGAGTACTCTTGAGGATAAAGAACTCCACCTTTTAAGGTCTTTTTTTTTTTTTTTTTTTTTGGTGTTTCGAGACAGGGTTTCTCTGAGTAGCCCTGGTTGTCTTAGAACTCGCTCTGTAGGCCAGGCTGGCCTCGAACTTGTAGAGATCTGCCTACTTCTCCCTCCCAAGTGCTGGGATTATCATCACCATCCAGCCTAATGTTTTAAGGTTAAAATTTTTAAAAATGACTGTAGAGTAGGAGTGGTGAGAGGGTAGCCATGGATGTGTGTCCTGCGTTTCGTGGCTGGCTCTACTTGGTCTCACGGTGTTGGCTCTCCCCTACCTTCACCGCTCATCATTGCTGACACTGCCCTGGCCGCTGTCCCTTTCTCATCCTTGTAGTATTTGTCAGCTACCCTAGCTGGCATTTCCTGGGAAATATTCTCATTTGCTTCACCACCCAGCGGGTTTTATTTCCCCCCTGGCTTTATTCAACTTTAGGTAATTTTGAAATGTGTATCTTTGCATATAAGGCCTTTAAAAACCTCCTCCTAAGATTGTATTATTTACCAAAAAGAAGTTCTCAAGAATGGGATTGTAGATGTAAACTTTAGCCTTAGCCAGCAGTGCTTAGCTACCAGGCAGAGGCAGGTAGATCTCTGTAAGTTTGAGGCCAGCCTGTTTCCACAGAGTAAGTTCCAGGACAGTCAGGGCTACACTGAGAAACCCTGTCTTGAAAAAACAAAAAACAAATAAAAGCTTAGTCTATTTTTTTCTTTTGTAAAAGCTGTTTCTAATGACAGGTTTTGAGGGGTTTGGTCACTTTTCAAAGTTATAAATGAAGGAAAGTCTAGCCAGGCTTCTTGATACATACCTGTGATCCCCCCAGCTGGAGGGTTAGGACTCTGAACTTGAGGCTAGCCTGAACCAGCTGGAGAAGTCAAGTACTTGGGACAAGGTCATTTTAGAATGCTTGCCTAGTGTGTACATGCCCCTAGGTTCCCCTCAGCACTACAAACCAGCAGCAACCTCCCCCAAAGAAAAGGAAATTGTGTCTGGATGCTCATTTTGTAACACTAGAATAGAAACCACATACATAGAGAGCCCTGATTTGTAGTCACCTGGGGCCTGCAAACAGAATCATTTGCTTTGTAGGAGTGCTATACCCAGGTCCATTAATGCTGTGTGGGTGAATAAAACCTTGTGCTGTGCAAACAGCTTTTAAAAGGGGCTAGCTCCCCTTCTCTGAATAGCTCCCCTTCTCTGAGTAGTTCTGCTTGCAGCCGACACTCATGTCACCTGGTGAGCTTCTAAAGGCCTTGCGGTGAGAACGCTCCTCTTTGCTAATGCCTGCCTCCTCTTCCTGCAGGTTCAAGAACTGGCTGAGTGCATAGGCTCCGCGCTGATCCAAAAGGGGTTCAAGGCCTCCCCAGAGCAGTTCATCGGCGTCTTTTCTCAGAATAGACCTGAGGTAGTAACCACGATTCCTTTACCATACTGGGCCCCCACGGTTCTCCGTGATTTCACGCCTATAGCTGTAGAACTATATTTTGTTGTCTGTTTTCTGCTGGGAATAGGGCTTTGTGGCTTTTCCTTAGAAAGTTATAGATATAAAAATCTAAACTAAGAATTTCTTAAGCTTTCAAGACAAAAAGAAAATCATTTGCCCCTCCCCATAATTTGTTTGTATGTTTATGTTTTTATTAATTCATGTCATCAAACAAAATCCTTAGGGAAAAAAATGTCAAATCAGAAGTCCCTTCCTTCAAGTACCTCTGTGACTGGATAGTAGGCATTAATAAGTTACTAAAATTAGAGTAGAAGTTGTGGATATATTTTTGTTAGTAGCAAACTTTTCTTCCTGAAAGGGCTTAACTTTTCTTTGGGTCGAATTTCCAAACTTAAAATACCGTGAAATACCCACTCTGAGCTGGCTTTGGTGGCGACATACTGCTGGTCTTTGGCTACGAGGCTCACACCTTAGTGCTACAGAAAGTGACTTGAGGGGCTGGAGCGGTGGCTCAGTGGTCAAGAGCACACACTGCGCTTCCAGAGCGCAGAGGACCAGAGTTCGATCCCCAGCACCCACTTCAAGTGGCTCAGAACCATTATAAGTCTAACTCCAGGTGAATCCAACTCCTCTGGTCTCCATGGGAACCCGCACGTGGGTACGTGCGTGTGCGCACACACACACACTTAAAAATAATTAAAAAAATAAAGAGACTTGAAGTGGGAAGCCCCGCTTGTGTTCTAACACTTGTGTCAGCGCAGCTGCCTTGGAAAAATTCAAGCCTCAGATTTATTTGTGTATCTGCTGTGGCCAGAGAGGCGTCCCGGTTCTGCTCTCCCTGTGTTGTTCCTGTTTTCATTACTTAAAATGTCGTCTTAGATTGAATCTCATTTTCTGCCAAGAAATAGCATCGTCCACAGCTGGCCTGCCCTTAGTCTCATGGAATGATTTGGTTTTCTTTCATACCTCAGAAACATACCCAAAAAGCTTGCTTCAGTAGAATTTTTATCACCCACAAACAAACCCCTTACCTCAAGGAATAGATTTCTGATGCTTTCTCTCAAATCTAAGTGTGGACGCAGGGAAGGATCATGTAAGGTCAGCCAGGAAGTGCTTTCCTGGACAGAGCCCCCGAGTGGCGTCTTAGAGGAAATTCTAAAATCACAGACACAGTCCCAGATCCACGCCACATGCCTGTGACCCGGTGGCTCCTCGCCCACAGCAGCTGTATGCTTTTTGGTGAGGTGATAGCGGGCTGGGATGAAGGGGTGTCTTGAGGAGTTGTGAGTGAGAAAGCAGAGGGGCTGGGCCGCCCGCGTGTCTGGGAGTTCATGAGTTGCCGTGCGGCCGAGGCTAGTGGCAAGGGAAATGGTTATAGGCTCACCGTTTTCCTGGTCACCTTACTAGGGAGGATTGTTCTCAAGACAACGTTCTTCTCTGATAGGGTAGGTGTTCTTCCTCCCTGGCTCCCAGGCCACACTACACGCTGCTGTGAGATTGATGTTCCCTCAAACCCCACGGCCATTGTGCTGTCCAGAATGATTTAGTAGTTCTGTGTGCTGGAGTAGAGCCAGACCGTGTGGCTCAGGCTCACTCCAGTCCGCCCCTACCACCAGTCTTCTATCCAGCCTGCTTGCTCGCTGGTCTCCCAGCCTTGGATATTACAGGTCTTTTGCTGTTCTCTCTCCCGGTTAAGAGGGTTGTCTTTTACTAGGCCTGACCTCACACCCTTGCCTCTCTTCTTTAGGCAGATTGCAGTTTGATTTTAAAGAAGGGGCAGATTTTGTAGGCTAACTTAAAAACTTAAGAAGATTGCAAGAATAGAGAAGCTAAAAAGGAGGAGCAAGTGTTTGTTTTGAACCATCCTGGTACCCAGTGCACAGTGGCAGACAGACAGATGCTAATTTTGCTACCGTAGATGCTTCTGATTTGACTTTTGAAATACTGCCCTTTGCAATGATTCTGGTAAGACATCGTCTTTTCTTTCCGTGACCGTGTTTAGTGGGTGATCATCGAGCAGGCATGCTTTGCTTATTCGATGGTGATTGTTCCACTCTATGATACCCTTGGAGCCGAAGCCATCACCTACATAGTGAACAAAGGTATGTCTTTGATCTTGGGATGCCCATTGTCATGGTTATGGGTTTCACTTTGGTGACTTTACATTCCAAGATCTGCTTCGTATTCCCAGCATTCTTCGTATCTGTGTGTCGTATATTAGCATCAAGCTCTCCACATCCTGGGGCTCATTTCTTATCCCCTCTTCCTTTACAGCTGAGCTCTCTGTGATTTTTGCTGACAAGCCAGAAAAGGTCAAACTTTTGTTAGAAGGTGTAGAAAATAAGCTGACCCCTTGCCTTAAAATCATTGTCATCATGGACTCCTACGGCAGTGATCTAGTGGAACGAGGCAAAAAGTGTGGGGTGGAAATCATCAGCCTGAAGGCCCTAGAGGTGAGTCCTTCCACATGGCCCACTTCTCTGAAGGGTTGGATGTGGTGCCGTGCTGGTCAGCCATGATACAGATACAGGACAAAATCCCCATCTTCCCACTAAACAAAGATTTGGTTTGCACGCCCAGAGTGCCTTGTCTGTTCTGCTTGGCTTGGTTTTTGAAGATGGTCTCACCCCATTGCTGAGGCTGGTCTCAACTCACTATGGAGCCCAGATTAGCCATGAATTTATAGCGTTTTCTTGCCTTAGGCTCTCCAATGCTGGGATCGTAAGCATAGGAACTCATTGATTGTCTCAGTTAAGTTTCTGTTGCTGTGTTAAAAACCATAGCCAAGGCTAGGCAGTGGTGGTGCACACCTTTAATCTCAGCACTTGGGAGGCAGAGGCAGGTGGATCTCTGTGAGTTCGAGGCCAGCCTGGTCTACAAAGTGAGTTCTAGGACAGCCAGGGCTATTACACAGAGACACCCTGTTTGGGGGGGGGGGGGAATAAGCAACTTGGGGAGGAAAGGTTTTATTTGACTTAGTTACATCAGGGCAAGAGAACCTTGCAGAAACTGCCAACTAGCTTGTTCCCCCACGGCTTGTTCAACTGGTTTGTTTGTATGACCTGCCCAGAGATTGTACCATCTGCAGTGAGCTGGGCCCTCTCATATCAATCATTAATCAAGAGAATGTCCCCACAGACTTGTCTATAGACAATTTGATGGGGGGGGGGCATCTTCTCAATTGAAGTCCCATCCTCCTAGATGGTCCTGGCTTGTGTCAAGTTGACAAAACTCACCAGCACAGGAACATGCCCAGTGCCCACTGTTAATAGATCACAAAAGGGGCTGTGGGACTCATACTTACCCTTGGCACCAGTGAGCCATGCCAGTAAACACTGGCACTGGAACTTCAGCCGTGCTCAGGTGGAAGTTTCTAGCTTGTATCTTGTATACTCTGTTTGGTCTTGACTGCCTCTTACTTACTTATTGATCTCTGGAACCAAGCCAGATACAGATTGTCTCATCATTTATCTGCCCCTCTGTCATCTATTGGTCTCTCTCTCTCTCTCTCTCTCTCTCTCTCTCTCTCTCTGTGTGTGTGTGTGTGTGTGTGTGTGTGTGTGTGTGTGTGTGAGATGACACAGACATGGAGACCAGAGGACAGCTTCCTGGAGCTGATTCTCTCCACCTTGTCGTGGTGGGGATTACCCTCAGGAAACCAGCCTTGACCGCGAGTGCCTTTACTAACAGATGCTTCTCGCCCACCCTCCTCATTCCCTTCCTCCAGCTTTCCTAACATGGATGTTTGCTTGGTTTCTGTCCTAATTGGGGTTGTTATTGCTGTGATGAAACACCATGACCAAAAACAAGTTGGGGAGGAAAGGGTTTATTTGGTTTATATTTCCATACCCCTGCTCATCACTGAAGGAAGTCAGGGCAGGAACCTGGAGATGGCAGCTGATACCAAGGCCATAGAGGAGTGTTGTGTACTTACTTGCCCTCCATGGCTTGCTCAGTCTGGTTTTTTGTAGAACCCAGGACCACCTGCCCAGAGATGGCCCCACCCACAATGGGCTGGGCCTTCCCCCATCAATCACTGATTAAGGAAATGCCTACAGGCTCGCCTGCAGCCTGATCTTCTGGAAGCATTTTCTTAACTGAGGCTCCCACCTCTCAGATGACTTTAGTTTGTGCCATGCCGACATGAAACTGTCTGACACAGCTCATTTGTGTATCTTTTTGTTGTTATTTTCGTTATGGCTTATTCTCAGCTTAAGCACAACGTTAATGGTAAACATTCTAGGAGTAACAGTGGGGTGCATATGATCTGACCCCCAACACTGCTCTGTCTTAGGTTAGGAAGCAAGGAAGCTGGCAGGAGACCCCTGTCCACATGCATCCAAGAGGAAGCTGCACTGTTGCTGAAGTTATAAATCTTTTTGAGAAACTGTTATGAATAGGTTTTGATTTTTATCTACTCCTCTTCCTTCTACAGAGAATTAGAGGCTACAGAGCAGAGTCCCTGGGACCTTTCCCAAGGAACCAGTAGTCAGAGGGAAACTCATTGTTCCAACACCAATGTTGGAACACATTAGCCACTGTGTGCACATTTACATATTCACACGCAGTGTGCTGACGACTCCATATGCATTTTTGCCTAAGCTTCATTTTTTTAAATTAGAGTTTAGCTAGCTTTTTACCGACATTTTCTACTAGTGTGTTTTTTGTAATTTGTAGTCTCCGTACGTGCTATTGAAACCTCCGTTCCCCACCTGCCTTTCTGTCCCCTCCTCTAAAAGGCACACTCACTGTTGTTCTTTTCCTTTTGCCTTTTTGTAACCACAGCATGATGAAGAGATAATTTTAAAGTTAAAACGTGACTTTGGTAAATGAATTGTAGTACGGAGTTTATATTAAAATCTTGTTTCACATACACTGACCTGCTTGATGTAATTTATGAATTTTAGACAGTTTATAAACAAAACTGAGAAGAAAAGAATTTAAAGTTTGCATTATGGTTGGTTGTGAGGTCATTTTCATTAATATATACTTATATTAATGCATATATTTGCAGAATCAAGGTAGGATATAGGCATTTCGGAATGTTTGCGTCTTGTGTATTTTAATATGAACATTTCAGACGTACACACTGTTGAGTAATACAACCCTTCTTCCTACTAAATAGTCTATGATTACAGGTTTAACACATCTGCTTCAACATTACTTTACCCTGTATTCACCAACACATCTATATTTTTAATTAGGTAACAAATTTCATTACTCATAAGTATTCCAATATGCTTGTCAATCATTAGAACTCAGTTTTATTCATTTTAACCTAGAATGACCACTTTTAAAAGTAATTGTTTGAATTTTTTTCTAAGAAATAGCAAGACAGACTTAAGTCTCCGAAGCTATCACTCCAAATAATGTACCAATGGAGGTCATGTTGGCTTTCCTAATTTAAAAGCAAATTGCTTGTGACTATGGCTTTATCTCACTCCACATCAACTGAAGGTTCTAGAAGTCCTTTAAGAACTTGGAACAGACGAGCTGGGCATGGTGGTGCATGCTTGTAGTTCCAGTACTGGGGAAGAGGAAGTAGAAGGATCATTTCAAAGGCATCTTCAGCTCTCTATCTATTTTGAGGTCAGCCTGCCCTACATGAGTAAGCTCCTACCTCAACAACAACAACAACAACAGCAACGAAATGGAAAAAAGTTTGCATCGATGAGTAGAAACCAACGAAGTCAATAAAGCTTATTTGGAAAATCATTTGCAGAAGTCCTTTGCCTTAGCTCCTTGCTGACTGTGGAGCGGCTTTTGTTGTCTTGTTTTGTGTTAAGCTGGTGGCTTGTCTGGAACTCCTGTGCCAAGCTGTCCTCTTGCCTCAGATTATAGGTGTGTGCTGCAGTGCCCAGCCCTAGCTGACTTCTAATTAGACGTCATTGTTCTTGTTTTTAATCTTTGGTTGTGATGTGTGTAATTTCAGTTGATTAAAAGTGTGCTAGGTGGAGCTCAGTGAGCCCTGAGCATGCCCATCCAATTTCTATGTTGTGGTAGATGCCAGTGCATTCCACGTGCATTCTCAAGTTGCTTAGTTTTCCTAGGAAAAGAATATAAGGGTTTTTTTTTCCTCTGTGACTGGATACGAAGGCTACTTTTAATGCAGTAAATGGAAGCACATACCATTAGCAGAAGTCTGCACTGGGAACAACTGTGTCTAGGGACTAGGGACAGAGCTTAGATCCCACTTAGTGCCCATTCCAGAAGTGGCCTCCCATCCTCCTTGCAGCCTGTTTCAGTTCAGAGTGCACAAATCTTCCTTCCCCCGTGTGTGGAGCATGGAAACCTGAGCCCCCCTAACACAGCTAGCATCTAAATCCGGCAGAGTGTTTCTACCTGTGCAGAGGTTGTTGAGGTGAAGCCTCGCGGTCAGGAGAGAGGGTGCTGAGGTCTTTGCTTAAGGTCAGGAGCAAAGCTTTGCTAAAGGCCAGCCTAGGAAAAGGGAGGGGCTGAAATCCAGTGCAGAGGACTTTGCTGTCTTTGGAATCAACCCTGTTTCCAAGACTATTTATGTAGTTTTATGACAGATAACTGGAAACTGGCTTTCTAGAACAATAGCTACTATGACTTTTGCTCGTTAACGTTGCTCTCATTCATTTAATTAGCCAGCTGAGAGTGAAATCTACAGTAAAGGCAGTAACCTGTGGGACTTTACTCTTTTTATTTGTTATGTGCATGGGTGTTTTGCCATCATGTATGTCTGTGAAGCACGTGTGTACACCATCTGAGTCCAGAAAAGGGCATCAGATCCCCTGGAACTGGAATTACAGATGGCTTTTTCCATGTGGGTGCTGGAAATCCAGTCTAGGTCCTCTGGAAGAATAGCCAGTGCTCCAACCACTGGGCCATCTCCATAGCCCTGCCTTTGCTCTGAATACTTAGACAATCATAATGCTGAGGTTTTCTCTTTCTCTCTCCTCTAATTAAGGACCTTGGAAGAGTGAACAGAAAGAAGCCCAAGGTGAGCATCATGGGTTACTCTGGGTTTCAGACTTTTGTTCCTTTCAATGTCTAGTCATATTGGAGACTGTTGGGAATGTGGGGGTGACACCTTACGGCTTGGTATATTCTCTTCTAATGTCTCCCGTCTCTTTAAAATTTTCTTCAGCCTCCAGTACCAGAAGATCTTGCAATAATTTGTTTCACAAGTGGAACTACAGGTATATTTTGAGATGTACTTACTTCAAAGCAGTATCTGGAAGTGTGTGCTCTCTGCCTCCCTTTTGGGTAACGTGTTAATTAATTGTAGATGGGTATAAGAAAGCAAGAGACAGACGCGGACCGAGTGAGGTCATCTTGTTTCTCTGAGAGGCAGACTCAGAATCTGAGCATGCCATATGGTTAATTCAGCATTGACTGAACGTGAACTCAAATGCGCTCTTCCTAGAATAAAATGCCTAGTTCTCATGCCCTGTTGATTCACACAAAGACCTTAGTGAAGCATGTTTAAGGCGATTTCCTGGTAGTAAGCTTCCTTCCAGGGATCGTAGGTTGATCAGAAATTTACTATTGCTCAGTGCTTGGCTGCCCAGCGGGTACACAGCAGAGCTGTCTGAGCCCCTGATGGGAGAGGGTCTCTGCTGCTCTCGCAGGAGTGTCTAACCTTCATCTGACCTTCATCTGACCTTGATCTGACCTTGATCTGCTCCCTGTGCGCTCTGCAGGCAACCCCAAAGGAGCAATGATCACTCACAAAAACATCATTAGCGACTGTTCGGCTTTTGTGAAATCGACACAGGTAATTCTCTAGAGTGTCTTCATGGTTCTTCACATTGAGTGATCGCGTTTAGGCCCCAGGAGAGAAAGTACTGAAGCCTCCCCTCCCCCCAGTAGGTCCACATTGTACATAAGACCCAAAGTCCCCTCTTCTCAGATGGTTTGCTCAGGACCTAATCCTATAAGCCTTCCTGTGACATTAGAATGGCTCACCATATGGAACTCATGGTGGCTTTCGTGTGGGGACTGTTTGGATGTCCTATAAGTACTTTTAGGAAAAGACAAAGGAGAGAGACCTTTCAACGTCCTTACTCCAGCGTTAGGAAGTCTTAAACTCGAGTCAGTGCCCTGTCCTCTTCAGGTTTCTGCTTGCAGGTCTTAGTCCTCATGGGTCGCCATTAACAAAGCGCTGCAGCCCATGTGGTGTAAACAACAGATGTTTATTTCCCTCCGTTTAGGAGGCTGAAATCCAGGTCCAGCTGCCAGCAAGTTTGGTTCCTGGTGAGGGCTTTTCTCCCTGGCTCGCAGATGGCTGCCTCTTTGTGGGTGCTCCGGTGTCTCTTCTGAGGAGACGCCAGGCTACTCCCGAGCCAGTCACACCAGGACCCTGTTCCCGATGCCCGGGGCTTAGGGGAGCAGAGTTCAGTCCATAACTCCAAAGATAGGATGCATGCTTATCTTTGCAAAGGCGTTCTCTTCCCATTTAACAGTGTGCTCCTGCAGCCTCCTGGGAGCATCCTGTACCCCTCCTTCCTGTGGCAGAAGGCTGTCTGTACCTCATGGTTTAGGGGAGTGGGTCTTTCTTTGGTGGCTGTTGATGGCTGATCACTGTCACTTTTCTTATTCTCACCCCCCACCTTTTTGTGGGGTATGCTGTATAAACAAAGCTCAGCACTTAATGCGCCACAAAATGAAATGTGAATTTCCCGGGAGGCCTGCAGAGATAACTTCAGACGCGCTTGCAGCGATGTCAGAGCTTCTGTGAAAATAGTTTCACCACAAAGAAGAAGCTCAACTTCCAAAACTTCTAACCATGACACTGGTGTGGGTTTTGGTTTTTTGTTTTTTTTTTTTTTTGTGGAAAAATTTAAAAGTATGAAAATTTAAAAGTATGAGTGCTGAAAATGTATCTCAGCAGTAGAAAGCAAGCTTTCCATTGTTGAGGCCTTGGGTTCAGTCCACATCACACACACACACACACACACACACACATTCATATAAACACACACACATATATGGATATTACTGGGTCTGGTCTCTCATTATGTAACAGTTTCACAGTAAGAAATACTAATTGAGATGCATTTCTAACTTTATTAGCTCAAACCTAAATTTTAAGCCACCCATTCCATAGGCAGTGACTCCGCTTAGGGTTACATTGTTCCTAAGACCAATCCCGCTTTGGGGATAAGAGTATACGACCTAGAAAGTAGTGCAGATTGCAATTGCACGCACACATGCATGCGTACGTGCATACACGTATGCACACACTAATGCACGCACACACACTTACCTCATTTCTGATTGACATGACTGCAGCTGTGGTGGCAAGCTTTTTTGGTGCTAATAGCATGCACTTATGTGCAAACCCTTGCTGCACCCATCCCTCAGAAGGCCCACCCCGAGGAACACTAGGCGTCCACACTTAATCTGCCTGTAGGCTCATCTTGGTCGGGATTTTATAGGAGAGCAAATCTCCTCAAGTCAGATTTGGGGTTGCATTAACTACTGTTGAGTATTTTCCTGAGCTGAAGGGAGACTTTAAGGTAAAACTATTGATCCAATGCATCCAGTAGAACCATTTACTCTGGAAATAAGAGGATCTGGGAAACCTTTCCCGCTTTCCCTTTGCAATATAACAACAGTGCTGTCTTGTCAGACAGTGGATCTTAACGTCGCTTGAGGGGCAGTGGGAACTTCCTGGTAGAGGGGTGTTGTAACTGAAAGCTGGAAGGGGCAGAGCGCACAGTCCTTCAACACTCCAGTTTGGGCGAGGTTTTCTTTACGGAGGGGAGAACAGTGCTGAAGTGGATATGCTTAGTTATGAGGAATGACGTCCGCTCTACCTGGTGTCACCTTGAGACGGGGATGTAGCCCTATGTTAGAGCATTTGCTTAGCTTGTACAAGGCTCTAGCGCCATCCCCAGTAATACTGTTTTGTTTTTTAAGTTACTTTTGGTTCTTTGATGAGGCAAAAATAAAGACATGAGTAGAAATCGGTTGTGCTGAGTGTTGAGGGGCCGTGTGCCCTGCTCTGGAGGAAAATGGGGGTATCCTGGAAGTCTTAACTCTTCTCTTCTCGCTGGTGTCCTTGCTTTCAGAGTGCATTCACCGCTTCCCCAGATGATACTCTGATCTCTTTCTTGCCTCTCGCCCATATGTTTGAGAGCGTTGTAGAGGTAGGCATCTGTTGCGTCTCCCTGTTTGTCTGTGTGTGCCCCGCTAAGTTGTTGTGTCTTGCAGAGCATACTGACCTTGAATGCCAGTGACACACAGATTTCGTTTTTACCACTGGCACATGTGTATGAGCAGCAGCTACAGGTAAGTGTGGTGCACCGCGCCATCTTGACTCGAGGTTCTTCGCTCCATCCCATTCGCAATGGCAGATGGTTAGAAAGAACATGAATCCTTATTCTAAGTCCAACCTGGATTTTTGAACTTTAATCCTGTAGTTTAAAGTTGAGAGTTTGAACGTTTAAAGGATGCCCATAGGACACGGTTGCAGATGAACTTTTATTAAAGAAATAGGTTTTTTTTAATTGAAAATAACTTTTTTTTTATACTGATCTGTATGAACTATTATTTTCCCTTCCTCATCTCCTCCCAGATCCTCCATACCTCCCACCCGTCCAACTCCATGCTTTCTTTCTCTCTCTCTCTTTAGAAAACCCAGAGGCCAGATTAAAAAAAAAAAAAAAAAAAAGGCAAAACAGACAGATACACACTCAGAGAAAAAAAAGTGCCAGAAACACATATACAGGCACACATACACAAGGCAGACAAAACCCATAAACCACACACACATAATAAATAAGCAAAGGACAAAGTTTTAAAAAAATCCCTTTGGTTTTGGTGGTGGTGGTCATGTACTTTTTGGCGAGGGGGCCTCCATTTTGTGTGATTTGTGTATCGAGTGAAGCTCCACAGGGAACCCTCATTCTTCCTTTGGAGAGGGGTTCAATTGGAGATAGCTGCTGGGTTATAAATGGGAGCCTTTGCCCCGTTCCCATCAGTGATTTAACCCCACCTGGCCTAGACCTGTGCAGGCCCTGGGCATGCTGCCACGGTCTCTGAGTTCGTGTGTGCATCAGTCATATGTGTCTAGAAGGCCTGGTTTCCTGGGTGTCTTCTGTCCCCATTGGCTCTTACAGTTTTTCCATCTCCTCTTCCGTGGAGTTCCCGGAGCTGAGGGGAGGGCTTGATGGATGGAGACACCCCTTTTAGGACTGAGTGTTGTGTTCCAGGGTCACTCATATTCTGCACATTACCAGCTGTGGGTCCCCGTATTAGTTCCCATCTCCAAAGGAAATGTTTTAATCCCTTGAATCTGGCATCTTGGAGGCTTCTGTTGTGGAAGATGCCTCCCTCTTTGTTTGTGCTTCTCACTCATGTACAAACTGACTGGATCTTTTCACTGGCCTGCGATATGCCCTGGGGGGAAAGATGGTGTCTGACTGACTTTTGCCTGGGTTCCCTGTGCGCACACAACTGTGCACCTCATTTGAAAGCTGATCAAAGTAAAATGATTGTCCTGCAAGCATAAAGATGTGAGGTGGTTCCCAGCACCCACGTGAAAAAGCTCTGGCGCTCTCTGGCCAGCCGGCCTCGCCTAATGAGTGAGTCCCAGGTCCCAACGATCTCCCCCTGCCCAATGCTAGGCTCACAGAATGCACAGACCACCACAACAGGTGCTGCCAGCACTCCGTGAATCTTTTTTACTCTGAACCTAAGATAGACAGATAGACGACTTATCTGGGCTGTCTGGGCGGCCAGTACGGTTTGCCAGGAGATAAAGCACCGTGTGGGATAATCTTGTGGCCAGCCACTCGGAATCCTGACCCAAGCTAATTCAGTGTCTTTTCAGAAAATGTTACTTAGATTCAAAAAAGGAAATGAGATTTTAATAAGTCTGGTCTGGAGGTTTTTATTTCGAGAATAAATAAGCTTCCAAGTTCCTGGAAGGTTAAAAATATTTGGGGAATATGAAATAACATAACTCATCCAACAGATGTAGCTTGTTAGCCCCAGATAACCCGTCTCATTACCAGTAGGAGGAGTCCCCAACCCCCAGTTTCATACTAACTCCTGTGTCATTGGGATGGTGAAAATACTCCATTTCCATGTTTGGACGACACATTTTTAAAGAAACCAGCATATTTAGGGAGTCCTACAGTTTCTGGAAGCTGGTTTGGAAGACTAATGCTGTGAGTCTGAGCTCAGGGGAGCCCTCCTTTGTAATGCTGACGCTTCTTGTCTGTTTTCACTCGTAGTGTGTAATGCTGTGTCATGGAGCTAAGATAGGATTTTTCCAAGGAGATATCAGGCTTCTGATGGAGGACCTCAAGGTGCTTCAGCCCACCATCTTCCCTGTGGTCCCAAGGCTGCTGAACCGGATGTTTGACAGAGTGAGTCCCAGACAACGAAGTGTGGGGGACAGAAGGTGGGACTGTGAGGCCCAGCGCCAGTCTGACTAGGGTTCAGCCGTGTACCCCTGACTAGGACAGCCATCTGCAGTCCCCTTTGCTCTCATAGAACTCTGCAGGACTGGAACTCAGTTCCTGCACAGATCTGCTGATAAGGGGACACGCAGCACGCTCTACAGAGGCTGAGCCCTAAGGTGCACCTTGGTTTGTTTGCACGTGCTCTTTGAGCTTCGCTCCGCATCTGTGAAACAGACGATTGTACCTTCTCCTTGTTTCATCAAGGTGCTGAGTGACTCACACACAAATAACTACGAGATGGTTTCATTAATTGTTCCGCCAACCCTTGCATGCATGAAGTGTCCCGTCACCTCACTGAGAGAAGTGTCCAGGCCATGGTGCCAATTGAGAAGATGTGGCATCTCCTCTCTTAGCATAGACTGTTCAGCTGGGCAAGATCAGCACATGGCATGGCCAGTCTTAATCTGAGTTTCTGGTGGGCACTGTGAATACTTTTCCCTTTTCCTTTTCTCGCCATCTCTAAAAAAACCATGTTAGTTTTAAAATCCATTCTTCCCCCCCCCCAAAAAAAAAAAAACTTTGAAGCAGTGCACTGAGATATAATTCGCATAGTATTGTTGTGCGGTCTGGGGCCTGGGGGTGGAACTCACAGTGAAGTGCATGCGTGAGACTCCAGTTCAGTCCCAGCAGTGAAGGTGGGATGTTCACTTTGAGCCTTTGAGGATGTCCCCGTGGGTGCTACAGTGGGGAGCATCGACGCCTTCCAAACCTTTGAGTGCTGCCAGACTTTCCTAACCACACCATAGTCAGTTTCAACACCCCGGAAAAGAATCCTTGATCTGCCCTTTATTACCACCCACCCTACCTGCTAGATTCCTGAGCAACTAATACCACACCTTCAAAGTGTACATTTTAGTGTTTTACCACGTTTTATAGCCAGTTACCGTTCCGCTGAATGGTCAGACACAGTTTATTTAGCCATTCCTTAATGACAGGCGTTTGGGTGGTTTCAGCATTTGACTACTACAAGTAACCCTGCTGTAAACATAGCGCTTGTGTGTAGCTGCCTGTGGACATGTCTTCAGGAGTTGGGCAATGGGGCAGATTTATACTTCACAGCCAGAGGGGCTGATCAGTAGTTTTCCAAAGCCGTGTGCCGTGTCTGCCCTCCAGCAGCTCCATGGCTCCCGCGTGCCGTCTCCAACACACGGTTGTCTGCCCTTTTGGTTTTGGCTGTCTTGGAAGCTGTGCAAACCTTCGCTCTTGCCTCACTAGATCTTTGGACAAGCAAATACCACAGTGAAGCGGTGGCTCTTGGACTTTGCCTCCAAAAGGAAAGAAGCTGAGCTTCGCAGTGGCATCGTCAGAAACAACAGCCTGTGGGATAAACTCATCTTCCACAAGATTCAGGTAGCTCCTCATGAATGTCTCACGTAAAGTGAGCGTGTGTGCGTGTGGGGGATGGGGGGAGGGGAGAGCGCTGAATTGGACTGGTCTGTAACTTCAGCTACTCAGGAGGCTTAGGTGGGAAGATAGCAAATTCAGGGCTAGCCTGGGCAACTTAGTGAAACCTTCTTCCGAAGTTCAAGGTAAAAAGAGGGGTAGAGGCACAGCTCAGTGGTGGAATGCTTGCTAGCATGCTCATCACAGCCTTGAGACATCAATCAGACGTGTGTGCGCACATGCGCACGCACGCGCGCGCACACACACACACACACACACACACACGAGGAGTGTTTGGATTGGGGTAGTTAGGAAAGCCAAGAAAGAGCAACACATGTCTGCTCTTTCTGGCAGACCCTGTTCTCTGTCTACGTCTGTTCTAGATGGAAGGATTCTGGGTGTTTTCGTCTTCCTTTAGCTTCTCTGGAACAAATAGCCCAGTCCTGAGGTGAAGATTTAAGCCTGAGAATAAGAATGTAATCTCAGGAACTGTCCCAAATGCCCAAAATATGGTAGTTGCCATAATCTGATCCCTGAGACATCTATCAGCAGAGCGCTGACTTAGTGCCTAGTCTGCCAGGGGAGCAGCTTTGGGAGGAATGGGTTCAGTCCTGGGTCATGCTGTGGACACCTAGAGCTCTGTCCCCAGTTAGAGTCCTAGCCATGCAGCTGCAGGACAGCTGCTGGTCGGCTGGGACACCAGGTCCCAAGCAAGTGTCTGACAGAGGAGGTCTGACTTCTGCATAGGTAACCCTGGCTTCTCTCTGTCTTGCAAGTCAAGCCTGGGTGGGAAAGTCCGGCTGATGGTCACGGGAGCGGCTCCGGTGTCCGCCACGGTGCTGACATTTCTGAGGACAGCTCTCGGCTGCCAGGTGAGGTTCCTCACACCACCCAGGCATCCCAGGCTGTGTAGTGCTGTGGGCCCATGTTTGGATTGACAAGAATGTATGTATACTGTCGTTGTGCAGCATGACGCGCGGGTGCATTGAGCAGTGGCACGGTTACCGTGTCACTTCACATACATTGGGCGGTGAGACACTTAGAAACAGCCCAGACATTCAGTAGACGGCCATTGTATCTCACCCCGTTTTCCGTGCAGTTGCCCCTGAGCTCACTCCTCCTTAGCCTCATGTGTTCAGTCTTCCCAGGCCTCCCCGCTCCTCATTTGTGTGCCTTGGTTTTGTTTGGAATTAGGTTAATGCCAGATTTCCTGGGGGAATAATAGCCCTAGCCAAGATGTCTGTGTAATTTTATCTAGGGTCAGGTGTGAGCCATGCCTCTAGAGTATGGCTGCAGGCATGGGATGGGTCATCAGTGATAAGGCTACCCACACACCGTGCTGAGAAGCTATTATAGAAGAGTCCAGGGCTCGTGCTGACAGTCAGGACATGTGTAATATCCTGACTTAGCAGAACAGGAGTACTACCAGGTGGGTACTGACCCATCCTGTCTGCAGGAGGTTGAGTAGGAAGGCCACATGGACTCCAGCCAGTGTTTGACATAGGGTGAAGATGTTTGGGTGCATTTTATGCTGCTGAGTGAACTCACTAAACTGAAAGTTAGGAGGTTTCCGAGGCCGGGATTCCTCGGGAGTTAGTAAAACTTCCTTCTTGCAAAGTCACAGCTGTCTCACACTAATAATGTTTTCTTTCTTGCTGACCAAGTTCTATGAAGGCTACGGACAGACCGAGTGCACCGCTGGTTGCTCCCTGAGCTTGCCTGGGGACTGGACGGCAGGTATGGTTGGCAGGAGAGCCATTTTCAGAGTCTCCTCATTGAAGTTCGCGGTTGGGATGCTTGGAGATGAGCTCATCGTTGATTGGTTCATTGGCCTTCTTGCACAGCAATGCATAATATGTCTCGAGGAGTTAGGTCTCAGAAGATAGTCCTGAGGTTCTGTGAGCTGGATAGAAGATGTGTGACTAGGTTGTGATCTATCCTAGCAGGGGCTCCTGAGAGGAAATACCTCCTCCACAGACATGCCAGTGAGTGAACAGGGTCTCATCATTCGCTGGTAGTTTCAACCCTTAAGTAGGTATTACAGTTACACTATGTGCTGGACCGGTTGTTGGAACTGCCGATAGAGGTACACACAAACTCTTTGTCTCAAAGCAAACAGGGAGGAGAATACCCGAAGAGCCTCTGCAGTGGATATGGTTCTGTAGGGAGGGTGTATGGTGGACACTGTGTAAGTGTTATCCCAGGGACACCATGGGGAGCTAAGTTATAGATGTTATTTAAATAGCATGTACACAGAGAGAAAAGTATGTAGAGACTGTAGGGTATTCTATATAGCAGTGAATGAGTTTCCCTGGCTTATTTGGTGCCTTATAAATGTAGTAACCATCTAGCAATATAGGCCCCGGCGACTAGCACTGTCTCAATATGTAATTCTGTGCTGACACTCTGGAAGTGCCTTTATACCTTTAGCTTTTAACACCCTATTCCTTAACAGTCCGAGAATTTAGAACACCAATTTCTATATTAGGTTATTAAAACTTAGGCAGTATTAGCTGTGAGGCTCTCAAAATGTATCTGTAATATCTTATTTTTGTTTTGGGAAAAGGCGCCCTTCCTAGTTTTCTTCTGTTGCCATGACAAATCTTTAGGATCAAAAGCAGCTTGAGAAAGAAAGGGTTTACTTCATCTTACTGCTCCATGAAGGGCAGGAGACAAGGCAGGAACCAAAGCAGAGGCCATGGAGGAATACTGCTGGCTTGCTGTCTGTGGCTTGTTCAGTGTGCTTTCTTTCTTTTTTTTAATATTTATTTATTATGTATACAATATTCTGTCTGTGTATATGTCTGCACACCAGAAGAGGGCACCAGACCTCATTACAGATGGTTGTGAGCCACCATGTGGTTGCTGGGAATTGAGCTCAGTGCCTTTGGAAGAGCAGGCAATGCTCTTAACCACTGAGCCATCTCTCCAGCCCCCTCAGCTTGCTTTCTTACATGCTTCAGGACCACCTGCCCAGGGAGTGGTACTGCCCACAGCAGGCTGGGCCCTCCCCACATCGATCATTACTCAAGACAATGCTCCCACAGAGTAGCCTACAGGCCAGTGTTATGGATGCACCCTCTCTGTTGAGGTCCTTCTTTCCAGGTGGCCTAGATTGTGTCAAGTTGTCAAAAACCTAAGCGGCATACAGCCTATCCCGAATCCTCTTAGACAAGAGAGTTAAATTGACTGTGAAAATGTCTTAATAGACATAAATGTAAAAACATGCTCCTCTAAGAACAATGACTGTGTCAGTCAGAACCAAGGGATGTGTCAGAGAATCACCACGGTGCACAGAGCTACCTGTGTTCTCTGAGAGAGAAGTTTGAAACTGGGTGTGCCATGCCTGTACCAGTACTGGTAAGGTAGAGGCAAGAGGATCAGAAAACCAAGGCCATCTTGAGCTGTATAAGGTATTAGGGGCCAAAAAAAAAAAAAATTGTATGTGGGTGGGTGGAGTCAATGCAATCAGATCGTGGAATTGAAGTAACAGTTTTATTTAGAAAGCATGCCTCCAAGTATCTGAACCCACCTGCAAATCAGTGGCTGGAGTTTCAGTGTTGGAGATGTATTCAGAACCTCAGAAATGGAAAAGGTCCTGAATAGACCTCTGGGTAGTCTCACCTCTCTTCGAGAAAGAAGCCCTCTTAAATTATTTTTACCAGGCTGCAATTGCAAAAACCAGGCATGTATCGCTGCAGTCACCATGAGGATGTATATTGTGGTTGTAAAAATGCTTTGACCTGAGGCCATTCTAGTGCACTTTGAAATGATTCTTCCATTTTATATGCAGGCCATGTCGGGGCCCCTATGCCTTGCAATTATATAAAGCTTGTCGATGTGGAAGAAATGAATTACATGGCTGCCAAGGGCGAGGGCGAGGTGAGTGAAGACCTGCCTGTCACTGAGGAGGACAGCTGTTAGGCTGGGGTCCATTGGGATCTTGGAGTCAAGCAGGTCAATATGAAGGGCATTTCTGTTTGACTCCCTCAGGGTTGGAGGCTGGACGTTTCTGTCCTTCCTTCTGCAGCACAGTTAGGGATTTGGGCCCCAGAGCATGACAGAAAGCTCCAGAGGGGCTTGTCTCCAGTCTGCTAATGGCCCTGCTAGCCTGCTGGGAAAACCTAATTACCCAGGTGATGTCATTCAGTCAGTCTTGCATTCCCCTGTGGCTTGACTATCCTGAGGCTAGTAGTAAAGGAAGTGGAGACACTGGAAATGGCCCCAAGGTCCTGATGGGATTTTGGTAATTCCCTCTAGAGCATAGAACCGAAGGCTTCCAGATAAAGGGTGGAATACACACATGCGTGAATTCTTGGCAGAATCCCTAGTAAATGTTAATAGACTCTCTTTTCTTAGGTGTGTGTGAAAGGGGCAAATGTGTTCAAAGGCTACTTGAAGGACCCAGCGAAAACAGCAGAAGCCCTGGATAAAGATGGCTGGTTACACACGGGAGACATTGGGAAGTGGCTACCAGTAAGTTCAGCTGTCACTTCTCTTTGCAGACAGGTCTGTCTCCTGCAGGAAGGAGAGTGTCCGTCCCTCCCCCTTTCCTGCCCCCATCCATGTGTACCCCCCCCCCCCGCCTCTGCACAGCCTGTGACTTTTGCACCCCACCCCTCTACTTGCTGAATGATCCTTTGTATCCTGCAGGAAACAGACTTACTAATTTTTTATTGATTTTATTGAGCTCTGCATTTTTCTCCACTCCCCTCTCTTCCTCTCCCCCCTCCACTTCTACGTTCTGCCATGGTCCCCATGCTCCCAATTTATTCAGGAGATCTTGTCTTTTTCTACTTCCCAAGTACATTAGATCCATGATGGCTCTTTTAGGGTCCTCATTGTTATCTAGGTTCTCTGGGATTGTGAATTGTAGGCTGGTTTTCCTTGCTTTATGTTTTAAACCCACTTATGAGTGAGTACATGTGATAATTGTCTCTCTGGGTCTGGGTTACCTCACTTAATATGATGTTTTCGAGCTCCATCCATTTGCCTGCAAATTTCAAGATGTCATCATTTTTTCTGTTGTGTAGTACTCCATTATGTAAATTACCACATTTTCCTTATCCATTCTTCAGTCGAGGGGCATTTATATTGTTTCCAGGTTCTGGCTATGACAAACAAAGTTGCTATGAATATAGTTGAACACATGTCCTTGTGGTACGACTGAGCATCCTTTGGATATATACCCAAAAGTGGTATTGCTGGGTCTTGAGGAAGGTTGTTTCCTAATTTTCTGAGAAATCGCCACACTGACATCCAAAGGGGTTGTACCAGCTTGCATTCCTACCAGCAATGCAGGAGTATTCCCTTTGCCCTACAACCTCTCCAGCATAAGTTGTCATCAGTGTTTTTGATCTTGGCCATTCTTACAGGTGTAAGATGGAATCAGTTGTTTTGATTTGCATTTCTCTGATGACTAAGGATGTTGAGCATTTTTATTGGATTATTTGTTCTTTTGGTGACAAATTTCTTGAATTCTTTGTATATTTTGGAGATCAGACCTCTGTCTGATGTGGAGTTGGTGAAGATCTTTTCCCATTCTGTAGGCTGTTGTTTTATCTTGTTGACCGTGTCCTTTGCTGAGAAGCTTCTCAGTTACAGGGGGTCCCATTTAGTAATTGTTTCTCTCAGTGTCTGTGCTACTGGGATTATATTTAGAATACTTGATTAAAATCTTGATTTTTCACTGCAGCACAATACTTTTTGGCTGCCTAAAATCAGTTGATTACTGCCTCCCATTTTGACATCCAAAATTTAAAAAAAAAATGGGTTTTTACATCAAATCTGTACTTGATTTTGGGTGCTGACTAGCATTTCCACAGGTTTGTATGTGTTGGGACTGACCCATCCTAAAATACTGAAGCATCTGCCTTCCTCTAAAGCATGGTAATGGCTGTGGAAATTTGACCCTTGACTGCAGAGTACTGTGGGAGGGTCAGGCTATGTCCTGGCTGTCAGGGAACACAGCCCATTTGGTGAGCAGGATACGTGTGTCCCCACTTCAGAAAGGGGGGCCAAATGAAGCAGCATGGTTAAGTCTGTGCTAAGTGGAGAAGCTGAGATCACATGGGCTCTCGGATTTCTCGCCACATGGCTAAATGGTTCTAGGCAATCTCAAATAGCCTGTACTGTGACTGATGGTGGGGAACCAGCCGTAACTCACCCACCATCCCATCTTCCTCTCTGATACACAGAATGGCACCTTGAAGATTATCGACAGGAAAAAGCACATATTTAAACTAGCCCAGGGAGAGTACATAGCCCCAGAAAAGATTGAAAATATCTACCTGCGCAGCGAAGCCGTGGCCCAGGTGTTTGTGCATGGAGAAAGCTTGCAGGTAGGTTCTCTCTAAGTTAGAGCCATCGCTAAGCACCCCGAGTGCCGTGGACTATAGGGACTTGAAAAGTAGCTGTTAGCCATGCACCGTGGGACGCAGCCACAATACCAGTATTTGGCAGTGTGAGGGATCAACTTGGAGGCCAACCCGGGCTACTACTTATAGGTACCTGTTTCAAAAACATCAAAGTAAAAAGGTGAATGACAGTTTGAGTCAGTGTCCACTGACCTTCCTATATGGTGGGCTTCTCTATCACCAACTCAGTGTTGGGTTTTACTCCATTGGCCTTTCCTATCCCCAAAAGTTTTTTTCTCTTCAGTTTCTGAATTTTAACACTGTTTAATTGCTCTGGCATATCAATAGTAGTTGGATAAAGATACTAGGGGCTTGATAGTATGTTTCTAATTTAATTATGAATGGAGATATTAATGCTTATGGAATGTAACAGTTTTGCATTTTTAAAGGTTATTTTATGTGGTCTGTATGAGTGTGTGTCTATCTGCACACCTAGTGCCTGTGGAGGTCAGAAGGCATTGGATTCCCTGACACTGGAGTTTTGGGTTGTTGTGAGCCCAGCCTGGGGCCTCTGCAGGAGCAACAAGTGCTCTTAGCTGCTAAGTCATTTTTCCCGGCCCCAAATTGTACATTTTTGTTTTGAGACAGGGTTTCTCTTTGTCACCCTGGCTGTCCTGGAACTCGCTCTGTAGACAGACTCAAACTTTCAGCAACCTTCCTGCCTCAGCCTCCTGAGTGCTGTGAGTAAAGGTATATACAACCACACCTGGCACATTTTACTTTTTTTTTCTGTTTGTCTTTTACTGAAAATAGGTTTTTTTCAGTGAAGAAAAAAAAAACAAGTAAAAACAAACCAAAAATTGGGCGTGGTGGTGGATGCCTTTAATCCTGCACTTGGGAGGCAGAGGCAGGCAGATCTTTGAGGCTAACCTGCTCTAGAGAATGAGTTCCAGGACAGCCAGAGCCACACAGAGAAACTCTGTTTTAATCAAACAACAACAGAGACACAATAAAAAGATTTTTTTTTCATGTAATAGGTCTGATTACTGTCCGCCCCCCAACTCCCCTAGAGCCTCCCATCTAAATCCATCCTTCTTCTCCTTAGTTAGAAAACACACAGTCGTCTAAAAACCAGTAATAACATAAGACAAACTGGAATAGGATAAAACAAATAAGAAAAAAAAAAAAGACGCAGAAAAGATTTTTAAAAAGTTCCGACAAGCATTATTATTAAGCAAAGATCCTGTAAAACTGTCTCTGAGTTTGTATGTTGACCATCAACTGCTGCCCATGGGGCCTACTGGGTTAGTAAACGCGGTGAGACTCCCTTGAGAGTTTTTATCAGTTGGAGATAGCTTCTGGGTTCGGGGTGATAGAGGCAGGCGTCCACTTTCTCTCTCAGTGCCGGGACCCTGTCTGGTTTGGACTCGTGCAGGCCCTGTGCATGTCACCACGGTCTCTAAGTTCATATGTGTGATGGCCTGATGTGTCTAGAAGGCCTTGTTTCCTGGGTGTCTCCATCCCATCTGACTCTGCCTTCTCTTCTGAAGGATTCGCTGGACCCCAAGGGAAGGGATGTGATGGAGACCTTCCATTTAGGGCTGAGAATTCCAGTCTCTGAACGCTGTGCAGATGTGGGTCTCACTGTTCTTCTCCGATGATGGCTGGTCAAGGCAGTGATCTCTGAGAGTAGCAGAATGTCTCTAGAGGCATTTTATTGTTACATTCTTTAATAGACTGGTGATATTTGAACCTAAGACCAGATAGGCCAGGGACCCAGGGAAAGTTTTACATTTTTAAACTTACTACTAAGCTAGGCTTATTTATGATATTGTAAATATTTTTTGAGAAAATTAGGTTTAAGGTTAAGAATATTCACTGTTGAAAATCAAAATTAATATTCTAATTACATGTACAATTTCCAGAAGTATACACAGCCATGCATGGAGATACACACTTGTAGTCCTAGCATTTGAGAGGCAGAGATGAGAAAATCAGTAGTGTAAGGCCAGTCTCAGCCATGTAGCCAATTCAAGGCTAGCCTGGGCTACATGAGACCCTGCTCTCAAAATTAAAAAAAAAAAGACAAGTTAAAAAAGTTTGTATCAAAGTAAATAAAAACTGCCTTGTTAGATTTTGATTACCAGTGGCAGGTGGTATCTGTAATTCTCTACTTCAGGGCTGGTAGTTCCTCACCTGGGCTCAAGGAGCCCTGGGAGGGCGCATGTCAGGAATACATTCTGAGCGACAACCCATAATATTACCAGATATTCCCATGGGCCTGCAATATAGAAAAATCAACCGGTAATGACTTGCGTGTGTGTCGTAGGCATTTCTCATCGCTGTTGTGGTACCGGATGCCGAGAACCTGGGTTCCTGGGCCTCCAAGAGGGGATTTCAAGGCTCCTTTGAAGAGCTGTGCAGACAGAAGGTGAGACTCGGCAGTGTTCCGGCCGTCTTCTGCCTCTCCACTCTGTTCTCCGCACCTCTAGGGATGAGAGAAAATAATCTGGTTTTCCTTACATTGTTAGGATGTCCAGAAGGCTATCCTGGAAGACATGGTGAAACTCGGGAAGGAAGCTGGTCTGAAGCCGTTTGAGCAGGTGTGACGCTGATCCAAGGGCAAATGCGGTGTAGAACAGAACCTGACTTGAAGACGTTTAGTGAGCAGATTTTAGAGGCTGAAGAGCAGACCCAAGGAAATACTAGGAATAGTTTGATGCAGAAAGATTTTCTTCTTGAACATTTGTGTGTGCGTGTGTGCCCGTTCACGCATGTGTACACATGTGCACACAGGTACAGGTGCTGAAGAGGTCAGAGGTGTCAGATTCTGAAGCTGACATTATAGGCAGTCACGAGCCGTCCAACTCAGGTTCTGAGAATTGAACCTGGGTCCTCTGGAAGAGCAGGAAGTGCTCTTAAGTGATGAGCCATCTCTGCAGCACCAGCACTCAGTCTGTGACTGCGTACGTCCCTGAGGTTAACCCACGCTTCTGCATTCTGTCTCATGGGACCCCTGTCCGCCCTTGAGAACGCACAGTGAAATGAGAGGGTAGACTGGGTGCCTTACAGGTCTCCATAGTCATTGAGAACTTCATTTCTGATGAGACTTCTTAGGCTACTTCTGTGTGTCTGTCTTCTCCCCTCGTAACAGCCTTGTTTCTTTGCAGGTCAAAGGCATTGCTATCCACACGGAATTATTTTCTATTGACAATGGCCTTCTGACTCCAACGTTGAAGGCGAAAAGGCCAGAGCTACGGAACTATTTCAGGTCACAGATAGATGAACTGTATTCCACCATCAAGATTTAATGTGAAAACAACGACTTGGAAGAAACGGCACACCTCCTCAACCCTCCTTGTACCGATGGCCTTCGCATCGGCAACTTCGCCTGCAGCAAGTGTAGGGAAGGAAATGGCCACGGTGGACTTGTCCGCGGGGTCTTACCATAGGGATGTTAGAGGGCACGGAACACTGCCTTACCGTCACGTGTGTTGCAGCCCATGACCCTGGGGATACACGATTTCCAAAACGAGCCTTAAATATTGTAAAGGGGAACCCATAAAAGTGCTAAGTTATTTAAAGTTTCCTCAGCCGCTAAGGTGGGTGTTAAAACTTCTGTCTCCTGTCTTTCTCACCGAGGGGTTAGGACTTTGCTCTCTCTGATGTGTCTGCCACTTGCTGCCCATGCTGCAGCTGTCTGCTGCTCTCAAGAGTACAGTGCACTGGAGGAAAGCTGTCCCTTCGTGAGTACGAACAAGTGTCCAGGCTGAAGCAAGTCGCCGTGGACCACAGATTTCTCTTTTTAAATCCCTTCCCCCTCCACTCCTCCACCTCATACACAATACACTCACACAACCCTTCTTATTTGTAAGGGTTCCAAATGGTCCCTGCTGTGCCTGCTGGGACACAAGGTTCCCAGGAAACTAAAAGACCAGTCGTCCTCAGAACAATGCTGGCGCCCAGTCTCAAGAAAAAAAAAAAAAAGAAAACATGGCGTCTCCTGCGAGCCAGCAGCTTCCCACACACACAGCAGGATGCCCGCGGATTCTTCTCCAGTTCTGACCCCCCATGCCCTTCCCGGGGCTTGTGAGAACTCCTGCCTTAGACTGCAGTGAAGATGGTCTGTCAGAGAACGACCTGGATTGGCCGCGCTCAGCTGCGATGCACCGCTGCTGTCCACTGGCTCCTCGTGGAACCACCTCACACCCAAACCTGGTTTTCCTAGCCAGTGATGATGTGGGGATCAACTTGCTGTTTTTCCTCCCAGTTAAACTCAGGCAAAGCGTGTCTTCAAAACTATTAAGGGAGTTGGTAAATATGGGTACTTATTAGAATGGACAGTAGTGAGTAAATATGAAACTACCTGATTGCTGTGAGATGCATTTGAACAAGGCAAAATTCTGGTATGTAGAAATCTGGGGGAAATCCTGGGATTAACTTCTCAAGGGATTTTTTTTTTTTTTGCAAAGTTAATTTGGGAAATTAGCAGCATTTCACTTTACTGCGAGTCTTTGCCACATGTGACCTGGTCATGCTGTCATTTCTACCTTTGAGGCCACCCTTGTTGGCTGTGTGACAGTGCGTGTGTTACTGAACCACAACTGGGTTTGCACTAAAGAACCGTCATTGTAATAACACTATTTGGTAGCCTAACTTCATACTTGTATTCTTAGCTGCACAAGAAGTCAATAATTTTCACAACGGGGTTTTGAATGTTTGCTTTCAGTGTTGGCGATTTCTATGTTTTATAAACCAAAACAGAATTTCCAAAAACAATGAAGGAAACCAAAATAAATATTTCTGCATTTCGAGCGAGTGGAGAGTGTCTTATGAGTGCAGTGTAACGTTCGGGACAGCCCGCCCGTGGTGTGCATCTTGAGTAAGGGTGACCCTCCTCGGACCCCTCCCATCGCTTCCTTCCCATCCCTGGTCTCCTCCAGCTCAGTCATTCTATGACACTTAAACTGCCCCCTACCCCTCTCCCAGTGTGGCCACTGTCCTCACATGCCGTGGGAGGAACATCAAGGTAGAGCATCTGGACTAAAAATGATAAGGGTCCCCCGCCTTAGGAGCGGCTTTGCTCCAGAGCAACAGTGTCAAGAGACATTAGCAGCTGTTGCTCTGCGGTGATGGGTTTGATTCCACTGCATCGGAGTAATTCTCTTCCTATACGACTGGTGGAGAGGTGTCCTGTTTACAGCTACCTTTTGCTTTCCCTTTCGTGGCCTGCTCTGTGTTAACAGGTGTTAGTAACTCCCAATTTCTTTCAAGTCTGTTGTGTTTAATTCCACTGTCACCATTGTTATCACACCAGCTTCTTCAAGTTTGTGTTTGTCTTTATGTATGTGTGTTGGGGGGGGGGGGGTTGCTTTTAGGAGGGGAGGAAGGAAAGAGAGAACCAGAGCGTAAGAATGCATGTCTTATGGAGTTTGAACCCAGGGCCTGATATATGCTAGGAAAGTTCTTTGTCATTGAGCTTAGAACTCACTGTGCAGCCAATGATTAACATGAACTCCTGTTTCAGCCTCCTGAGTAGCTGGGATCACAGGCCTGTGTTAGTAATCTGTTGTGGTTAGTGTTTTATGTCTGAATATCTGGCACAGCTTGTTTTGTTCTATGTTCTGTTGCTGTAACACAGTATCAGAGGCAGGTAATTTGTAAAACGTAAAGGTTATTTAGCTCAGTTCTAGAGGCTGAGAAGCCTGACAGCATAGCCGCCACCATCTTAACTTAATATTTAAGTGTACCAGTGTGGGTTTAAAGATACTCACATTCATGGACCCATCTGATTAGATGCCATCTGGCTGATAGGGGCTCTCTGCAGAGTCCCATGGTGGTACAGGTTATCACATGGCAAAGGGGCCTATGAGGGACGGCCAGGCTTTTATTAAATTATTTTATTGTTTCATGGGTATGAGTGTTTTGGCCTACATATATCACATGAATACAGTGTTTGAGGAGGCCAGAATGGGGTGCTGGGTCCCCTGGAATTAAAGCTATAGGCTGTTGTTAGCTACCACCATTGTGTGAATAACGTAATTGAACTCTGGCCCTCCTAACCATGGAGTAATCTCTCCAGCCCCCAGCTTGTTTTTCTGAGAGAGCTACCTGTGAAAACAAACCAGTAACTCCTTTGGTGACCCTTTACTATGCAAGTCGGTTAACCTGTTAGTGACAACAGAGCCAGTCACGTCTCCTGATTAGTGAATTCATGGCTCCTAGTCCAGATTGCCTTTCTTGTTTTGCCTTCATCTTGTTCTCTTGCCCAGACGGAAGAATAAAGTCTTGAGAGCAGGCATTACTTTTCTCCCAGCACCAAACCTGGGACTTAGAAACTCGTGAGTGTTCACTAAATAGGTCTTAGCATTCAGAGCACGGATGTTGTGGCGAGGTGACCGAGCAAGTTGTTGGGTTTGTCCTGGGGAAGTGCTCAGACATGCCTCCTCTTAACCCGTTTGAAACGCCCAGCTCCGAGAGGCCTTGTGTTCACATTCCTACTGTGTGTCTCTGTCTTCATTCCTACAGAAATGTTCATCCTGCAGAGTACAAACTTTGTGTGTGTTTGTCAATAGCTCTCATGCTTCCTTTCACCTCAGCCCCTGGCCGCCACCCTCCTGCTTCCTCTCTGTGAACCTGACTATAACCCTTAAGTGGTAGCAGGTGACAATGG
This sequence comes from Myodes glareolus, assembly GCF_982192425.1. Lineage (NCBI taxonomy): Eukaryota > Metazoa > Chordata > Mammalia > Rodentia > Cricetidae > Myodes > Myodes glareolus. The sequence continues at coordinate 27,677,045 of NC_142048.1, read as the reverse complement.
TCCTTTCATGGTTGTCTTACTCCATTTACTGTGTGCCTTCCTTAGGGTTTCTGTTGCTGGGAAGAGGCACCATGACCACAGAAACTCTCATAAAGGAAAACAGTTAATTGAGGTGGCTTTCAGTTCAGAGGTTCAGTCCATTGTCACGGTGGGACGTGGCAGCATGCAGGCAGACATGGTGCTGCCGAAGGAGCTGAGGATTCTTTATCTTGACCCAAAGGCAAGAGGAGATGGACTGAGTGTCACACTGAGGGAAGCCTGAGCAAGGCGACCTCTGGAGACCTTGAGTCCCTGCTTTCAACATTTCTCTGTGTATGCTTGGAAGTGGAACTGCTGGTCTGAATGATAATTCCATGTGTATACGTTGTTTTGAATTTTTCTACGGGGAGTGTCATTTGTTTTTTATAATAGTCTGAGTGACTGTGGTTTGGGTTTGTATTTCCTAGGTAGCCATTGATGCGGAGCATCTCTGCTCCAAGGACATTTCTATATCCTCTCTGGAGAAGCTGTCAATGAAAGCCCTCTGTCCCTTTAAAAAAAAAATATGAGTTTATGAAGCTGGAGAGGAATGCTGGAGTTAAAAGCACTCGCTGCTCTTGTAGAGGACTCCAATTCAGTACCCAGCACATGGTATTTCACAACTGTCTGTAACTCTACTTTTGGGGAATCTAATTTCACCTTCTGGCCTCTGCAGACACCGGACACACATGTAGTATGCACACATTCAGCCAGACAAACACTCATTGCATAGACTAAAAACCAGTATCTAAAACAGTTTTTAGAAATTGGTTTCTTTGGGATTTTGTTATTGTGCTATGGGAGCTCTTTATATATTCAGGCTATCAATCCCTGAGCATCACTTTTGATTCATCTAAGGTGTGCTGTTGAGGGTGGGCACTGGCACAGCAGCACTGGCTCTACGATGGTCTTTCTTCCCACAAAGCCTGCACCAAAGAAGCCCACTGGGCTCTGTCTCTCACCTCTCTAGAAAGACAAGCGCCTTCAGGGTGTCTCTGCCTAACCATAAGGCAGTTCTTTCTTCCCTCCAGGCTCACTGCATATTAAGCATCTTAGCAACTGCCAGGACAGCTGCTCTTGTAATAGACACTGAGCCAGGGACCAGGAGCCAGAAACTGAAGCGCATTTCACTGCAGGGAAGGCCAGTCCAGCAGGCAACCCTGCTGGAAGCTCAAGCCAACCCCTCCCTCCAGGCCAGTAAGGACACTCCCTCACTCCCTCGCTTAATCTCTAAACCCCCAAAGGCAGTCTGTTCTTCAGGATAGCTGGCATTTAGTAAATATTTTGGCTTGCTCTCTGCCTTGAGCTCTGCGCAGACTAGTGATGTAGGAAGTATACGGAGTGTATTAGACTGTAGGGTGTGCTTTCCACAAGCCACATTAGCTCATCTTCTTAGCCAGTTTCTGCTTTTATCCCCAGGTTACAGATGCAACTAAAGCGAAGCTAGATTGCTGCTGCTGCTGCTGCTGCCGTTGCTGTTGTTGCTGCTGCTGCTGCTGCTGGTGGTGGTGGTGGTGGTGGTGGTGGGGTGTGTGTGTGTGTGTGTGTGTGTGTGTGTGTGTGTGTGTGTGTGTGTTTCAGTAACGAACTTCAGGAGGAGCAAGTACTGCCAGATAGCAGGTGCTGTACCTCTGAGCTTTAGTCGCAGTGGCCCTGGGTTCTAGATAGTGGATTTTCTGCATCAAACATCAGCTAATGCCGCTTGAGTTTCTGTTTTTATGACGTCAAAAGACACGCACGATTTTGGCCACCCCCAATCCATCAGGAGCCAACAGCTTGATGGAAGCCGGCATCGTACGTGAGGGGGGGAAATGAGGCATTAAGCTGGGTTACAGATGTGCTGTGACTGTTTCCATGTCTCAGAACCCCTGGGAATCACCAGCCGTGAGGGTGGCAATAACCACACCTTTTGGGAACCTGCTGTGGCCATGCCTACATGGTGTTCTTGGTGTTCTTATTTAATTTCCTTTAAGCCCTATTACGCGGGCAAGCAACTTGTAACTGCCTGTCTGCCATCACCAAGCTCTGGACTTGCTCTGTTCCGCAGCGCTGCAGTCCTCCTGCCAACAAGATCCTTCCACGGAGGTGCTTCAGGGAGGCAGGGGCAGGCCGTAGGCAAGGGAGCAAAGGAGAAGTTCCGATGTGCTAGGCTTTAGGCAAAAACGGGTATATTGATTTGCCCGCTCAAGTGTCGGTTTCACAGCGATTCTCCGCCCTCCTGATGCTGCGACCCCTGAATACAGTTCCTCACATTGTGATGACCCCCCCAACCATAGCAATCTTTTGTGGCTCCTTCATAACTTAATCTGCTACTGTTAAGAATCATGTCAATATCTGTTTTCTGATGGTCCTCAGTGAACCTGCGAAAGGGTCATTTGAGCCCCACCCCCCACACACACACAAGGGTCATGACCCACAGGTTGAAAACCACTTCATTATCAGGAGAGGTCTGTGTGGGGAGGTGGCGCTGGAGGTGATAACCCTGGTGAACAGGAAACAGCTTCCCCTAGTCTGGAAAGGTTTTCAAATAGAAGAAACAGTGAGTGTGAAGGCCCTGATTGGTTGAAGGAAGCAGAAGGGAGTGGGTGTGGCCTGAGCACCCAGGTAAACTAGAGAAAGCGGAAGAGATGGCCTGAGTTGACAGTCGCGAAAGGGCTCTTGATCACACTCTGGGTTCAGGAGGAAACCGCCATGTCCCCTGAATTATCCCTCTGGGGCACAGCTGGTTACTCTGGAAACTGCTGCACAGGGATGAAAACAGAATGCTGAGGACCAGATAAGAACCACAGAGTCTGGGCCTGGTGATGCACACCTTTAATCCCAACACTGGGGGAGAGGGGAGCATAGGCAGGCAGATCTCTGTGGGTTCAAGGCCAGCCTGGTCTACAGAGTGAGTTCTAGGACAGCCAGAGGAGCACAGAGAGAACCTGTCTCAAAAATAAATAAATAAATATCACCGCAGAGCCTCAGGTGGCATCTTGAACAAGCTAGTGCCAGTGACGGGAGAATATTTGGGTAATCCGAGCAGAGTTTAGGTGTGCTCAGAGTGGCTAGATGATAGAGCCCATTTCCTGAGTTGTAGAGGACTCAGAGCCATGTAGGTCTAGAGAGGGAACTTTGGGCCTTGATTTGAAGAACTCTTCTCACTTGAGGATCCTATGGAGCAGTAGATGAGCCTGTGGCCAGCTGTGGAGCTGGCAGCCACAGCTGAAGCAGGGAGTTAGAACTGTGAATAACCCCAGGGAACCTGCAGAGGATGGATACTCAGAAAATAGGGAAGGGTCTTCAACTGCACTGCTGAAAGGCCGAACAAGTTAGGGACACAGGAAAAACGGCAGCGGCTCTGGACATCACTTGCTGGGGAACGGGGAGGACAGAGCCCTTGGGGGGTGGGTTAAGGCACAATCTCAGGGCAGAATAATAGGTGTCTTTACTATGAGGGACACCAGATAAACAGGTGGTACCTGAGCAGAGCCACGCAGGCGAGAGAACCCATTCTGCCTGTGAGTAGTAGCTGGCCCTCAGTGGGGAGTTCCTAGATGCTAATGGCAGGCATGAGAGTTACCCAAGAAAGAGAAGAAAACAAAGCTTTCAGGAGGGGCATCGGCTTATCCGGCCGGAAGAACGGACTACAACCCAAGTCAAGCAGAGGGAAGAGCCGATATTAAAGCCTCATCTGCCACAGGTGAGGCTTGGCAAGACACGCGTTACACATGGCAGCTGCGTGGTGACGGAGTAGGAAGGTCGGGGTGCGTCTGAGTGCCTCTATTTATTAGCTACACATAAATACCAATTATGCATGAGAAAGTAAGAGTGGGAGAGATTGGCTAATCAGTCCAGGGTGGAGCTGCCCAGCGAGAGGCCTCTCTGTGCCTGTCTCACCTGTTTGCTGTCCCTGTCTAGAGTGTGAGGCCCACAGCCTGATGGCTTGGTCACAGCTCAGCGTTTTTCTGAATTAGTGGATCTTAGGAGAGAATGAACTTCCTGTCGCTACACCTGCTTTCAGTTTTGCGAGCGGTGCCATCAGCTGCAGGAACATAAATGTCATTGATTCTGGAATTTCACTTTTGGTCCTTCATGCGCCCTTCTGGCTGCTGGTCCCTTTCACAGCGGAATAAGTGGAGCTCACCAGCCTGTCCCCTGGAAGAGCAGAACGGGGAGAAGAGACGTTCCCTGAGCCTCTTGACTGGTGAAGGCTACAAGTCTGACCTGTCTGGGGCTGGAGCATCCCTCCCATTATTCAGTCGGCAGCCCCCTCCTCCTTTTTTATGGAGCTAGACCTCAGTTGTGGGTCTGACTGCAGGGGTCTGCTCTTTAGGTCTCAGTGCAGAAGCAGTTCCTCCATTGTGGTCTCCTGGTCGTCACAGGATAGAAACCTGGGCTCCAAGTTAGCATGCACCCTGCAGAGTGGGAGATCCTAAAAGGTCACCTGCCGTCTTCCCCAACCTGCTTGAGCTACCCGTTGACCACTGTGTCCCAGACTTAGTGCCAAAATTCACACTGATTCCCATGACAAAAATTGTGAAATTGGTTTGGCATATTAACTTTCCATATATTTGGGCTAAAAAGCAATCTAAATTATTAACCCCTGCTTTGATTCATAACCCTTTGAGTCCTTGACTTGCTCATAAAGGGATGTGTGTGTGTGTGTATGTGTGTGTGTGTGTGTTCGTACATGTGTGTCACTTGTATGCCCATGCATGGAGAGGCCAGAGGTCAAACTCAGGTGGTATTCCTCAGAATCCATCCACCTTGAGACAGGGTCTCTCACTGAGCAGACTAGAATAGCTGACCAGCATGTCTGGGAGATCTACCTGTCTTTCCCAGCCCAGATCCTTGGGGCCACAAAAGTGCTGAGATTATAAGCACAGCACATGCCACATGCTACATGCTGGCTTCTGATGCAGATACTGGCAAGTGAACTCACATTCGAGTTCCCACGCTCGTTCAGCAATCATTTTACCAACTGAGTGGTCTCTCCCGGCCCCTCAGAGAAGCCTTGGCCTTTGCATTTTGTTTCTACATCATGTTCTTGAGTTTTGGCCAAAAGTAAAACCCTTCCCCCAATATATTTTGCATAGAAAAAAATTTTTGAGACAGGGTTTCTCTGTGTAGCCTTTGGCTGTCCTGGAACTCTCTCTGTAGACCAGGCTGACCTGACTCCCAGAGCTCTGCCTGCCTCTGCCTCCCGAGTGCTGAGGTAAAAGGAAAACACCACTGTCTGACTTGCATAGAAGTTCTTGGCAGCTCTTTTGTGTTGATGTTTTGAACAGGAGGAGGGAAATAGTTCTGACGGCCAAATTTGACAGATCAGAATCATCCTTGCTCAATCCCACAAGGCTGCTGGGGTTCCAGAGAACGCTGGCAGGCTTCCGGCTTGACATGTAGGTTATGCAAAAGGGAGAGAGGAGGGAGAGGGCTGGGAGTAACCCTGGCAGCGGTGCCCTGCCGCAGGGGTGGGTGGGCACTCTGCACAGGTAACGTGTGAGGTGTAGACAAATCTAGTTTGCCAACATTCTGCATTAGGCAGTCTATGCTGACCCAGAAGGACTCTCACTTGGGGATCTCTTGTGTTCCCATAGCCACTGACACTGCTCCCCAACAGTTCTTTGGCCCTAGAAAGTCTTCCCAATAAAGAAGCCATGCCTTTGGCAAAAATTCAGGCCCACCTCCTACCAGGTCCTAGCGATATAGTCTCTATTATCTACAAATCTGGTTGCTTCTCTCTGCCTTTACGCCCTCTGTCCAAGAAGGATAGAAGCCCCCTTTTGCCAAGACAATTACGCCAACCTTAGTGACCCACCTGTCCCTGCAAAGGGCCTGTGCTGACCCACTCTGTACCAAGAATAGTTAGTGTGATGTGGTTTCCCTGTTTAATCTCTCGGAATCCTGTTGTACTGCACTCTGAACTGCCTAACGTCCTCAGAGTGGGGCATTTCAGACTGTGCAGTACATCGTACCACGGGTCAGCCTTGAAGACTCTGGTGCATGAGGCCCGGAGTCGGGCCAACAGTTCTGCACATCTGTGGACATCAGCTAATAACGTTGCTGGTCTCTGTCCTACACTTGGGGAGTAAGGAAATCGGGGACACTTATTTCTCTCTAGCCTTGTCTTTTGCCACCTCGTCAGCGCTGTCCTAACCACGCTGAATGTACTTCAGGTCCCCAAATGCATCAGACTTTTGTTTCCTGCACACCCTTTGGACAAGCCATGCTGTCCCTCCGGCCGAGGGGGCACCTGCTTCATTAGTTCAGTGGGACTGCAGGTGTCACCTCCTCCAGGAAAGCTGCACTTTTCCAAGCTCAGAGAAAGTGATGCTTGTTGCCTAGTGACGAGGAAGGACCCTGCCATCTTCATTTATACCAAGCACCAAGGTTGTGAGGGCTGGCTAAGCGGGTTTAGCACAGCAGTAGAAGAAGCCACGCGCTATAGAAGATTTCACAAAGAGGATGCCGTGTCAACCAGGAAACCATCTGGGGGATTCTTTCTGTTGATGGGACCTTCGGCAATCCGGCTATTTCCATTTCTCAGCGAGTAGAAAGGGCTGGGTTGTTGTTTGCTTGGTTTGTGTTTGAGACAGGATCTCACAAGGTAGTTCTGGACGAGCCAGAACTCACTGAGATCTGCCTGCCTCTGCCTTCCTAGTGTTGGCTTCACCAGGCCAGGCTGCAGAAAGAGCTACTGAGGGCAGTTGACGGCAACCATTGAATCAGGGCGGGCTTTGCAACTGTGCGTGTTCTCAGACCAATCAAAAGTCATGTCCAAATAAGCAAAGTTATTGAAAAGGGTGAACTATTTTGCTTCCCACTAAGTTTTGTCTTGAAGTGCTGGGCCTGACACAAGCTAGGCAAGGACCTTCTTGGTGAGCTACAGCCCCAGTCCAGAGATTCCGGCCAGGGTTTGCGGAAGCACTATGGAGACCACGCTACTGTGGAGATTTTCTTTTTATTCTTATTTTTCTTTGCTTTCCTCTCTTTCATTTTCTATTTTCTTCTTTTCTCTACTTCATTTTCTACTTTCTTCTCTCCCCCCCCCCACCCTCCCGGGGCCCTCTCTCTCTTACTCTCTTACTTCCTTGATTCTTTTTATACCCCCTTGGATTATAATAAAAAGGTCCCAAGTTAGTGAGTAGGTTATTCTGAGGCTAAAGAAACCCTGGATTTGGGTGGCGTTGCTCCTGCCAGGGTTTCATCGGCAGTACCTCCCATCCCTTCAGGGTGCTGGGAATGGAATTTGAAACACGTGAGAATGCAAACTCATGAGGTGCTGGTCTGACTAATTTAGCCATGTGGGCTGGCCCAGTGCCAGTTAGGTCTGGAAAAAGTAGACCAATATTAGTTACACAGCAAGCAAGATTAGTCTTCCGGCGAGAGAGCCAAGGGGCCGTTGGAAAGCATGTGATAGAGAAGGAATCTAGCGGCCCGGCTCTCGGGTGTAATGGAAAAAAAAAAATCTTTCTGCCCTCTAATTTTAAAAAACACAAATGTTACCGCTTCCTTTCTGGGTCTCGCTGCCTCTTAAAGGGACCGACCACGGGCAAATGGCCCTCCCTCCCCGTTCCTCCTGGGGACTGCAATTTGTTTTGCCGTGTCACAGCTACAGCTGTGGATCTGTCTGTGGCAGATAACGACCTTTATTTATGAAATTGCAAATTTAGTGTCTGCACAACATTGAATAAGTGCCGCAGGACTGTAAACAGCAGCAGGAAATTTTGAGATTTTTCTCTTCCTTCCCATGGTATAAAACCAGACCCTGCACCTGGCGTGGTGGTCCCATGCCTGTAATCCCAGAACTTGGGCGGTAGAAACCAGAGGCATAGGACCTCACAGTCATCTTCAGGGACATGTGAGGCCAAGGCCAGCATGGGTTATATGAGACCCTATAAAGTGAAATGAAGTAATAAAATATATAACATAAGATGAAAGAAGGCAAGCCAGCCTGTTTTTAAAGGGATTGTAGCAGAAATGCATTTCACAGGCCGTGGAAGAATGGAATTCATGTAATGGGGAGAAACAAGCGAAGTACGATGCGCCCTTAATCACAAGCTGACATTTACGACTGAATCTGCTCAGGTCTCCACTTAAAGTTGACTGTCTCCGGTCCCTTTCTTCTTCTGCCCTCTGGTGGACACTGCTGAACAGAACATTCAGCAAATGTTCCCGAGAGAAAAAGCGGGTGAGGAGTGGTAAGCCATTGTATGGACCATCTCAGGTCCCTTACCTCACTTTCCTCATCGTCCTGGAGGGGGAAATGACAATAACCCCATTTAAACATCAGCTGCTGCGAATTTGGGAGATGGACCAACGTTTTCACTAAACTACTCCATAGGGAAGAAAAGTTGTCATAGGGAAGTAACCTCCACCCCACCGTGCTCAGTTTATCCCAAGCATTCGAGGGTTTTATGGGGCTTTGTTCCCTTTGTTGTTTGGCTTTTCTTTGCATTGGTTTTGATTCTTTGTTTGTTGCTGTTGTTTTCCTTTCTTCTTAATGATAAGGATCTTGTTCTATAGCTCCTCTGGGGACCTAGAACTCGCTATATAGATCGGGTTGACCTTGAACTCAAAGAGATCTGTCTGCCTCTGCCTCCTGAGTGCTGGGATTAAAGGCGTGCCCCACCATGCCTGGTTGGTTTTATTTTTGAGACACCCTGGCTATGTAGCTCAGGCGGGCATAAATCTTGAGATTCTCCTGCCTCAGTCTCTCCTTCATGAGAATGAACAAGCACGTACCGGGAGATGTTATTTATTCTCCTTTGTATTATACTAGCAATAGCTTTTCCTTCAATTTTCTAAACATGAAAATACTATATATAATTTAAATCCCCACAATCCATGTCCTGAAGTAACCTGTTCTCTGATGTCTTTAAGGCTTCACGGTCCTTGCTCCTATTGTTCTGTTAGGACCCAGCCATGACAAGCTCAATAGAGGCCTAAGTCTCAGTAGTTTACCCTAAGACAATACCTGGTTCCAAGAGAGACCACAAACTGAGACCACCCAGGCACCACCCAGGAACAGACCATCCAAAGGAAATTCCTAATGTCCCAACCATTGTAGATGGGATCACCTGCCAGCACACACCCATCGCTTTTCACCAAGACACCCCTAGACAAATGTCAGTCAATCAGGGGTCCTGAACCTTAGAAATCCCTCACCCCTACCTTTGCTATTATAAAAACTCAACCCCAACTGAGCTCGGGGCTCTCCAATCACTCCAATGTGTTGGACACATGGAGCGTTCGAGTTTGCAAACTTGGATAAGAATAAAGGCTCTTTGCTTTTACATACAGGACTCAGTCTTCTAGTTGGGTTTCGGGGGGGTGGTCTCTGTGATCTGGGCGTAACAGTTCCAGGTCAACCTGGAACGAGGGAGGGCCACTAGCCACCTCTGTTCTCTGTTCCCTTTCCACTCTTATCCCCTCCTCCCCCTTGAACATGAACTTTCATTCATTACCACCCTATGAGCTTCAGTGACTCAAGGCTGGTGAATTCAGTCAACATTTACAAAGGCAGACAAGGGAGCAAAGGACACAGCCCAACACAGCTGCCATCTTGAAATAGAAAACACTGCCCCTGGCCTCCCCCCAATACAGCCCACCGTTCTCTTCATGGGGTGTTTCTCACAGTTGGATGCTCCTTGGCTGGGAATGGAATTTGAATTTGGAAAATGGAATTTGAGTCTCTTGTCCACTGCCCCACCCCCTCCCTCTCCTGACCCTTCTGCTAATTGGCCAGCTGGTAGCACCCATGTTTCTGCTAATGTCTTAGGATGAGTGAGCTCTTTCATTCTTTTCTTCCCACCCCAAGCTCGACTGTAGTTTTACCTCCTGGGAAGCTCAGGCAGGCACCCTGGTTTCCATCCTCAATACAGACAGCCAGCAGAAGCTTTGAAATGGTGTTTCTAGGTCGAATTGCGATGCCTGCTGTCATGTATGATCAACAAGCGCTAACCAGGAGTCTGTGGTATCCGCTGGTCAGCTTTAATGGTGCCACTACTACCCCACACCTCTCCTAAGATCTCCTGCCCTCTGGTCTCCTCTCCCTCCACCCTAGAATTACTGCCCTCTGTGGATGTTGAAGAAAAGTTACACCAGAGAGTGGAACAAAGGTGAGGTCAAGTGTTCGGGCACTTAGATGGAATATTTGTGCTCCTGTGGTCATCTTGGAAGCAGTGGGCTTGAATTGTCTGTCTCATGTTATAGGAAGCTGCTTGTTTGTTTTCCTGGTCGCCCAGACCCCCCAAATAATCGTATTATTTAAATCACTGCTTGGCCAATCACTTAAGTGTATTGCTAGCCAGCTCTTACATCTAGTATTAACCCATTTCCACTATTTTATATTTTACCATGAGGCTTGTGACCTACCAGTAAGGTTCCAATGTATCTGTTTCTGGTGGCAGCTCCATAGCTTTTTCTAAACTCTGCCTTCCTTTTTCCAGCATTCATTTTAGTTTTCCCGTCTAGCTCTGTTCTGCCCTGCTCTGCTATAGACTCAAAGCAGTTTCTTTATTCACCAATGGTATTCACAGCATACAGAGGGGAATCCCACATCAGTCTCAGAGCATCTATTCCCCCTTTCATATCTAGCACCCCAGTTCCTGTGGGAATTTATATGATTCCGGGAGGTTAAGGAGTATATTGTCTTTCTCCAGTCATAAGAACTGGCTTTGAGTAGTGTGATTGTTAATGCTTCTGTCCATAAACACTATTTGGTTTTAACTAACATTTCTATTAGTATTCTGACTTGGCCTGGTGGCCCAAGCCCATAATCCCAGCTAGTCAGAAGGCTGAGGCAGGAGGATGTCAAGTTCAAGCCAGTCTGAGTACTTTAGTAAGACCAAGTCTCAAATTACAAGGAGGAAAGGGACTGGGCTGTAGTGCCATAGTAGAGTGCTTGCCTAGCCTGCAGGCAGGCCCTGTGAAAAAGCCTGAGCAACATAGACAGGAACATGTATGTCAGGCCCGAGGATTCTAGGCTTTCACACGGAAAGAATGGTGGACAAACCACCCTTCACTTTTTCCCCTTTAGGGTTATGAGGAAGATAAATCTCAACACAGCATGTTTGCCAGGTACAGGCGTGATTAAGACCCTTGCATCAAGGGCAGGCAGATCCATTGGCTTTTGATGGGACTGCTCCTAGTGTCTTCAGAGGTAAAATGGGGTTAAAGTGCCCACCACAGAGGGGCACGCAGAACATTCAATGAGCTGATAGAAACTGATCACTTAGAATAATGCCTGGGTCATACGAAATCCAGGTGGCGGCAGTGGTGGTGTGTGGTAGAACCCAGCATCAACTGCGTGGTGGTGGCACACGCCTTTAATCCCAGCACTTGGGAGACAGAGGCAGGCGGATCTCTGTGAGTTCGAGGGCAGCCTGGTTTACAAAGTGAGTTCCAGGATAGCCAAGGCTGTTACACAGAGAAACCCTGTCTTGGAAAACCAAAACCAAACCAAAACAAGCCAAAACAAAAAACCAGTGCTCCAGGGACCTCTCAAAGCTTTGGATCAAGCTGAGGAAGCAGTGGACAAGGATCCTAGCTCCAGACTTTTCAGTGACACAAACTCAGAAATTCCTTTCGTGATTTAAGCCTATTTGGGTTGGGTTCTGGTTGTTTCTACTGAAGGAGGGATCCCTTCCTGTTTTAACTGCTGAGTGATTTCTTTTTTCCAGGACTACAAAGCATAAAAGGCTTATCCACCCCCCCACCCCTCACCCCCACACCTCCCCCCCCACCCCGCAGAAAATGCAGCTGCCGCCTCTCTCCAATGTGTGCCAGTTTTCAGTGGTTCCAGGAAGCCCGTTTCTACCCATCCATGGGGAACTTCCTTCAGTACCCTCACAGCGGTTTATCCTTCTGCGGCAGTCACCCAGTGATTTCTGGGTAGCTGTGAACACACATTTCGCTGAAGAGGAAGCAGAAATGAACTATAAACAATGAGTAGACGATTTGCTTGAGGAAAATGCATATTATAAACACAGACACTTCATCTCAAAACTTTATCAACCGTGCGGAATCAAGGGGAGCGTAAACTGAACGGTCTACGGTTTACAAAGCCGCGTACAAAAACTGGCATCATGCAAAGCTGAGCATGTCTATAATCTCCTAAAGCAGTAGCTCTACTGATTCTGCCCTAGACACTCACAGACAAGCGCCCCGGAGACACAAGGTTGTATAGTGATGCACCATGGGGAATAGCAAAGGGCAAGAAAGTATTCCTAGCACAAGAGGATAACAATGACACAAACATTTACTAATGAATTCCAAAGGCAACGTGAGTGAACTAGCGCTCCATGCAGGTGTGCAGACTTTAAAATTACGGCTTTGGAAACGATACTTGAAACTCACCAAATGTTACTTATAATTATGTAATAATTATACATAGGAGCATAGTCAAGGCTGAAAAGCATTAAAATGCTTTACAAATAAAAAGGATTGTTATGGTTGGGAAGAAGAGTCTCAAAACTATTTAAGTTTTTATCTCCTAATTCAGCAATTAGGGTGCTTGTGTTTTATCTTTACAATATTATATTCCTTTGCATGCATATTTTTATTGTGATAAATATATTACATAAAATTGGACACTCCATTTTTTCATTCTAATCATTTTTTAAGTTTATGATTTGGTGGAATTAAATACATCCACCTTTTTGTGCAGCTATCTACCCCCTCCTCCCCATCTCTATACTTAGAGCCAACTGTGTTTTAAGTTAATCAAGAAATCATTGTCGGGTTGGAGAGATGGCTCAGACGTTTAGAACCTCTTACTGAAGACCCGGGGTTCGACTCTGAGTACACGCTTGGTGGCTCACAAACTGAACTCTAGTTTCAGGTGTCCTATGCTCTCTTCTGACCTCCACAGGAACCATTCACGTCACGTACATCTGTCTCCCTCCCTCCTTCCCTCCCACACACAAAACATTCATACACATAAATAAAAAAAAATCATTGCCAAGACAATTGTTTTGACTCAGTTTCCTTCTGAGTTTCGCCATTTTAGCTCTAAGGTCTTTGGTCCATTTAAGTTTTTTCCATTCTTTTGAACCACGAGTTTTCAAAAAAGAATCACGAGTATGGGATCAGAAGGGATCTTCCCTGTTTATAAAGGGAGGACCAATAACATGTCAAGTTCAACAGGTCACTGCTTGCAAGGAGCTAAAAGCAGAGTCTGCATTTCTCAATGCAAGGAGCTCGACAACCGTCCCTAAACAAGCAAATAAGCTTCCCGGAAGTCCAGGAGCGACTCGGGTCCACCAATACCCGCACCATCCGGGTCATGTCCCCGCCCACGGATTTCCGAAACCCTGGAGCGGGATTGGTGTAGGAGGGAGAGTCCGGTGGCAGCTCAGCGGTGCGCGTCGGAACTCCGCTCTGCCGCAGAGCTAAATCCATCCAGGTCCGAGTCTTCGTCATGCTCTCGCGCTAGAGGCCGGCTGGGCCCGCCCCGGAAGTGGCGGGGCAGAGACGGGACTAGACTCTGATTGGCTGCTCCGAACAGCGCAAGCTTGGCGCGAGTTTTGGCAGTCCGGGGTGTCGGGAGCGGTAGGATGGTGGCTCGGAGAAGCTTGAGATACCCGGGGTCCCCGGGGTAAGTGCATCTGCCCCGCACGCCTCCCAGGACGGGCTCAGCTTGTCTCAGAGACTCGCCGACCCGGCCTCGGTTCCCACAGTTCCGGCCCTAGAGTCGTGGGGAGGGGGATATAGTCCCAGGAGTCCAGCTGGATGCGATAGCAACTCGGACACCAGCGTTGCTGTGTGTGACAAACACATATTTAACAAATTCTTCCTGCTTGGTGGTCAGTTTTTTTTTTCCCAAGACCCAGCAGTTTTCGTCATAGGCAACATGACGAAACCAGATCTCTAGCGAGGCCAAGCAGCCGCTTGTTTATATTTGGGATGACCTAAATGCCTAAGGGATATACAGGGTGCGTCAGGCATCTTTTTATTATAAAGAGAAATGCATCTGAAAAGAGGTCACCAAATTGTGCTCTGGAAGGTTGGTTCTAGGATCTCCTGGCGAAGGATGTTTGGGGAGTGCCTGGCGCGCATCCAAAACCTGGTAGGGATCTGGGTAAAAAGGCCTCTGCTGGGTAGGAGGCCTTCCGTGGAAAGATTGCCTATGGAAAATGGTGTTTGTAGGTACCGAAGACACTCGGTTTGCAGTGGAAGATTGCAAGTCAGCTGACTAGGGAAATGTTCCAAAAATCTTCTAAGCCATTGGGTTTTGTTTCAGCATCTTGAGGCTTGAGCCTCGTGAAGTCTGTTCCCTCTTCACTCCTAAAACACCGGCGCCGACAACAGAGATTTTGTAGGTGGTTATCTTAGGGATTTCCATCGTTTGAAGGTTAAGCAGCTTGTGCACCTGGTTTTCATACCTGCTTCCCTCATGGGGGGGCAGTCAGAAGTCACTTAAGCTTTCTGAACCTCGGGATTGCAGTCTGTAGTTACCACAGATCAAATATTCTGTCAGTCTGAGAATCGGCTAAAGCTGGGCACTGGTTAGAAATGGGAAATCTTAGCCTCAGCCCAGAGTTTCTGTGATATCGAATACTGGGGGTGTGGTGACTTCAGGCAATTTGTTTTTAACAAGCTAGCTAGACAAAGCAGCGATGGGTACCCCCAACTTCAGTTCTGGAGATGAAGCCTAGGGCCCATGTATGCTGGACAAGTGTACCAATGGCCTGCATCCTCAGCCCAAGCCTTTTAGGCAGCTCCGACGTCAGCTAAAATTTGAGAACCAGGGTTAGAGTACAGGACTCACGCAGATGGACAGGCTAAGTCTTAGGAAAATTCTCTTCCCAGTGCTGCTTGTTGAAAGCATCTTATTGCAGTTCATAGGAGGATACCCCTTTGTGTTGTAACCTAACACACACAGTGGAGATGGTTTACAAAGTGGGGTGTTGAGCGCAAGCCCCTTCCCATTCTGCTTCCTTTGTTGCCATGGTGTCTGCTCTGCTCTGCTGGGTGAGCGCTGATAAAGAGAACAGTTGGGAAAGGATTGCTTGGGAAAAATCACAGCTTATAGTGCTTTCCCAAATTACTTAAGACATTTTTAAATTCCCTCTTTTGACTCTGTTGTCTGTGTTTTAATAGCGCAAAGCAATCAAAGAATGCTCTGGAAAGAACACGTTCTAGGAGACACGTAAGTGATCTTTGTTAACATGATTTTTCTTTTTTAACCATTGAAAACGAAGTCATTCCGTGGGAAATACATTTTTGTAGACTACTCTTGACAAACTTTTTTTTAATGATAGCTTAAAACTTTACTTTATCAGTTGGCGGTAGTAGCACATGCATTTAATCCCAGCACTCAGGAGGCAGAGGCAGGTGGATCTCTGTGATTTTGAGATCAGCCTGGTCTACAAAGCGAGTTTCAGGACAGCTAAGGCTACACATAGAAACCCTGTCTCAGGAGAAGAAAAGTGCTTTTTCCAGTATGATGGAGAAAAGGAACTTCATCAACACTTTATTTTTTTAAAAAATATTTATTTATTTATATTTTTGCATACATTGGTGTTTTGCCATGAGTGTTGGGTCTCCTGGAACTAGAATTACAGACAGTTGTGAGCTGCCATGTGGGTGCTGGGAATTGAACCCGGGTCCTCTGGAAGAGCAGTCAGTACTCTTAACCACTGAGCCATCTCCCTAGCCCCTCATCAACACTTTAGAACCATCTTTTGCCGGTTGGTAGTGGCGCTTGGGAATCAGACGCAGGTGGATCTTAGTGAATTTGAAGCTAGCCTGGTCTACAAAACAAGTTCCAGGACAGCCAGTACTGTTACATGGAGAAACCCTGTCTCAAAAAAACCAAAAAGAAAAAAAAGAAAAAAAATTCTTTTTTGCGCCTAGATTGACATTAATTTTATTCAGATATTGACATCGTGTAAAAGTTGTAAAATGTTCTGTATTGTCATTTTTCACTTAGAGTAATTTCTCCCTGCTATAGTTTTTAACAGCTGTGTGTGGGCCTATGGTATTCCTCTTGGTCAATGCTATAGTTTTGTTTTTCTTTAGGAAGTGTTAAAGGCAAATGCATTTGCTTAACACTCTTGATTGCTAATTCCAAAATACCTATATTGCCATTTCCAATTAGGGTGATGAAGGTGCTTGCTTTTCCAGGTTAGGACTAGCTCTTCAGAGCGCTGGTGGCCTTTTTCGCTGTCCCTGACTTTCTCCATCTTCGGCAGGTTCCCTGCCCTGCTGCCCTGACTCTAGCCTGGATGATGCTCCCTTACTGTGGCGAAACTCTAGCATACCTCTGGGGGATCCTGCTCCGCTTTCCTGCCCACCACCGCTCAGGGTGGCTAAAGTCCACTGTGCCCAGGGGTGGGGTGGGGGTGGGGAGTGGTTCTCTACTCACTTATGCCCCTTCCCAGCCTTTCTGGTCGGCTTTCAGGTCCTCCCTGGGTGAGGGAGTTACCTTGTGTGTGAGGGAGGCATCCTTGGCTGGAGAGCAAATCTTAGGCTGTCTCTTGGCCTTTCTCCATATAACACTCTGGATGCGGCTTTCCCCGAGGCTCGGAGTTTTGTCTGCCAGTGTAATTGCATATCCTTAATATCTTCCAGACTTTCCTTATCTGTAATAATAATATCCTCTTGTATTTTGTAAGCTACCATAGAAGATGATCTCATTTGGTCTTTCATTGGGATTAGGGTTTCGTCTGTGTATTGAAACAGATTGACCTGTTAGTCCTGTTCTCTGCCCTGTGTCCAGTCAAAACTGCTCATGAGCTTGTGCCCTTTTCCTGGGGGAGGGGATCATATTGTGCCCTACATCAAGGATTTAGGTAAATGATACATGTGGGCCAAAGGAAGCCTGCCATTTGTTTTTGTACAGCCTTGTGAACTAAGAATGGTTTTTGTTGTTTGTTGTATTTTAAAATGATTTAAATAAACTGGAGAGGATGACTCATAATTTTATAATCCTATATAATCCTGTTTATAATCCTAATACTTAGGAGGACTCCTGAACGTTGAGTTCAAGGCCAGCCTGGAGTACACAATGAAACCCTGTCTCAAAAAATAAAATAAAGGTGACCTAAATGAAGATTTCTCATGCCCTGTGAAAATGATAGGAAATTTCAGTGCCCAGAAGTCAGTTCTGTTGAAACACAGCCATGTTCATTCCTCCCTAGCTTGTCAATATCTGCTTCTGTACATAGTGACTCTGCTTAATAGTTGGTAGAGAAATCTAGTGTCTACTCTCTGGTCTCCATACGAGTGTTTCATCTTTCCCTGTTCTGAATCATCAAAGTAGTGCGAGGTTCAAAAGCGTCAAGTGCTTCCAGGAACTGTAGGACTCCTTAGGAGGACCATAGGGTCCTTAGGAGATGAGCGTGGTCAAGTTCACGGTCTACATTTCAGTGACTGCTTTTATTCCCTTTTAGCGAGCTGTTCAAAAGCACAAGCCAAAGGATCCATTTGACTTTTCGGATAATTCTGTCTCGAGCATGATGGGAGAAACGGGAGAGGAAGAGGAACTGAATGAATCCTTCGGTTCGTGTTCTATATTCCTGTTCAGGACGTGGACACAGCGGTGCTTAGTTAGCATCTCCGTTATCTAAGGCCAGAGCAGGTTTGGCCTGGAGAACCCTCCCCACACCAGCCAGCCCCCTTTCCCTTCCTTTGGTCCCTGGACACCGTAAATTTACTTCCAAACTCTATGGCTTTGTCTCTTCTGACATTTCATATAAATAGAATCATAGACTATCTATCCTCTTCTGGTGAGCTTCTTTGAATTAGTGTCACGTTTTCAGGGTTGTAGCATGTATCTACTTCATTCATAAATTTTATGGCTTACTAATATTCAGTTGGCTTTGGGTTCTCTTTTTCTTGATCACAATTCTGCTATGAACATTCGTGGTCAAGGTTGTGTGTGTGAATGTGTGCGTGTGTGTGCGTGTGTGTGTGTACACAGTACCTGTTAGGTTTTTTGAGGCATATCCCTAGGAGAACTGTTGAATCTATAGTGAGTTTATACCAACTTTGGTGTTAACATTCTGACTTTTTATTCTAACCAATCTAGTGGGTATAAAATAATGTCTCCTTGTGGTGTTGTATGCATAAAGAGTT
Source organism: Myodes glareolus (assembly GCF_982192425.1). Classification (NCBI taxonomy): domain Eukaryota; kingdom Metazoa; phylum Chordata; class Mammalia; order Rodentia; family Cricetidae; genus Myodes; species Myodes glareolus. The sequence continues at coordinate 27,658,958 of NC_142048.1, read as the reverse complement.
GATCTACACACAAACTTTGCTATTTTAACCAGTTTTGAACACACAGCAGTCCATGGCAGAGAGGTCCATTCACACTGCTGGGTAGCCACCTCTCACCATTCATCTTCAGAGCGCTCAGTATCCTGACTCAGACTCCTAGCCAGTAAGCAGCTCCCTGTTCTCCTGGTCCAGCCCCAGGCAGCTACTCTGTGAATTAGGCGACTCTAGGAGCCTCATGTGAGAGGAAGGTTCATGGCTGTCTTAGTTAGGGTTGCTATTGCTGTGATGAAGCACCGTGGCCAGAGCAAGCTGGGAGGAAAGGGTCTGTTTGGCTTATACGTCTCTTCACTGCCGTCATCGAGGGAAGTCGGGACAGGAACTTAGAGGACAGAAACCTGGGGGCAGGAGCTGATGCAGAGGCCATGGAAGGGTACTGCTTATTGGCTTGATTCTCATGGAGCCTGCTTTCTTATAGAACCCAGGACCGTGGGGCCAGGAATGGCCCCACCCACAATGGGCTGGGCCTTCCCCCATTAATCACTAATAAAAAAAAATGCCTTACAGGTTTGTCTGCAGCCTGATCTTCTGGAGGCGTTTTCTCTACTGAGGCTCCCTCCTCTCAGATGACTTGTGTCAAGTTGATATAAAACTGCCCAGCACGCTTGTCCTCTTGCATCTGGCTAATTTCACCCAGCGTATTGCCTTTCGGGTCATGACTCCTGTCATGTTTTAGAACTGCCTTTGGTCCTGTTACGTGTGTCTGTGGTGCTGGGGACCGGCTCAGGATCTTGCCTACAGTCCAGGACTGTTTCTGTAAGCCCAATCCCAGCTGAATGTGGTAGCACACTGTAATCATCACCCCTGGGAGGTAGGGGGAGGCAGTAAGACCAACTGTTGAAAGTCATGCTTGAGTATACAGCCTGGGCTACATGAAGCTTGGTCTCAAAACATAGCAGCAACACAAAGCGGGCTTGGTCATGCACTCATCTGTCAGTGAAAATTTGGTGTGCAAATGTCTGAGTCCCTGCTTTCATTATTGTGCAGGTACCCACAAGTAGGACTCCTGGGGTGTACATCAGCCATACCGGTTGTGGGGCTGTGTGTTTGAGGACTCCTCGATACCGTTTCCCACGGTGGCTGCCACAGTTCATATCTTACATTGGTGTGTGTGGCTCAGCTCCTGGCTTACTCAGCCTTGCTACTTTGGACTTTCTCCTCTTTGTTTCTTCTCTTTCTCTTTCCTCTTTTCTCTTTTCCTGATTATACTTGTGTAAGAGATGTGAAATGTATCCAATGGTTGTATACGCATTTCCACAACGATGTCAGATGTCCTCTGGGTGTGCTCTTGGTCGGTTGTCAATCTTCAGAGAGCTGACCACTTGTGAAAGTTCAGGATTGATTTGTCTTTGTGCATCCGCTGATGACCTTCACCCCCAGCTGTAGAAGAAGTAAATGCCATTGCTTAGTTGAGGGCATCACGGAATATATTACCAGCCTTAAAATCATGCAGCTGACATGTTCAGTATTTAAACTGCTATTTATTTTGAAAGAAAGATTTTAAGTTTGCACATCTTGCTAACATTTGAACATAAAAAAAACAAAACAAAACTGGTTGCTTGGCTCTTCCCAGCTCCCCTTGCAGCAATTAAGTCTGTTGAGGCTTCAGATTTTCCATCCCTGCCACATCCACTCCCCCCAGCAGGTAGAAGCGGCCTTAGCATCCCCTTTCCCTGCCTTTCCACCAAGGCCATGTTGTTGCCTGCGTCTTCCTTCAGGTTCACTTCCTGCTCTAATGTAAAGGCTTTGCAGTCCAGGTGGACTCAGAGGACCGGAAGTGAGAGAGGACAGGCACCCTCCCCAGTGCCTTCTAAATGTTCGGTACTTGTGAGTGATGAAGTCAGAGGGGGCACACTGTAAACTCGAGCGTTGCTAACTAGTGCAGAGGCCTCGAGGGATGTGTTCAATAATGCACATACGTAGTGGTAAGGAAAGACCCTGTTAGGCTTCCTATTCATGTTTATCTTGTGCTATGAAAACATTTCTATTAATATACATGAGAATAGAGATATATAATTTGAAAACATGTCTTTAAAATTTTTTAGATTTATTTTGTGTGTCTGAGGGTTTTGCTTGCATGTATGTCTGTACCATGTGCATGCTTGGTGGTTATGGAGACCAGAAGAAGATGTCCTGGAATTGGAGTTACAGAAGGTTTAAAAGCTGCCTTGTGGGTTCTGGGAGTCAAGTCCAGGTCCCTGACAAGAACAACAAGTGCTCTCAGCCAGTAGGCCACTTCTCTAGCCCCTGAAACCATGCTTTTATTGGCAATAAGGTTTACATTTTCTATTACTGAGGGATGAGTTAAAATATATCTGGGAAGTGGCTTGTGTGATAGACTTTGTTTTGGTTGGCCATTTAAACCAAGATTGCCTTGGATCCATGTCAGGGAATACGACTTCATTCCCTAGACAGCCGGTGCTAAAGTTGCTCTTCTGTTTTTGTAGACCCTCCTCTGCACAGTACTGTTATCGATGCCGAAGAGGAGCTGCCCAAAAGGCCGTCTGTCTTTCCAGCCACTCATGGAAGAGAAGAGGGCAGAAGGTATGGGTCCATGTAACATGAGGGCCGGCTTGTTGGGGTATCTGTTCCTGCCCAGTACCCCACAGCCGGCAAGTCCCAGAGAAAATCAATCACACAGAGATCTCTATAAGTTATAAAGCTGATTGGCCCATTAGGTCAGGCTACTTATAACTTATGTTATAAGGCTCTTATAACTTATGTTGCCCCATTATCCTTATCTACGTTAGCACATGGCTCAGTACCTTTTCCAGCAGGGCAGCTTACATCTTTCCTCTCCGGTGGTCTGGGCAGAACTGCGGAGGGAGCTTCCTGTTTTCCCGGAATACTCCCAGTCTCTTTGCTCCACCCCTACTTCCTGTCTGGCTTTCCTGCCTATACTGCCTGCCTGGCCAATCAGCGTTTTATTAAAATATGATTGACAGAATACAGACAATTCTCCCGCAGGTCCATCTCAAGCAGATTGTTTGGTTTGTTTGGGGGAGGATTAAATTTACTTTAACTATTTTTAATTTTGTGTGTGGGTATTTGCAGGTGAGCACAGGTGCCCTAGGAATCCAGAAGCGTTGGATCCCCTGGTGCCGGAGTGTTTTAGTTAGGGCCTTATTTCTGTGTTGAGACACCATGACCATGACAATTCTTATAAAGAAAAACATTTAATTGGGATGGAAACTTACAGTTCAGAGGTTCAGTCTATCATCATCATGGAGGAACATGTTGGCGTGCAGGCAGACATGGTGCTGGAGAGGTAGCTGAGAGTTTTACATCTTGATATGTCAGCAACAGTGTAACGTCTGTACTACTTCATGTAGTACGATCCTGTATTGCCTGTACTACATGTATTACAGTACTATGCCTGTACTACGGGACGGTTTGTGGGCCTGGCTGGCAAGGGCCTGGATATTGACACACACAAATAGAGACAGAGACACGGGTCTTGAATTCCCCAAGAATGCCCCCTTTATTGTGTTCTAGGGCAGCTTATATAGGGATCCTTAATGGATAGCCACGCCCCAGCCAAACCCACCAGAAACCACTCCCCTGCCATCAGGAACTCCTGAGGGTCTCCTGCTCAGAGCTACTGCAAACACAGGAAAACAAGTTGTTTTGCTCAGAGCAGCTGCAAGCATTGGAAAAACAAGTTGTTTACAGGAAATTCAGGGTCTGGGGGTCCACAGTCCCCAACACAACAGGAAGTGAACTGCCTCACTGGGCATGACTTGAGCTTGTATGAGACCTCAGAGCCCTCCTCCCACCAGACCACACCTCCATAAAGTGTCACTCCTGAGGAGCTTGATGCGGACAATTACATTCAAACTACCCCACAGAATTACAGATGGTTTTGTAAGGCCTGCCCGCCGCAGGCAGAAAACCCTTCACAGCCCACTGGTTTTCACGGTGAAGTGTCGTGTACAGAGTGTCATGTACACGGTGCTGATGGCTTGTTGTTTGGCAGCTTGAACCTTTCTGAGACTGAAGCAGAGGGAAGCAGTTCTCTAAAGAGCAGCACAAAAAAGGTATGTGGGAGTGTTCTTTCTTCTCTTTATTTCTAAGAAACCTTTTTACTTGGAGTAGATGCAAATAGAGAAAAAAATCCTGTAGCAGTATTTTTATAATAATGATATTCATTTGTGTGTGTGTGTGTGTGTGTGTGTGTGTGTGACATGTACAGGATGCAGTGGGAATCCACTCGACACTTTCACCCTGTGGGTCTTAGGGACTGAACTGGACAACTGTGGGAGTCCACTTGACACTTCCACCCTGTGGGTCTGAACACAGACCTGGTGGCACGTGTCTCTCCCTGTCACACTATCAGACTAGCCCAGAAAAATATGTTTATTCCCGAAGTGTTATGAAAGACTTCTCAGCTCTCCTTCCCCAGCCAGTTTCTATGGCATTCTGATAGTGTACTTGGGTTGTAGCTTTCAAAGGCTGAGAGAACTAGGTGGCATTCTAATCCTGCTGTCTTCTAGATATGTGCTCAGTTTTGATGTTTATGAGTGAGAAATGGGAATCCCATAGTTTCTTGACAAGGAATCGTAAGATTTAAGTTTTCTTTTCTTTGTTTTGAAACACAGTTTCTCTGTGTAACAGCCCTGGCTGGCCTCAAACTCACTTTGTGGACCAGGCTGGCCTCGAGCTCACAGAGATCCGCTTGTCTAAGAGTTGAATTTTCTAAACAAGCAATGCTGTTTCCTTCATAGCCAAGGAAGCTTGAGCCCATCAGCGATGAGTTTGAGAGCTCTGAAGATGACGTAAGGAGGAAAGCGAGGTCCATAGTGAGAACACGCACACAGCAGCACCAGGCAGCACCCCCTGTGGAGCTGGCACCGCAGCACCAGGCGGCACCCCCTGTGGAGCTGGCACAGCAGCACCGGGTGGCACCCCCTGTGAAGCCGGCACAGCAGCACCAGGTGGCACCCCCTGTGGAGCCAGCGGAAAACCTTGCGGCCAAGAAGACGAGACCCCAAGGCCCTCAGCCCTCTGCTGTAGTAGAGACTCGAGCAATACAGAGACCGCCGGTGAGCAGTGTTTGCCACCTGCCCCTCAGAGAGAAAAGTTCATTAAAAAGATTAAGAAGGGACTGGAGAGATGACTCAGTGTTCCTCTCGAGGATCGGAGTTCAGTTCCCAGTACCTGTGCTAGGCAGCTTACACTGCTTATAACCACAGCTCCAGGGGCTCTGACACCCTGACTTCTGGGGGTGCTTGCATTCCTGTCATATACTCCTCCCCCATACACATCATTTAAACATAACAAAAATAAATCTAAGAAAAAGACTAAGGAGGAATTTTTTTTTAATTTTAAAAATAAGTTTAGAGCTTTTATTACAGAAAGCAATGTTTCTTTTAGAAAATCCAGAAAAATCTAGAAAGGAAGATAAATTTATCTGCGATTCCATAGCCCAGCAACAATATCTGTGTCCTGGTGTGTGCCCCAGTCCTTCCGCGGCATCCTTTTAGCCAGTGCTTGCACTCCATAGTATCTGTTGATGAAAATTACAATTTTGATGCTTTGAAGGGTTTATTAATTATTTATTTATTTTTGATATTGTAGTGTGATCACATTTCTCCCTTTTCCTCTCTCCAAACCCTCCCATACACCCCATTGTTCGTTTTCAAATACATGACTTCTTCTTTTCCTAATTATTAGGGTATATGGATGTGTGTGGGTGTGTCTTCCTCAGTGTGTAAGTATAACCTGCTCAGTGATAGATTACATTGTAGCAAAGTCTTCATATACACCCTTGATTTGGTTCCTTATGAAAAAAATGCTATGGGTCATAATTTGTTTTTGAGATAACTGAAATATAGTATCTTTTGGTTCATGTTCTTATATATTGTTTTATTAACTCATTTGGTTGATTATTTTAGATAAATAATTTTGCTTATATTAGTAGCCAAAGATATACGCTCATGAATTATATGTGTACCCACGAACGTCGTCATAGGTATTCTTCTAAGAGGGATGGAGACTAGACACAGAGAGGGTGTGAAGATGGTGAAGCAGCCATAGCACCAGTCACAGCCACCAGAAGCTGGACCGGACAGAGAACGCTTTTACTCCCACCCCGACTTACTGGTGTGCTGGGGACTGCCTGTGTCCTGATCGCCTCACTTCCTCCCCACCCTGCCTAGACAGGATGGCACCTACTTCAGCCTTTGCTTCCTTGTTTGCACTGTCTTTTGGCTCAATTTCTCTTCAGTCTGTTTTTGTCCCAACTCTGGGTCACATTTTCTTGTATGTCTGTTTTAGTCTAGAATTTGAAATGTAGTCCATGTTGTTTAGCGATGTTGAGCTCTGTGTCACAGCTTCTGTGAGTTGCTATCCTGGCAGACTCAGCCTGACATTTGCCTGGGGTTTGAGGTTACCAGCTTGGTTTTATCCTTTGCTGGGATGAGTGTGTAGAAAGCCTAAGACATTTTCCCGTTATCTATCTTAGTGGGACTCCACCTCTCTGTTTATAATTGCTTCACACTAATTACCACAGAGTTGGTTGCTTACACACGCACGTTTATCATGTCGTAGCTTCTACAGGCTGGGAGTCCAGCTTCAGTTTAGCTGGCTCCTCTGCTCAGGGTGGTAGAAGGCGGAAATCCAGGGCTGACATCTCAGGTGAGGCTTGAATTTCTCCTTACAGAGTTTTCGAGTTGTTGACAAGAGTTAAGTTCATTAAGGCTTTAATCCTAAGGTCCCTATGTTCTGTCCTCTTGGAGGTTGAGGTTGCTCTCAGTTCCTGCAGGTGCTATTATGTGGCCCTTGAAGGATGGTGCCTGCGCCTGCAGAGCCAGCCCCAGACTCTCCAGGCTCCCACAGTGATGGCTCACCCACCTGTAGAATCCAGGGAACAGACCCGGTCCTGTTCCCAGGTGCCGCCCACACTCGAGAGGGAGGGAATTGTGCCTGTCAGTCATCTTGGAATTCTTCGTACTACAACCCTTGTGCTCTTCCTGGTAGATCCCAACAGGAGCTAGGTTTAGGCTTTGTTAGGATAGCGGGTCTCGAGTGGGGCGTTTCTCAGCATGCTGTCATCGCTGTTGTCTCTCTCAGGCATGCTCCCATCAGCACCCACAGATGCACCTCACCGCTGCAGCGTGTTGTGTGTAGCTTCGTGTACTGGGACCCCTTGGCCCGAGATTGTTCTTCAGTTTTCCTACGAACTAAACAAGAACTGTAGTTAATATCCATTGATGGTTTGCTAATGTTGTTGTCCTAATCTTTAAATTTTAGAGAAAAAACAATTTTCCTAAATAACTATACTATTTATTTTATGTTTGTTGTTTTTTGGTAGAAAACTCAGAAGAAAGTGAAGCCGTCTCCTGGCAGAAGGAAGAAATCAAGAAGCGAAGCCACAGACTCAGGTACAGGCTGGTACTCAATACCTTGTCGCTTTAAAGTTTCCCATTTTTAAGTTGTCTTAGTTGTTGGAAGAGCAAACTTTATTGGGGTGGGCGTGGTGTTGAGATAGTGTCTCTCTGGACAGCCCTAGCTGTCCTGGAACTCACTGTGTAGATCAGGCTGGCCTTGAACTCCCAATATCCATCTGCCTCTACCCCTCCAAGAGTACCAGAGCTAAAGGCATACACCACCATCTTGGCTAAAACTGCCCCATGATTAAGAAATTATGACATTGGAGTAACATTTTTTTCTGTTTTATTATTTTATCATGAATTTAAAAAATGAATACTCGTACATACATATAATATTGTTTGATAAAATCCAACCCCATTCTTTCCCTCTCCTCCTTATTCGTCTAAAGTTTAGGTGTTCCTAGTACCCACACATCAGGCAGTTTACAGTAGTTCCAGGGCCTGTGTGCCCTCTTCTGGCCTCTGGGTGCCTGCACACACAGACACACAAGCAAGCTAAAGTCTTGTGTAGATGGAATTGCTGCAGCGGTGAGTCACGTCCTTGCTCACTACAGTCGATTGTAAAGAAAGCCTGACCCCTCCCCCTTTTGTTTTCTCTTCCCTTTCTTCCTGTATGTTTTTAGCCCTTGCAGTGGTAGAGATTTAGCTCCTGGCCTTGCCCATTCTAGGAAAGTGGATTGAGCTATAGCTCCAGCCTCTTTATGAACTGCCTCCTGCCCCATGGACATTTTTATGCACAATTTATCAACGTGGTTTTGTTATTAACATGTTTTTATTTCTCTTGGAGAAGTAGAGAGTGAAGTTGTTGAGTCATAAGACAGATATATCTCAGTTTCCCAAGTCATTGTAAACTACTATATGCTTGCTGTACAGTTAAAAACAGCACTGAAAATAGGAGTGGCAGTGTCATGTGCCTAAGTATAATGGAGTTTAGTGGAGCTGGCAGGAGAGCCCACTCTGCAGCACATTGATACATAGACCCTGACTCAAAAGGTGAGCCGTAGTCGCAGGAAGGAGTGGGAGTTGGCAGGTTTGTTCTCTGGCCGGGGGGCAGGAAGAAATGAACGTGGTTTTAGCTCCTTTTACACCCTGGAGGACTATTTTTGTTCAGGGTTCAGAGTCCTGGACCTAGAGCCAATTTGCAGATAACGAATGTATTAAACTGACATGTGATTACTATTCTAGATGCTTCTGAAAGTATGCACATTTGGTGTCTAGAAGGAAAGAGACGTGGTGACATCATGGAGTTGGATGTTATTTTGTCTGTGTTTGAGAAAACCTTCCTGGAGTATAAGTAAGTCCGTTGACGCTGTCATCCGTGGACCTTGCTCGGAGTGCCACTGTGTCCGTCCTGGTTTCAGTGTTACTACATTTAAGATGTCTTTACACTTTCATTATAATCCTTCTACATACATTTATTGTGCTAGTATCATAAAGAATCATCTAGTCTAGACGTTTCTCGTAGACATTAATCTAGAAGTAAGTGTGTCCCCCAGTGCTGTCAGTGTTTCTCCGTCGGAAAGTGTATGCCAGCTGTGGCCACACTCCAGTCCCTTCCGTCTCCCATGAAAGCAGTGATGAGGGAAGAGCCCGTGGTTGCCGAGAACGGGCTGCAGCAGGGCGTCACTCCTGTGATTCTCTGTAGCACGCTTGCTTTCGTGCCGCCAACCAGCTCCCAAATCACGACTCAGAGACTTCATATTAGTTATGAGTGCTCAGCCTCATCTTATGCTTGCCCCACGAGCGCTTATGATTTAATTAACCTGTTTTTCTTCATCCACATTTGCTTTGGGCTTTTTACCTTCCTTTCATCCTGAATGTCCTACTCCGTGGCTGGCTGGCTGGTGGCTGCCTGGCTGGCCCTGAGCGCTCCCTCTTTCTCTCTCCATTTTCCCTTCTAACCTAGATTTCTCCTCCTACTTATTAGCTCTGCTCACCAGCCCTGCCTATCCCTCTACTGCCTAGAATATCTATTGGACATTTCAGTTTTTTATTAGACCAGTCAGGTGCCTTAGGCAGTCAAGGTAAAACAACAACATATCTTTACATCAAACGCAGCATAAACAAGCGTGACCCATCTTTGCATAGTTAAAGCACTATTCTGCAACACCCCTCTGGGCAGCATCAAAATAAATATGTGTACCTTTAGTTTTTTTTCTCCAGCCTGGGGTTCGCTGGGGAAAGTTGGAGAAGCAGCTGAAGTCAGGGCTCACTCTTCCTCCAGCCTTGTACTTTCCTGAAGAGAGTGATTCATAAAATTTAAGATCTTAAACAAAAATATTTTAAAATGCAGCCTGGCAGAGGGTCTGAGAGACATGGACTAGTCACGCCCAGCTGTGAATGCGTCTGACTTTTCTGAGAACAGGATCCACTGGGACGATAGTGAGTCAGTGAGTGGGAAGCTTAGGAAGGCAGGAGGGCAGAAGCTGCATGCTGGGAGGGAGGGGCTGTGGAGGCTCCTCTGCTGCTGTGGGAGATTTGCCCAACACTTCCTGAAAGAAGGGAACCAGCTGCATGAGAATGTCTAGGAAGGCAGGCTTCCATCCAAGGAGAAATCCCCATCCTGCTGTGAGCCACAGTGTGGGGCCACCACTGACACCGGTCTTGGACTTGGTAGAGCTCACTAAGGTGTTTAAGGGTAGCTGTAAAGGGACCGTGTGAAGTGTGGCGGACTGCTCTCTTCAGTCGTGGGTGGAGTCAGTGGGCCGAATTCTCACCATCCTCCAGAAGAATGCTGGTGGGCGCCAGGAGGCCCCTCCTCCTGCCGCTGTGATAAAATATCCTGAGAAGCAGCTCAGGAGGAAAGGGGTTTATTTTAGATCACAGTTTTGGGCTGTGGTTCAGCACTGCGAGGGAATCGGCTGCATGGCCCTGAAACAGTCACGTCCACCGTCCAGAGCAGACAGAATGGGGAATGCAGACAAGCTTGCTAATCCTGCTGGCTTTCTCCACTTTATGCAGCCCATGCCCCTACCCATGAATGGCGTCACCTATGTCCAGGGTGGGTCTTCCCACTGCAGTTAACTCTACAGGAAGATCCCTCCCAGGCCTGTCCCTGGACACCCTGGTCTAGACTGTCCCTGCCGAGGTGGTCTTCCCCGGTGTTCTCGATTGTGTGGTTGACAGAACTAACCATTCCATCGCCTCTACCAACACTCCTTATCCACTTTTCCTCTGTCCTCCCCCTCGCTCCAGAGCTGTCGGCATGGTGTGATCTACCCAGTGCAGAGAAGTGCTTTGTCACCCCCAGACAGTGCTGCTTTAGCTCTCCCAATAGCTATGAGAAGACAAGTCATGTTTTATTGTGAAAACACATAACAGATCATTCCATTGGCTGTTTAAGTGCAGAATGGCTGCTCATCTGCACTCTGTGCTGCACACTTCTAGAACTTGCTCATTGTGCAAGCCGTTAACTTCATTAACTAGCATTAACTGCAGCCGTTAAAACAGTTGACCACCTTCCCCTCTCCGTGGCAGATGCTGTTGTGATTATTGGTGGATTTTTGTTCCTCTCAGAAGTGCAATTGCTGGATGGACCACATGATACTTGTTTTTTATCTCTTAAACTGTCTGATGTTTTTCTGAGATCTCCACACCATTTTCTACTTCTGCCCTCAGTGACTGGAGTGGCTCAGTAGAAAGAGGGTCTGCTGTGCAAACACAAGGACTCAAGTGTGGATCCCAGCACCCGCATGCAAAGCTAGGTGTGGCTGTGCACGGCGGGCGGAGACAGGAGGGCAGCTGGGGCTTTTCACCTCCAGCCTAGGTCCTGGTTAAGTGGAAGACCCAGTCTCAAAGGAGTAACGTGGAGAGTGATCGAGGAGTTGTCCTCTGGCTTCCGCAAAGGCACGGATGTGTGCATGCATTGCTCCCTAGCACCACATTGCAATGTCTCCACCGCTTGTTCGGATATTTAATGCTCACGCGTGTGGATGTAAGCTTGTTCTGTAGTTCTCATTTGCTTCCCTCATGCTTAGTGTGACTGGATGTCTCTGTGTATGTGGTAGCCATTTTTCTGTTTTCTTTGGAGAAATGTTTTTTAAGTCCTTTGCTCATTTTTTCAGTTGGACGATTTATGCATGTGCTGATTTTAAAATACATTTTGGATATTGTTCCTTTATCAGATTTATGGCTTGCAGATGTTTCCTTGCATTCCGTGGGTTGCCTTTTCATACTTTGGTTGTGCATTTGCCGTTTAGAGTGACTTAGGTCAAGTGGATGCAATTAGCCAAAACACACACATGAAGAAATATATAACCCAAGTAGATCTGTATCTGTTTTTCCTAAGAAATAGTTGCAAAATACTCAACACAATATTAGCAAATTGATTTCAACAATGTATTAAAAACAAATACTACCACCAAGTAAGATTCATCCAAGATATGCAAGACTGATTCAACTTTAGAAAGTAAAATAAATATTTCCAGGCTAAAGATGAAAAGTTAACATGATGGTGTGTTAAATTCAGGGAAAGTATTTGACAAAATCCAATAGCCATGCATGGTTTTTTAAAATTAAGTTAGATTAGAGTGAGCTTCTTTAACTTGATAAAGAATTATCTACAAGGAACTTAGAGCTAGCATACCGACAATGGGGAATGGAAGACTCTCCCATCAGGGTCAAGGTCCCCTCTCAGCAGTCAGTCTGACATTATAATGTAAGTCTTAGCCCAGTAGATAAGGGGAACAATCCACTAGATAGGGGGAGCAGTCCACTACACTGCAGGGACTAGTGGAATCTGAGATCAAAGCCTAGCACCACTGGCGTAGAGTAATGCCCCAGACAGGGTCTTACGTAAGCGCTGTGGGAAGAGCAGTCTAAGACAGGTAGAAGAACTGAGGTGAACGTGCATAAGTGCAGCGGTATTGCTCATTTATAAATAAACTCAGTACTGTCAGCGTGTCAATTCTTCACGACTTCTAGCACCAGGCAATTTCAGAATCCCAGCAGATTCTGTTGTGGGTAATAACAGACGAATCCTAGTGTTCCTAGAGAGGAAAGGCTGGGAGTGGCTGGTGCTGCCCTCAGGCTCACTATAAAGCTGTGGCACTCAGTGCAGTGTGGTGCTGGAGAAAGTAAGAGACAGCAGGGAGCCCGCATGGGGTCAGCTAGTGACGAAGGGGCAAAGGCAGCACTGTGGAGGCCGTCAAAAGCAAACGGTGCTGCAGGCTGGCTCTGTGCACCCCTTGTCCCAGTTCTCTGGAGGTGGAAGCCAGCTTGGTCTGCTCTTGTGTTCTAGGCCATCCAAGACTACATAGAAACCCTGTCTCAAAAATGAAAACACAGGCACCGCAGCAGTGGCCATGCGTGAGCAACCGGTACTGCCCCTTAACACACTCAGCCCAGAGTGGACCACAAACCTAAATGTGAACCTGCAAACTCCCAGAAAGAGAGTAAGGGAAAACACATGTGACTGGGATTTGACAGTGACTTGCTAACAGCGGGAACACAACCCATCGCAGTCTGTAAACTGGACTTCAAGAGTTAACAACTTCTTCTGCAAGATACTTTCAAGCATGAAAAGATAGTCCACAGAACGGGAGAAAATCTTTGCAGGAGATTTATTTGTTCCTCACTGACCCATGCTTAAGCAGGCGATCCTAATACGTAAGGTGGAAGAGAAGGAAAGTAGAAGTTGACAAGAAGGGGTATGCTAGGAAAGGGAGAGGAGTAGGAGGGAGTAATGAGGGGCTGTGATCAAATAACGTGTGTATGAAATTATAAGAGAATAAACAGTTTTTGAAAGATATATATGATAAAGGACTTCTACTCAGAATTTACAAAGAACTCTTGAAAACTCAATGATAAAACCACTGGATTTGGGGTGTGGCTCAGTGGTAAAGGGCTTTTCTAGACTGCTCAAGGCCCTAGTTTGTCAATTGACAACTCAGTCCAGTCATAGGCTGGAGACCTAAAAGCAGTTACCATGTCCTGCCTCAAGGTTCCCAGAGCCAGTCCACCAGGTTTCATCTCTTTCACTTTCTCCCTGGTCCTTTCCACTCCCCTTTCCTCTCACTTGTCTCTCCCTTCCCCTCTCTTATTTTATTAAGTACGAAAAAGCTATAGGTTTTACATTATTGTATTAGGTAATTAAACAATATGTGCCAAACTATATGTACTTATGTATCAAGTAAATGAAATGCATCTTTCAAAATCCTTTATAATACCTGTTTTTTTTTTTTCTTAAAACAATTTACAGACAAAGAGTAGAGTCTGAAAGATGTTGTCAAGCCATCAACAAATTTTATTTTAAAATTAAAGGAGAACTCTTCAGAATGGTAAGTTCACTGGCATAATTATATTGCTTAAAATTACTTATTTGTTTATTTATTTTGAGACAGGATTTCTCTGTGTGACCCTGGCTGTCCTAGAACTCACTTGGTAGACCAGGCTGGTCTCACACTCAGAGATCCATCTGCCTCTGCCTCTTGAGTGAGTGCTGGAATAAAGGTGTGCACCACTATGCCTGACTGCTCCAAAATTTTTAAACTAAATTTTGGAAAGTACCCTGTGGTTGTAGAAAAGCTTGCATTTGCTGGCTCTTTGGCAATAAACACGTGAGAACTACCTTATTTCTTTTTGTGGATATGGAATTGCACATGTGCGTGTATGTGGAAGCCAGAGGCTCTGCCAAGTAACTTTCTCAATCGCTCTACAATGTATTTTTTGAGACAGGGCCTCACTGAACCTTAAAGTTGTTGATTTCACGAGACTGGCCAGTGAGCTCCGAGGAGCTCCCATCTCCACCAGCACTTGTTAAAGCCAATGTGCCAGTGCTGGAGATCTGAGCTGAGGTCCTTAAGCTTTCAGACCGTTTATCAACTGGTGTCTCCCAGCGGCTTCGCATGTGGACTTGAAACATGTGGAGTTAATTTTGGCAAGTTCGACATGCTTGTGTTTTTGTTGTCATTGTAGCTTAAAGAAGACCAGGTGCTGAGAGCTGTGAAAAGGAAGAACACCCAGGTGAGGAGGACTCTTAGTCACGGGGCAGGGCGGGAGGGAGTGAACTGCGTTAGTTCAGAACCTGCGCAGTGTGTGTAAGGCTTTGTGCTTTGGGTCGGGTTTTTATTTGATTTTGTAATGTTAATGGAGACTGAGGAATGGGGATCTCTGTTAGTCTGCTGTCATAATCAGCTTATAAAGGAAAGGTTATTTGGGCTCAGGCAGTCCCTGACTACCTGGCTCTGCTACCTTTGGGGCCTGTCGTGAAATGCGACTGCTAAGCAAGCCAAACCAGAAGCAAGAGAAGGAGGGTCCGTGGTTCTGTGCCCCCATCCCCCACCCCCCAGTCTTCAAAGTTGCCCACTAAGCTGCACTCTGCCTCTTTCCCTGCCTTCAGTGCCTAGGACAGTGTAGGCAGAAGTGAGACTTCTACTGTGTTAACCTAAGTAAATTATTGTATTGCTCAGATGATTTCCAACATGGGAAAGAAACGGCAGCGTTTAATTGAAGTCCAGGATGAACTGCTTCGGTAAGGTAATAGCCCACTCCTGCTGAGAACTCACCTAAAGGGCAGTAGTAGAGCTTGTCACTTAGGGGAGTGCTGTTTGCTGTCGTGACCCACGAAAAGCCCTTTGCACTTGGATGATCAGTGTCAGCAGTTTCTGATGCCCAGTGGCAGAGTGCAGAGTCTTAGCAAAGAAGAGTCAACACGAATCAGCATACCTGGTCTAGCCTCAGGCAGTCTGATCCCAGATTTAATGAGTAGACTCTAGGATTAGACTGCCTGCGACTTGAATCAGGCTCTTCCACGGACTGCAGACTTGGGTGGGCTACTGACTTTCCCAGTGCCTCAGGCGCCTCTTGTGCCTATGGGTCAAACTGTATTGTTCCTCAGAGGGTATTGTGAGTCAGTGAGCAAGCATAGGGAAGGGTCCTCTGCAGCCGCTCATACACATACTTCTGCTTAGGTTGTTTGCTTGCTTGTTTAGTTTTTGACAGATGGTCTTGCTGTGTAACCCAGGCTGGTCCCTGGCTCTACAATGCCCCTCGTGTCAGTCATGTTCTGAGGTCTAGGGTGGGGTAGTCCTGTGCACACGAGTCCGGAGCCTGCATGTACATCTTGTCCTTCTGAGGTGTGGGTGCTGTGCTGTGTGGGGCAGAGGCTGAAGTGAAATAGAACTGGCTGTGCTCTCCATTCTTAAGATTCTAAAAGAGCTTGGACAGCCTGAGGATGTGGTTCAGCAGAGAGCACCAGACTGGCGTGAGCAAAGCCCTGAGTTCAGTTCCCAGGACCACATGGTATGGTAGCAGGAAGTTTGAGCAGAAAAGAGATAAGTCAGCTGCAACGGTTTAGATATAACGCTGCGGGCCAGTTCTCTGAGGGTTAGCCAGGCCCCACCACCTGAGGCCTCTGTGGGTCCCAGGCAGGTGAGAGGGAGTGGGTGAGCTACCTGGGCAGGTTGGCGGGGGCAGCCTGTCCCACGAGGTCAAACGAGGAGCCAAGGAGGGTGAGAAACAGAGGCAGATAGGCACGCCATGAAGTGTGAGTTTGGATATAGTTTATTCAGTAAAAAGGAAGAGGGGAGAAGAAGGAGAGGTGAGAAGGCTTCAGCCACCTCTGCCTAGGCAGAGGAGGGAGTGGGCGGGGCTTGTCTCTTAAAGGGACAGGACAGATCATTACATCAGCAAACTCTTGAAATACTATGTAATTAAGTACTAAGTTTTAAAGTGACTGACCCAGGATTTTGAGAGACAAATTAGTTGTCTATTCCATTTTATTTACAAATTTAGTCTATGGGAGGCACTAGAAAATGTGTTCATTGGCACTGGCCAAAACATGGGACATTGGGGAATTAGAGCAATAATGGTGGTAATAGTTGACAGCTTCTTTTATGACAGGGGCACTTTCCTAAAGGCTCCATTCATTTGGCCCATTCTTAGTCAGTATGACTCCATGAGATAAGTTATTGTATGGATCTATTATAAGGCTGTTTTGTTAAACGGTGGGAGGCCATTGAGATGTGTTGAGACCAGCCTCTTTAGTTCCTTCTCTAAGTGTGATTGTAGCAGGACAAACATTTTGAGAAAGCATAGTAAATAAAGTTTATTATGGTCTTAACTTTGCATATTAGACACTTAACAGGGGAGTCACTTTGCCTCAGCTGGTTCTGCCCTTTGGAAGGACAGGGAATACAATCCTACACCTCCGGCCACTGCGACCAGTTCAGTCTGGAGTCTGCTGAAGAAATAAATGTTGCAGTTGTCCAGTGTGAAGAGCACTTTTTCAAGTTGAAAATGATCTTTTGTTTTGTTTTTCTGATCACGGTCTCCCTCCCTCATCTCCCAGGTCCTCCCCACTTCTCTACCCATCCAGTACCATGCCATCTTTCTCTCTTTAGGAAAACACACAGGCAAATACACACAGAGAGGGCAAAGAAGCACGAGAGTTACATCTGAGATCCGTTTTCATATTTTTGTTTGCAAGATGAAACTGGCGGCCTTCCTTCTTAGCCATAAATCACAAGTTAACTATTTTCTTCATAGGTGAAGAAACTCAGCCCTAGAGAGGCAGCTGTTGGCCGAAGGTCACACATCTTTCTAGCCAGGCCTTGTGACAGCTGATTTTGTTTGGCCTTGGGAGCTTGAGGCGATTTTAATAAGGGGAACTTTTTGCATGGCCTTCTTGCTAAACTGTCATGCCGGCCATTCCTGCCTGTTAGCCAGATTCCCGTGGAGTCCGTAGTTCCCAGACTCAAATGACCTGGTGAAGTTTAGCATTTGTAAGGCTTGTTAGCCATGGCTGTCCCTGTTACCTATAGCATAGTTGAGATGAACGGAACATAGAATATGATTATGAATTATACTCATACTCTGAGAGGTAAGCGCAGGTCACCTAGCCCACTCCTGGTTTTTCCTTCTTCCAGGATGCTCATGCACTGTAGACTGCTGGACTTTATTGCATGTCATTTATGTAGGAGAAAATGTTTTTGTTATTTCTGGTTTGTGGTGTAGGTGGGCCTTCTATGTGTTACTTTCATTGGTTAATAAAGAAACTACCTTGCTTTTTGATAGGGCAGAATTTAGATAGGTGGAGTAGACAAAACAGAATGCTGGGGGAAAGAAAGCAGAGGCAGGCAGATGCCATGAAGCTCAGGCCCGAGATGGACGTAGGTTAGAATCTTCCCAGTAAGCCACGACCTCATGGTGACATACAGATTATTAGAAATGGGTTAATTAAGATGTGAGAGTTAGCCAGTAAGAGTCTGGAGATAATGGGCCAGGCAGTGTTTAAATGAATACAGTTTCCGTGTAATTATTTTGGGTAAAGCTAGCCGGGTGGCGGGATACAGCCCGCTGCTCCTTTTTTACTGGTTTAGGTTTCTGTTCTTATAGTTTAATACTTTCAGTCCATGAACAATAAATATATTTCTATTAATTTGTGTTTTACATAATTTCTTTTTAAGATTTAAAAAAAATTTTTTTTTGTTGTCTAGATTAGAACCACAACTGAAACAACTACAGAAAAAATATGACGACCTCAAGGAGAGAAAGTCATCACTTAAGAATTCCATACATTTCTTATCTAACTTAAAACAGTTGTATGAAGACTATTCAGATGTTCAAAAGAAAGAACCAAAGGAAAAGGAGGAGGTGAGCCCCACTCAAGCTTACTGTGCGGCAGAAGCTGCTGCTGCAGGCATTCGCTTGTAGAGTGCCAGCGGCTCTGTCAGTGTAAGTTAGCGAGATCACAGCATCACCTCTTAGCTACTTAGGGAAGAGAAGCATCCATGCCGCCCATAAGTGCCCTTCAGAGAACTGTACTGGAGGGCCCTGTGTACTGTGCACAACTCTCAGCTGAACAGCTATACCCCGCTTTGTTAGTTTCCATCCATATTCAGCTCACCCAGATGTGGTAAAGACCAACCGCCTTTATTTGTCTAGCCCATGTTCATGGTTTCGTAGCTGTTTCACAGAAATGGTAGGAATGGCTTGAAACGCTGAGAAACAGTAAAGGAGTTGAGAAAATGTAACTTTTTTTTTTTTTGAGAAGGTTCCATGAGGTGCTGAGAAGAAGGTATATTCTTTTCTGTTTGGATGAAATATTGGAATATTCTATAGATGTCTGTTAGGTCCATTTGAGTCATTAACATCTGTTAGTTCTCTTATTTCTCTGTTCATGTTTTGTCTGATTTACCTGTAAAGTGGTGAGAGGGGAGTGTTGAAGTCTCCCACTATTAGTGTGTGGGGCTTAATATATGATTTAAGCTTTAGAAGTGTTTCTTTTACATATGAGGGTGCCCTTGTATTTGGGGCATAGATGTTCAGTATTGAAATTTTCTCCTGATGGATTTTTCCTGTGACCAATATGAAATGGCCTTCTTTGTCTTTTTGACAGAATTTTAGCTAGAAGTTTATTTTGTTAGATATTAGGATAGCTATACCTGCTTGTTTCTTAGATCCATTTGATTGATATATTTTTTCCCAACTCTTTACTCTGAGATGATGTCTGTCTTTGAGGTTGAGATGTGTTTCTTGTATGCAGAAGAAGGATGGTTTGTTTTCGTATCTAATCTGTTAGCCTATGCCTTTTTATAGGTGAGTTGAGTCTATTTACATTAAGAAATATTAATGACCAGTGGTTGCTATCTCCTGTTAATTTAGTTTTCTTGGTTGGTGATGTTAATTTGTGTATTTTTTTCTTCTTTGGGATTTGTTGTAATGAGATCATCAATTGTCTATGTTTTTGTTGGTGTAGCCATCTTCCTTAGGTTGGCATTTTCCTTCTAGTATTTTGGTAAGGCTGGGTTTGTGGCTAGGTATTAGTGAAATATAGATTTGTCATGGAATATCATGTTTTGTCCTTCTATGGTGATTGACAGTTTTGCTGGGTATAGCAGTCTGGGCTGGCATCCATGGTCTCTTAATGTCTGCATAATGCTTGACCATGACCTTCTGACTTTCATTGTCTCCAATGAGAAATCAGGTGTAATTCTGATAGGTCTACCTTTTTTATGTTACTTGGCCTTTTCCTTTGCAGCTCTTAATATTCTTTCTTTACTCTGTATGTTTAGTGTTTTGATTATTATGTGGCGAGAGGACTTATTTTTGGATTCAGTCTATTTGGTGTTCTGTAAGCTTCTTGTATCTTCATAGGCATATTTTTCTTTAGGTAGGGAAAGTTTTCTTCTATGATTTTGTTAAATAGATTTTTTGTGCCTTTAAGTTGAACATCTTCTTCTTCTATACCTATTCTAAGATTTGGCCTTTTTATGGTGTCCCATATTTCATGGATATTTTGTGTTAAGCTTTTGTTAGATTTTATGTTTTCTTTAACTGATGAGTCTATTTCCTCTATTGTATCTTCAGTGCTTGAGATTCTCTCTTCCATTTCTTGTATTCTGCTGTTCATGCCTGCATTTGTGGTTCCTGATCTTTTTCTCATGATTTCTGTTTCTATAATTCTTTTGGCTTGTGGTTTCTTTATTGTTTCTATTTCAGTCCTGGATAGCTTCTTTTATATGTTTGATTTCTTTTTCTTGGCTTTCTTTAAGTGATTTGCTGATATCTTCCAATTTTTTTGCTTGTTTTTTCCTCCATTTCTTTAAGGGAAGCTTCCTATTACTCTAACACACTTTGAAGTAGCTCCTGGGACTTCACCATTGCTGTGACACCCAGTTAAGATTAATAGAAATATTTGCTAAAAAATTGTAAGTTTATATACCTAATAGAACTAGAAAAATATGATTATACTAGTAGAATTGTATATAGAGTTACACTTATAGGATGGGGTATAGAATTGTACCAATAGAACTGTGTAAGGAATTACACTAAGAATTGTGTAAAGTGATACATAATTGCACACAATGTCTCTGAGCATCTAATGATCAGGTTTGTATTTGTAACTTCTAAATTCAATTTTAAGATCTGGCATTGATCTAAGTATTCCTGAGCTGAAGATCTGTTCATATAGTAAAGCTACAAAAACATGTTCTTAAAATGTACTTAAACTTTATTTTAGGGATTTGATCACTAAATTTGTGAAAGTTAATAGTAGCTTTGACCTACTCTGTACATAGTTCTTGGTTAAGCCAGGATCACTCTTTCATGTGCTAGGCAAATGCTCCCAGATCTACCCCAAGGCTTGAAAACCAAGCTGTGGTAACTATAGAGCAGTCTGCTGTCACAGATGAGGCTGTGTAGGACCTTCAGTACCTGTTGTACCCTTACTGTCAGGCACCTATTCTTCCCCTGTGACATCTGGATATGTCACACCTCTTCCTAAATGAAACCCGCAGCTCCAAGTGTATTCTTCCCATTCCTTTGAGAGCGGGTGCTTGAGGCGTCTTGAGTGGAGACGATCCTACGTCTGTTCAGTTGAATTTTTCAATAACATGGTATGTGTGTGGCAGAAAACAAGTCCCATTGTTACAAAGGCTCATCACTGTCTGGCAGCTTTTTATGTCACTGAGAAAAATACCTTGGAAACATGTTAGTCAGCAAGCTGCCAAAAGTATGGTAAATTATTTAACAGGAATTTAATTTCTCTCAGATAGTTTGCAGGAAGTTTGGCTTTGTTTATTATTTCCAGGTCATGAGTTGGATTTCGAGTAGTGTTATTACTTTGTACTTACATTTGGATTGGCAACCTTTAAGGCTTAATTGATCCTCTAAGTAACTCTCCTAAATGAGACCTTTGAGATTATTTTGCTGTAGACGTTAACAGACCAGTTGTTCTCATTCCATTAGTTCTTGCAGTAAAAGGAAACTCGCTGTAAACATTTCTGTTTCAAAATAAATGAGATCAAGTAGACCCCACATACCACTAACACACTTGCCTAGTCCAAGTCTGAGGCATGACTTGCCATATTTAGTCATGCAGATGCCACAGTTGTTTGAGTCAGCTTGTGTTGTCTGGGGTACTGAGATCTGCTCTGGCTTTGTCGGTTGGTTCTATTCAACATCACATTCTGAGGAGCTGGGATGAGCTAAAACATGGTTTCCTAATGATCCTAGTTAAACAAGTATTGCTCTTTCATCAACAGTATTACTCATCTAGCCTTCCAGCTCTGTTGTTTAAAGCCAGAACGGTTCTGGGAGCCAAGAAACACCTGAAAACCATCAACTATCAGCTGGAGAAGCTCCTAGAGCAGGAATGAGAAGCAGGAATGAGCTGAGTCGGCCTCCTGCTGCCATCTCTCCTGAAGCTCCGCTCTTGACACTCTTCAAACTTCCGATCTGAAAATAAGTGTGGCTTACTCATCAGAATTTATTATCATTTTGTCATTCAAACTAAATCACGCCAGTTCAACTGTAGCAGTTTCAGAAGCCATGTAGTTCTGACTGTTACTAATAAATTTCAGTCTTGACATGTTAGTCATCACTTGGCATTAGAGTTTGACCCTATAACAAACTTTTTAATGATGTCCGTGCAAGCATGGAATAATTTTGGTTAATTAGGAGCACTATTGAAGTATGTCAAAGTTAATCTTCAGTAAAACTGGCCCAGGTAAAAAGCAAATTATTAGAAAGCTAAGTGATAAAACGGTTGTTATAAACAGGTTTAATAATAAGTTAATGTAATTTGATTTTTTATGGTATTGGGGATTAGATGCAGGGCCTTGCACATGCTTGGTAAGTAGTCTACTCTTGGGCTATAGCCTCAGCCCTAATTTAACATTTATGTCATCAAATCTCAGGCTTCAGGCAAATTCTAGCCTCATTATGTAAATCCTGCCCACAGTTAGCTACTCTGTAATGCTTCCATAATGAGTTCGTCTGGAATATCGTCTATTGCATCCTTGTCACCAAGAAGACTCCTATCTGCAGCATCAGCGAATTCAGCATCTTCTGTGGCTTCTAGGAAGCAGGCATCGTCTCTGTCATCCCAGTCAGCGTCGGAAGACTCGCCTGGTGACAGGATACTGGATGATGGGATTTGAGAATTCTTGGCCAGTGAGTTGCTGAATTCATCTGCTTCATCCGAAGTGAGCTCCTCCTGTACTTTGGAGGAAAGAGAAGTAGGATAGAGGAATAACGATTAGGCGGGCAGCACCACGCCACTGCACAGCCAAATACTTGAGTTAAGGTATGAAGTGATAACTAGATTTTCAAAGTCAAGTGGCATGCTAGGTTCCTGTGTCAAGAACAGTCACCATGGGGCTGGAGAGATGGCTCAGTGGTTAAGAGCATTGGCTGCTCTTCCAGAGGTCCTGAGTTCAATTCCCAGCACCCATATGGCAGCTCACAACTGTCTGTAACTCCAGTTCCAAGGGATCTGACACCTTCACACCAATGCACATAAAATAAAGTTAAATAATTTTTCTTTTTTTAAATAAAAAGCAGTCACCATGGGGAAGGGTAAGTTAGCTCAAATGAGGTTGCTTTGGTAGTGTAGACATGCTCGAAACCCCAGGCTGAAACTGCCTGTAGTTCATGGCAGATACATCTCAATATCCCCAGAAGGGGTACAGCAAAGATAGATGTAAACTCCTAAGAGGAAGATAGGCTAGCTGGAGACAAGCTGGGAAATACATTTCTTTTTTCCTTTTTTGTTTTTTTTTTAAAGACAGGGTTTCTCTGTGTAGCCCTGGATGTCCTGGAACTAATTTTGTAGATCAAACTGGCATCAAACTCACAGAGATCCGCCTATTCTGCCTCTTGGGTGCCTTCAGTGTGCTACCAACGCCTGACAAAAATACATTTCGAAGTTAACAACAATCTCTCCCTAGAACCTATGTGAAAAAGCCAGGCATGTAATCCCAGTGCTGGATCCAAGCCTCCTGAGAAAGTATTACCAGTAAGAAGCAGTCTCAAAAAAAAAAAAGAAAGGGCTCCTGAGGAAAGATACCCAAATTTGTCCCTCTGGCCTGTATGTGTGTGTTCATGCACACACAGATGCATATATTAAAAAAAAAGATGAGGGAGAAGTGGTGGTGTTAACTGTTCACTGGAAAGATTATTTCTACACTGTTTGCAAATAATAAAAAGTGATGTTCAAATAACGGTATGGTGTATACAAAAATACTTTCATTTGGCATTTTTGGGGTATTATTAGAAACGAAAAAATTCCACTGAAACCAGTCACCAAAATAAATCAATGGTTGAAAATTAGCTCAGGGGAGAGCACTTGCTTCCCATGGGTGAGGCCCCAGGCCCAATTCCCAGCATTGCAAAAAAATGAAAGAAACCACTAAAAAACAACTAAGAATGATACATTGCTTTTTTTAAGAGATAATTTAAGATTTTTAATTCGTTCCTAGTCATTTCTAGCACTTTGAAACCTACCAGTCACCAGAGACTCTGCCTATCAGTTCTTTGTCCAGCTCATGGGATTTTCACTTTAAACTTGGTGCTGGGTCAGGAGACAGCTCAGTGGTTAAGAGGCTGCTCTTCCTAGGGATCCAGGTTCCGTCCCCAGCACACATGGTGGCTTATAACCATCTGTGACTAGATTTCCAGGGAACCCTCTGTTTCCTTCGGTACCAGGCACACATGGTAAATATGTGGCACATAGACATACATGCAACCAAAATACCCATATGCATAAAATAAAACTTAAGTGTTCTCATAACAGATGTTAAATACAAGTTTCAAAGGATGCCAGTTTTCTAGAGCAAATTTAAGCACTAGTTCAGTTTGTAGCAGGTCATTTATTCTAACCAGGGCAATGCTATGGGACAATAGTCTGTACCCTGTCACTTGTATTTTAAATAATTGCTGATTGGTCAGTAGCCAGGCAGGAAGTAGAGGTGGGGCAAAAAGAATTATGGGAAGAGAAAAGTTTCAGTCTGCAGTCATCACCTAGATACAGAACAAGCAAGATGTGACTGCCTTGCTGAAAAAGGTACCGAATAATGGGCTAATTTTAAGATGTAAGAATTAGTTAATAAGAAGAGCCTGAAATACTAGGCCAATCAGTTTATAATTCATGTAGACCTCTGTGTGTTTATTTGGGACTAAGTGGCTGTGGGGCCTGATGGGACAGAAACCTCAGTCAACAGGGCAATCTGAAAGAAGGTGCTGAGTCTTTTAAGGTGAAAGTAAAAATTAAAAAAATTAATTCTAAATAATACATGACCAAAAATATTAAATAAGATGTCACAGAAAAAGAAATTCATAAGAGAAACACAAATAATAACCTCAAAAGAGCACAACTTCATTAATAAATCCGAATGGAAAGTGACTTGCCACTCGTCTATAAGCTGGTGATGAGAAGGTGGCTATCGGCAGTGCTGGCAGACTTAGTAGCAGGTGCTTTCATCAGCTGTGCAACCTCAGGGTTCATGGAGCAATTTGGTAATAGCTTGTAATGAAATGTTCCTGATACTTGAGGGAAGAGACCTACCTCCATGTGTTACAACTTGGAAACAAAATGAGCACACACAAGTATAAACAATGGGAGATTTATGCTAAAACCTTTGAATCAGTTTGGCCAAATTAATGAAGCTTTTTACCTTTTTGCTCTTTTTGTTTTTTTTTTTTTTAAAGAAATGTGTATGTATGTCACATGCAGGCAGGAGCTTGTGGAGGTCAGAAGAGGGGCACTGGATCCCATGGAGTTTCAGATGGTTGTGAGTCTCCATGAGGTGCTGGGATCTGAATCCAGTTATTCTACAGCAGCAGTAGTGCTCTTGATCATGAACCATCCAGCCTAACCCACTTCCGCTTTCTATGTATTTTCTAATATTTAACACTAAATGTGAATCGTTTGGATTAAATGTTGGTTTGGCCAGCTAGTCATATCCAAAAGCAAAACTGTGTATTCCCTTTGACATAGTTCTAAGACAGAAACCCAACCTACAAATAGTGTCCGGTCAAACAGACACTAAGACGCAAACACCTTGGTTTATTCTATAAAGTAAAATGTAAGAAACTTGTTATATGCCTGGGGCTAGATTGATTATACACTTCATTTCCTAGCCATCCCTGTCATGAGAGGCCCTAAGGTGGGAAGACGATTAACATATCCCAAAGTGAACACAAGTGCCTCACTGTTGGAAAGCTACCTGGACAGGATGCTGTTCCTAGCTCACTCATGCTATGGACCAAAAGGCCAGGAGCCGCACTCACCTCTTTCAGAAGGAACCGCAGACTTACTTCAGTGGGTAATGGAAAGCCTGAATCAGAAAGAATAATTTTAGGTGGATGTCTAATTCTCACTTTGTGGTAAATATAAAAATTAATAACTCACAGTTAGATTTGAAGTTTTGTGCTTTACATACAGGATCATGGCATTTTTGATACCAAACTTCATTTTTCAGATCAACCAGAATCCTTTATGTATAAAGAAAAGAAAGCATTAATACCCATACTGGATAGAAGATAAAAGTTCAAATATACACCATTTCCCAGAGATGTGCCTACAACTTAAAAGATGGAGAAAAATTAAAAAGCTAAAGGATGAAAATAAGCATGTGAAATCAAAAGAAAACCGGCTGCTAAGAAAACACGGGGCTGAGGAGAGATCCACGGGGAAGTGCTTATTCACGAGGCTCTGAACCTCAGAATCCACAGAACCCACAAGAAAACAAATCAGGAGGCTAAGAAGCCAGCTCAGTGGGATAAACACTTGTTGTCCAAGGGTGAAGACATGAGTCCAAATCTCAGGAACCCACATAGAAACTGGGGGCACATCTGTAGCCCCAGTGTGGAGATAGGGAACCTAGGAAGGGGAATGCAGGAAGATCCCAGGAGCTTGCCAGCCAGCCAGCCTAGCCAAAATGGTAAGCTCCAGGTTGAGGGACGGATACTATACAAATGGACTTCTGGGCAGGAAAAAAAAAGTGACAAACTTTTCTCTAGGAAGATCCAGAAATTTTCAAGTTATATCCACCAAAATAATACATCTTCAAAACACACAAGCAAGAGTGGACAGCATGCCAGGTTTGGTAGTGCACACCTTTAATCCCAGCACTCAGAGGAACAGGTGTGTGTGTGGGTGGGGGGCAGATCTCTGTGAGTTCAAGGCCAATCTGGTCTACAAAGCAAGTTCCAGGACAGCCAGGGCTGTTACACAGAGAACCCCGTTTCAAAAAAAAAAACAAAACCCACAAACAACAACAAAATAAAAACAAAACAAGAGATAGCACTGTAAGGATAACGAATCTACTCAGAGCTAAGTACAGACAGTGAGTGTGGAGTGTTTAGCCACAAACATGATGTCTATATCTCATTTTCTACCCAAGAGGGGGTGGGGACACCGTAAGAGCTGGGGTCAAGGAAGACTGCTAAGAACATTGTCTTCTGGACATGAAGGGTATTACACTTTTGAACTCACAGAAGTCGTGGTTGCCTGCACAAAATTCACACACGATCAAGCCAGTCAATATTCAATCATGGAGTGGGAAGAGGTTCACCAGTCCCCACACTTAGATGAGCGTGTGGACAGATGATAGCCTCTGGGGGAGGGAAAGGTCAGCTTTAAGGGTGCAGCTCTTGGTAGGTCAACTACACTCCAGCAGATGACCCCACACTCGGAAATATATGGGAAGGTAGTAAGGTGGGGGTCCATCTGGAAGGATTTGGGGAAGAAATTGGTATTAACATACATTGTAGAAGGATGGATGCAGATATGAATTCACAGACTGAGGCAGCCTGCACAGGGCCTGAATGGTTCTGCACCAGATGGAGTCCTAGACCTGAAAGAAGTGGACACATGCCCCGTCCCTAAGCCAGATGCTATCACCAGTTGATAACCACTTACAAATGAAAATTTAGTTTCCTCCAAGGGAGTTTCAAAGAGGAAACAAAATACTCTTAAGGGTAGGCTGTAAGCCCAGCAGTAGATAGCCAACAAGAAAAAAACTTTCATCTTTGAAGGTTCCTTGTCTTAAAATGCCATGTTAGGGCTTTTCCTCTCTTGTTTTCTTTAATTGTTATGTTTTATTTACATATTTCTCTTTCTTTTTATCTTATGTGGTAGTTTGAAAGAAAGTGGACCCCAAAGGGAGTGGCACTATTTAGGAGGTGTGGACTTGTAGGAAGAAGTGTGTCATTGTGGCTTTGAGGGCTCTTTTGCTCAAGCTTCCTCAGTGTGACTTTCAGTTGACTTCCTTTTGCCTGCAAAGTGTAGCACTCTTAGCTCCAACACCAAGTCTGCCTGCGTACTACCGTGCTCACTGTCATGATAATGGACTGAACCTCCAAAACTGTAAGTGATTCACCCCAATTAAATGTTTTAAGAGTTGCCATGGTCATGGTGTCTCGTCACAGCAATGGAATCCTAAATAAGACACCTTACATACATATTTTCCCATATATTATATGCATATACATATTTATTATATACGTATATATTATATATGCACACACACATACACACACACACACACACACATATATATTCCAGTTTAGTGTTTTAATGGGATTTCTGAGTGTGCAAACAAATGAGTCTCTGCATCTATATCTGTTTCTCCTGCCTTTTTTTGGTCTCTCTTCATTCTGTCAGTTTGTTTTGTTCTATTCCAATGTGTTTTTATCTTATTGTATTTTATTTTATTATCCCTTAGAAGCCTATATGTTTTTTAATGAAAGACAGAAAGGGGTCAGTCCAGAAGGGATGGGATGTGGGGAGAAACTAGAAGGAGTAGAGGGAGGGAAAACTATATTATGGGAGAAAACATCTATTTTAAATAAAAAGAAAAATACATTTATTTGTAAAAAGAAAAACATACATTGCATGACTTTGTCAAAGAATTTTAAAGAGATTCTTTTATAAGGATTTGATAAAACAATGCATTCTCTTAGCAATCTAGAGATAAAGCAACTACCAAAACTAGTCAGTAAAGATGCAGACAATATGAATAGAACAGTATTGATGCAGTCAGCAAACTTGATCTAATAGGCACATATGAAGTAGCTCTTTGTAATCAAGTGCAAATCACTAATAAAGACTGACTCTGTGCTAGCTATACTCTGAGCATCCTCAAATCTAAAGGTATTGGTGTAGGGCTGGAGACATGAGTCAGTACTAAAGGGGCTTACTGCTCAGGCAGAGGACCCGTATCAGTTGGTTCACAACTGCCTGTAACTCCATTTCCAGAGGACCTTATGCCCTCTGGCACATGGTGCACCTGAACTCACACAGGACACATAAACAAAGATAAACAAATCTTGAAAAGATAAGGCAATACATTAGTTTTGGCTGGAGGGTTGGCTCCGCAGTTAGGAGCACTTGCAGCTCTTGTTGCCAACACCACATGATAGCTCACAACTGTCTGCAACTCCAGTTCCAGGGAAGCCCATGCCTTCCGGCCTCCACACGCACCAGCGAAATATGCCAAACTAAGCAAACTTCAAAATCAGGAAATCTCAACAGTCTTAACTAATAAAAATAATCCCTGAAATATTTTTTTGCATAGTGTGAAATCTCCCCACAGGGAACTGAACCTGGGTCCTCTGTAAGCAGCAAGTGCTGGCCATATAGTTTTTACACCTTGTATTACAAAAGAAGAATGACCAATGACACCTTGGAAAACGAACAATAAAATACAAGAATTAGTAATTAGTAAAAAGAATTAGTAAAAAGTAAAACTTAAAAAAATTAGCAAGACCAAAATTAAAAGACTAATTAATTGCAGTAACCACTGAGCCACATCTCCAATCCTCAAACGTACAGTTTTGACGGCTTTTGTAAACAGATTTAATCTAGTATACCAGCTATAACATAGAATCAGGCTATTCAACATGTTCTTCAGCAAAACATTCATGAACCTTTCCTCATGTCTAGAACAAACAAATTATGGAAGCGTCTCAGCTTTGACACTGACAATACAAAACAGTAAACTCTCTCGTGACTGGTAACTTCCAGTTTACCCCTATTCTAGCCAAACCCTCACACAGTTTAAATGCTATTTCTGGTTTTACTTTGCATTTTACTTCTCTTTTTTGTCCAGGAAAGTTCCTGAAACAGGGCCTGGTATGCATAGTCAGCAGTCTTAATGGATACAGGTTCCTCCTGAGCTTTGTCTAGAACAAAGAAACCTCACCTTAACCTCAGGCTTCACGCTAACTGAAGAGTTTCCTACTCACCCACATCTGCCCAATTTACTTCTATCAGGTGTCAAGGACCAATGGTAGAGAAGAAGGGAAAGGCAATCTGTCCACCAGTACCGTCTGCAACTGTCTCCTGCCCCATTCAATTCTATCATCTATTTAAGCTGATACTGTAGGGTTGTTATCAAACAAAGCAAAATAGAGCTGGTATGTACTAGAATTAATCTAACAGCAAATAAATTGATATTATACAATATTGACCAAATATAGGATATAATTTTATATATTATAAAAATTATTTATATTATCAACATTATTTTAAAAATTATAAGTATTTTAAATATATGTTAAAGGCATATAAGTCATTAACAAACAGTATTACTTACATAATATTATTACTTTTGTGGGGTCTTCCAATGTTTTCACACCAACGATATTTACAGATATCATAAACCAGTAATTCTTCTGGGAAAAAGTAGTTCCAACGCCGAATTCCTGAAATGCAAAGGATGCTGCTCAAGGAGCCGTCCCTCTGTCGTGTGAGCTAATAAAATGTAAGCACACTCTACCTCCTTTGATGGCATGTTTATTCACCAAAGAAATAACAAATTGGTCAACTTCAGGATACGGTGAGCACTGAAAGCCTGCGATGGATTCGGCTGCAATGGAGACAAGTATTTACCAATGAGAACAGTTAAATGCTGAACAAATAGTGATCAAATAATTAAGGATCCCCCCCACCCCGTTTTGCAACTTGCCTTACTGTCAGTTCCTGGTCTCTTGCTATGCTATAAGAAGGCAGATGGAAACTTCAACTGGGTCAGATGCTGGCTGGTTTATATAAAGGGCCTGTTTTCTTCTCTCAGACAAGGAGCAGGGTATACCCTTATACCCTCAGCCCAGAAGCGGCACAGGTCTACTGGCTAAGCCTTGGCGTTGCCCTGCCTCCTACTTCAGCCTTGATGTTTTGCTATTAAACAGAAATGGTGCCACAGGACTTCAGCAGGTAGACACTGAGGCCACTCTGAGGTTGTAAGGATTCACGACAAAGACAAAACTCCCTGCCATCTTGTCTGAGCAAGGAGAAAACATGAGCATCCAAACTACAAACATGGCCAAACACTATCACCGTGGCCATCACGAGCAACTCTTGTGTTTACCAATTACAGAGGTGTAAACCTCCCTCCAGACGGCCTCCTCCGGGAGAAGATTTAGCACGACAACTAGTGGAATGTATTCTCCAGTAAAAATGAGTCCACACTTGCTGTGTCCACCCTGGAGTCCCAAAAGCCAGGCCCCAAAATTTAAGTCCTTTCCAACACTTTACTGAGACGCCCCAAGAATTTCCAGCACCTCAGGGAACAGGGAATCACAAACTCAATTTGTGTTTCCTGGGTCTCTCACTGGAGGGCACTAACAACTTTATTTTGTACCTAAGAATCTACTGTCACAACTTAGAATGAATGATCCATTCACAAATTCACTTATGTTTAATGACAGGAAAATCTAGTTTTTTTAAAAAATGAAGTTGGAATTTCACTTAAATAGTTAAATAAATAACTGGAGACATTTTGAAAAATATTTAAGTGTAGAAATGAAAAAAAAAACTCCCAAGCAATGTCTAGAAATATATCTTAAGCAATCAGAAGAAATAAACACAGGAAAACGTCTTATAATAAACACAGGAAAACAGGCTTATAATCATATAATTTGTGTGTGTATGTGTGTGTGTGTGTCTTATTGCTGTTATTGAAGCAACAGGAAGTACTGAACCCAGGGCAAGTGCTCTATCACCAAGCTATGTCCCCAATCTCGTAATTTTAGAACCTACTTTTTCTCTTCTCACTATCAACGGGTGTCTTCCACTATGTAGGCCTTACACATCTAAACTTTGTAGTTATGGACTATGTCATCCAATTCTGGTGTATATTAGATTGCCAGGAGTTTCTCACTATTATAATGATATACCAATATATGTGAATAAAAATATCAGAAATTTTACATAAGAAACTTGAGAAACTTCAAAAGACCCTATGGGGTCTTCAGTATAGGAATGGGCAAAATATGATAAAGTTATATGTGAAACACTTTTGCAGGCATGCAAGGTTAAACAGGAAACTACTATAGTAGTTGCCTATAATTTTTAAAAATAGATTACATTAATTTAGGTCTGTGTGTGCGCGCACACACACATATGCACACAGATGCACATGCGCCTGTGCAAGCATGCCACAGATTAAGTGTGGAGGTCAGAGCATATGCTGTGTTAGTCAGTTCTTGACTTTCACCATATGGCCCCTGGATTGAATTTGGGTTGGCAGGCTTGGTGAGCTGTCTCATCAAGCCACCTGTCTTTGAGTATGGACAAAGGGTGAAAGCAGCGCTGGAGAAATGGCTTAGTGGTTACTTGTGGCCTCCGTAGGCACCAGACATGCACATGGCGCACAGACAAATATGCAGGCAAATATCCATTACAAAAATACTTTTTAAAAAAATGGGTGAAAGGTTATGTAGTCATATTTTGATGTGCTTGTTTTATATAAAATGCATTATTTATATAGTCTTTAAATACCACAGAATGAAAATCAGGTATAGTAATTAATAAATACCTATACAATTTTTTATAGTATGTCTAACCTGGTTAGAAATCTAGAAGAATTAGTTTTTAAAGTGATCAGCGGATACGGGTACTTAAAATTTAAAATTTAAGATTTTTTAAAGTAAAATACGTTTAGGATCCCTAAACTTTAATGTAAAATTCTTTGTTTAAAGTTACCTGAAGCGCCGGTGCTGTTAAAACACTCAGCCCGCTTTCTTTTAGTCTGAGATGTGTCACATGTGAGAATTCGCAAAGAGTCTGAGAATCTAGAGAAATCATATAAAAGAAACAAAGTAACATTATGTTAGAATGAAAGTAACAGGACTAGAGAGAGGAAACAGTGCCAAGTGGCTTCACTGTTATGGCCCAAGGTGCCAGTCTTCATAATGATAAGACTATGCCAATTAAAAAACCAATTTCCTGGAGGTTGGAGAGATGACTCAGCGGTTAAGAGCACTAGTTCCTTATCCAGGGGACCAGGGTTCAGTTCCCAGCACCCATATGACAGCTCACACCTGTCTGTGACTCCAGTTTCAGGGCTTCTGATATGCTCACGCAGACATATATACATGTAAAACACCAATGAACATAAAATACAATATAAAAAACAAACAAACAAAAATCCAATTTCCTTTAAATAGTCATTGGAAGTTGTTTAGAATAATTTCTTCACAGAGTCATTCAAGTATTCCAGGGTAACTGAAATGATTAAAAGAACAGTTCCACTCCCAGACACACAGACCTTTGAGACTTCTGTTAGGTTTTAGAGCTATGAATACGGATGAGAAGAAGGAAAGAGTAACGAAAGCACAGGAGGCGCGACCAAAATTCACACCAACCCTGCAGACGCTGCCCCTCCAACGGTCCGGCCGCTCTGGGGACATGTTATGTGTATGTTCTAAGCTTAATTCAACAACCCCGGAAGGTCATTATTCCCATTTTAAAAGTCTTTGATCTTGGTAGCATACATTTTTAATTTCAGCACTTGGGAAGCAGAAGCAGGCAGATCTCTAAGTTCAAGGCCATCCTGGTCTACAGAGTAAGTTCCAGGGCAGCCAGGGCTTCAAGTCGTTGATCTTACTTTTGAGAAATATCAGAGGAACACAAACACAATAGAGATATATGGTCAGGGGGTGGGGAGTGTATCTCCCCACGACACATAACTTTTCCTAGAAAAACATTTTAATAATAGCCTTTAATATTTATTCCTTTTTGTTTGTTTTTTGAGGCAGGTTTTCTCTGTGCAGCCCTGGCTGTTCTGGAGTTTGCTTTGTAGACCAGGCTGGCCTTGAACTCAGAGATCCACTAGCCTCTGATCCTGAGTACTGGAATTATAGGCATGTGCTACCACATTCAGCTTAATAGACCTTCTTAAAATTAGTTTACATAAATTTTTTTTCCTTAAAAAGTTTTGGGGAGATACAAAGGCAGGTGGATTTCTGTGAATCTGAGGCCATCTTGGTTTATATAGTGAATTCCAAGCCTACTGGTTACACAGTGAGTCTCTGTCTTGAAAAAACAAACCTCAAAATAAAAAAAAAAATTTTGAGGAGGGTAAAGGGCATAGTAAGTTAACATGGTTTAGTCCAGTTGTTAACTACTTTTGTTTGTTTTAGGGTTTGCTGTGTTTGTTGGTTTGGGGGACCGGGGATGAAGGGGTAACACATGGTTCCATACAGTCCAGCTGGCCGTGAACTTACTATGTGACCAGTGATGATCCTGAGCTCCTCGTCCTTGCATGTCCACCCCCAAGTGCTAGAAATACAGATAGGTCTAGGAACTAACCACATCCTGAGCTGACAAAGGCGAATGAGTGACCAAAGCATAGAAACCTACTGAGCAACAACAGACCTGACAGTAAGCATGCCACACAGCACAAACGCTTACAGCATTAAACGTTTTATCTATAATTGTTGGCAAACTATTGACTTGGAAAATGTTTGTGATATGTTGTTGAATAGAAAAAAATCACGTGACATAACTATACGAACATTGGTCCCAATTAAAACACATTTTCTAGGGCTTGGTGCAGTGGATCAAATATAGGGCCTTGAGTACTCCAGGCAAGTACTAAGGCCAGAAACTGTTTTTGATCAGGGGGCTATGTAAGTTCTAAATGTACATATGTATATGTGGAAAGAAATTGAGACAGTAGTAATTACACTTTCAAACACAATGCAAATGTCATTATTTTCTACTTTATAGGTGATAACTTTAGAATAATTGGAATTTTAGAATGCATTAAATATAATCATAAAAAGATATAAAGAGGAAACTGAATTGTTAGAAACATTTCTTACTATTATTTTTCAGAAACAGAGAAAAGAGACTTTTAAAAACAAACTTTCTTTTTCTTAAGGTAGAATCAATTTATAGAATTCACATTTTAGCACTATACAATGCTATTTACATAAATACATGATGATTAACTCTGCTCTACAGACCTGACATTGCTCACCAGGGAAGACAGGAAATACTGGTTTTCCTCAGAAATATCTTTTGACTGTTCTGGGATAAATCTGTTATCTTCAGCAACCTCCAAAGCCACACATTTTCCTATCTTTGATGATTGATACAGTCGGAAGTTTCTGTTTCTTGTATAAACTCCTACATCAAAAATTAATTTTAAAAAATGAATGCATGCTTTCATGATTAGTTTTATGGTCAGCAAATATTCTTCTGCAGAATTGCCAGAAAAAACGATATTTCCCCATATACAAAATTAAGGCAGTATACAATACAAATTAAGATGAGCAGAAGTTAGGATGACAGAAGGCCCCATGCAGGTAGCTAACTTAATGATTCCGGAGCATCTCTTCAGAGGAGAGCAAACAGAAGAGTGGGACAAAGTGCCAGAAAGAAAATTTGCGACTGAGAGCTGCCAAAGAACTGTAGCGGAAAACCCCACAGAAAGGGAGGCATCAAGAAAAGAAACAAGAGTATCTACAACTAATCTGATGAAAGGTGTGTAAGATTTCTATCCAGAAAACTATCCAACATGGCAAAGAGTGATAGCCAGACTAAACAAGAGAATAGAGCAGAGCCCGAAATACGTGCAGACTCTGGGTTGATGGCAAACGGTACTGTCGAGCAGTGGGGAGTGAGAGCCATTTCCAGCAAACGGTGCTGAGATAACTGGATGTAGCAAAGTGAAAGATGAATCTTGACCTTTTCACTCAATAAGCGAACATCCATTCCAAGTGGATCACGGAACCTACGCAGAGCCCAAGCGGACATGGACTTGCCTTTCACAAAGCACGCAGCACAGTCGGCGGTGCCAATGCCACTTACCTAAGTCTACAAAAAGACACTTTTCTCCTATGCCATTCTTCACAACTAAAAAGGAAAGGTCAGGGCTGTGCCGCTTAGGCAACTCCGGTGTCTCCCAGGCTTCTGAAGTCTCTTGTTCCAATAGTACATCAGAAAAACGGGAAGCTTCGTGGCCCATTTCCTCTGGAATTTTATCTTCATCTTCCCGGGTAATTAAGTGAAGAGCAGGTTGCAGAATTTTTCTCACAAAATTACCTAAGAAGAAAAGGATTTAAGATTACAACCTAATCTTATTTTCTGTAGACTAGAACTTACTGCTTAGATGCGGATCTACAAACAACAACTTTATGCACTAAAGCTTTCCCCCAGTTATGTATTGCTAGAAACTGTACCTGGCAAAGTCTGGCGAGTTCAACCTCGTTTCTTCAGCTCCCACACCATGCCCCAAGAGCCCTCACTCTGAGAGTCCCAAGGCTGTTTCCAACCATACAGCTCCCTCAAACTGGTCACAAGATGAACTTGTAAGATAGCTTAGAGTGCTATCTGGAATTAATTCATATATTTCATACTTCAACATCTGCCCTAAGACTCTGCTCTACCTACACTGTGGAGAATTGGTGAGACAACTGAACTTCTTTAAATGCACATGTACTATTTATACCACAAAGCCAAGCATTAATCCAGCTATTATACTGCTTTGTATATAATACTGCACATAAGAAATAATGTAAGAAAACTTCTCTAGAACTGTATATTGGGCCTTATCACTTTAAATATTAAAAAGCTTCAATATTTACTTCATAACACA
Organism: Myodes glareolus; assembly: GCF_982192425.1. Classification (NCBI taxonomy): domain Eukaryota; kingdom Metazoa; phylum Chordata; class Mammalia; order Rodentia; family Cricetidae; genus Myodes; species Myodes glareolus. Next base: position 27,622,918 of record NC_142048.1, on the reverse strand, counting down.
CACATGCTTTACACTCAAAATCTTCTTTCTCTAAATAAGACTTTCCTATGTAAAGAAACAATTTCTTTTTGGTTTGCTTTTTTGAGGCAGGGTCTTGCTAAGCAACCCTGGACACCCTTGAACTTGGGATCATCTTTCCTCAGTCTCCTTTATTCTAGGACTGCAGGCCTGTATCACCATGACTGACACATGTTTAGCATCTTAAAGAAACTAGAACTGGATATGGAGGCACTGGCATACTATTGCCGCTCAAAGGAAACAGTCGGGAGCCATGTGAGGCGAGCTAGGGCTACAAAGTAAGACTTAGTCTCAAAACAAACAAAACAGGGGCTGGGGAGATGGCTCAGCAGTTGAGGGTGTTTCCTGCTCTTCCAGAGGCCCAGCATTCAATTCTCAGCACCCATGTCAGGAAGCTCACAACTGTTGCAACTCCAGCTTCTGGGGATCTGACACCTTCTTCCAGCCTCAAGGGCACCTGCACTCATGTGGCATAGATTCACAGATTCAAACACACACACACAAAAGCACAATGAATGCACACATGTAAACGCATGTAAGTGCGCGTGCACACACACACTAAACATAAATAACTATAGAAAGCTGGGTGGTGGTGGTGCATGCCTTTAATCGCAGCACTTGGAAGGCAGAGGCAGGTGGATCTCTGTGGGTTAGAGGCCAGCCTAGTCTACAAGAGCTAATTACAGGACAGGCTCCAAAGCTACAGAGAAACCCTGTCTTAAAAAAAAACAATAATAATAATAATTTATTAATAATAATTATTATTATAGAAGCATTAGACCATTAAACTGAAACAAAAGTATTTGATTCTTGCAGTAACACAAAGATGTGGTTATTTCTGGAGTGAAAAAGAGCAGGTGGCACTGGCTAACAAGATACAGTGTATCAAAGGACTCCGAAACAGTATACACATAAATCGATAGAGCTGACTCTCCTGGAAACTTCAATTCCATCTACCTGGCCCAGATAATAAGAACAGAGAGAACTGGACTGCAAAAATGGTTACATGGGCAGTGCTGAGGCAGCCAGGCCTTTGACCCTTGGCAGAAAGCTAGCATGGCAGGAGCATGACGGCAGTCAGCCAGCTTATTAGCACTCTGGCTCCCTGCCCAGACCCCACCGTGTCCTTTCTTCTCTGATCTGTGGCAGATGTGAGCAGTAGAGATAAAGTTCTGTAACCTCTTTCATTTGGCCCAGTTCCTCTTTCTGCAAGGCTTGTAACAAGAACTTGAAGCGTCATAAAGAGGAACACCAAGAACGGGGAAACAAAGGGGAAAGGTGGTCTAGTCTGTAGTCCCTGAATCGCACTCCGGCTGTGGAGACAGCCTAGGATGACAGGATGAGAGCCTATTTGTCAACTCTAACTGTGGCTATGCACTATGATAGTAAAGGCTTTTTTCTGGTTTAGTTTTTTGAGACAAGTTTCTTTGTAGCTTTGGAGCCTGTCCTGGAACTCTCTCTGCTCACAGAGATCTGCCTGTCTCTGCCTCCGAGTGCAGGGATTAAAGGTGTGTGCCACCACTGCCCAGTACTAAAGGCTTTCTTACTCTTCTCTGTATGACGAAATTCTACCCCAAACTCAGATACAATGTGATCTGCTTTCAGAAGCTCTCTGCAGCAGAGGCTGCTGGTCACTAGCAACTCCCTCTTCTCCTCCTGCTAGACTCTCAGCATGCGGCCTTCCGTCAGCAGTCACAGAGCAAACTGAGAGGAGAAAGCAGGAGGCAAAGGAAGTTCCTCAGGGCTGTCTTCAGACTCTGCTTATCCTCTGTGCACACACTCAGCAAACAGTTATTAAATGGCCACTCCATATATTACTGCTGTTGATATTCTAAATATTATTGATACCAATACTAATACATGCTAACCTCTGAAAAAAGGACTCTGAAAATAGTAACCTCTGAAAACACAACAATAATCAACAGTTCCTGTCATTAAGAAACATTAAGTAGAACTCACAGAGAGCTCCCTGGGCAAAGTATTTGCAGCGTCAGCCTGAGACCCTGAGTTCAGATTCCCAGAAACTACAGAAAATATGAAAAAGGCCAAGCATGGCTATACCATCAGTAACTATGGTGCTGGGGAGTGGAAACGGGCAGATCCTTGCTGGCCAGCCAGCCTAGCTGAAATGGCAATCTTCAAGTTAAGAAGGGGTCCTATCATAGAACAATAATGGGGGAAAGTAACTGAGGAAGATATCCTCATGTCACCTCTGGCCTCCATGTGCCCACAAGGGTGAGTGCACCTGCACACACATGCGGACATGCTTACACCCACACCCACACGTGTGCTTGTGTACACTACACAGAATAGAGATAAGGAAACAGGAAATCACCCGAGGAAGTGGTAAGTGCTTTCACATAACACTGGACGCTGCCACCCAGAAGAGCACTGGCCTTTTAAATCCTGGAGCTGGAGTGACACACAGCTTCTCAGACGGACTGAGAAGTTCAAAATCTTGACAGATCGTCCAAACTGGACTTCAGACAGCCGTAACAAAGAGCGGAAAGGCCCAAGGACTAGAGAAGCACGCTGTGGTGGGAACTGAGTTACGGCTGGAGTGGGGAGATGAGCTGAGAGCACAGTGGACCTCACTGTGCGAGTGGGGCAAGAACGAGCCCTGAAGAGTTTGAGGTACATGTGCTATAATCACCTCACTCCAGCTAGCTGGCCAAATAATCTGGTGGAGATCTGCCGAGGCTGAAGCCTGCACCAGCACTGGATGGTGGTGACTGACACCGCTCACTGACAGACATCACAGGAGAAGGAGCAGGCGCGTAGGGAAAGAGAGGGAGCTTGGGAAGGACATGTTGAGTTGAAACGTCTGAGTGGAAATATTGGCGGGAAGTTGCTGCAGGAATCTGGTGTCTAGAACAATCTAGGTTAAATATAAAGACCCTAGTGGTCTATGCGGATGATAATGGAAGCCGTAGAGAGGGTGACCAGGGAAGGTGATGACAGAGTGAATAGGGTTCACGTGTCATCTAGCCTGCAGTTCCTGACACCCGAGGGATGAGAGAAAGAGTCTGAGGCTGAGCCAACTAATGTGGCAAGGTAAGGAGCGAGCACTCCAGCTCGCTGTGACCCAGCCCTTCTCTAACTGGGGCTTCAGAGCCATACGCCAGGCCTTCAGAGACTATGTCATCCCTTTTTTCTAGGTGGCTGTGAGGTCACGAGACACTGGCAGCTCTGAAATGGGTTGCCTGTTACAAGGATGTTACCAACACTCTTTAAGCCTAAGGCTACTATGCTCTGATGAACACCAGGGCTCTGGCTCTCTTTAAGCCTTAGACTTAGGTGTTCACATTTGGCCTATCCGCATGTTCTCTGGACTGACTTCGCTTTACACCCTGGCCTTCATTTGACCTGGGGCAAGTATTCTGCTTACGCTTTTAGGTGTGCACCCAGATGTCACCGCAGTTCTAAAGTTCTTCAGGGGACAATACGCCCTTCATGATATGACCTAGGGCCCATGCCCCCAAACTAAGGCTAATTTAAGGCTGAAGCAGAGGTCAGAAATACAGATATTAGACATAACAGATAAGGCCTCTCCTGGCTTCTCAGAAAACTGAAAAGAAATCTTATTGGAAAGAAACCAGCATCAGGACATGCATAGTTATCTCAGCATGTATGGTAAGAGGCACTAATGCCACTGATAGCCTGAGTAGGTTAAACTACCTGGAACAGAACAACAGGCCAAGAGCTGAGGTCAGTCATGAAAATTTGTTGGGCCAAAATCATCTCAGGACTGTAATATGAGGGTCGGCTTGTTGGGGTATCTGTCCCGCCCAGTACCCCACAGCCGGCAAGACCCAAAGAAAATCACACATAGGACTCCATAAGATTATAAACTGATTGGCCCATTAGCTCAGTCTTCTTATTAGCTAATTCTTACATCTTACGGTAACCCATAATTCTTGTCTGTGTTAGCCATATGGCTCAGTACCTTTTCCAGCTGTCAGCTCACATGTTGCTTCTTCGTTGGTCTGGGCAGGAATGGCGGAGGGAGCTTCTTGCTTCCCAGAATTCTCCTGTTCTCATTGCATCACCTCTATTTCCTGCCTGGTTTTCCCGCCTATACTTCCTACCTGGCCAATCAGCATTTATCTAAAATATAATTGACAGATTACAGACAATTCTCCTGCACCACAGGGCCTGTATCTTGAGGCCTGTAGGACAGAGAAAAGTCTGACTCGAGTTTCAGGGAATCGAGGGAGGATGAGACAGCAAAACCTAGGTAGACCCCCCTCCAGCCAGAGGGAGGGCTTAGCTGTTTCTCATTGGCTAGAGGTGCCCCCACATCAGACTATGTCACTTAACCTATATAAGCTGATGTTCACAGTAATAAACTGAGTTCCTGCTTTGACTTGACTCCGTATCACATCTGAATGTCCTGCGTAGTGGGGCTGCAGAATTGCAGATAGCGCACTTACCTTTCCCTAGGGAATAAGGAGGCTGAGGAGGCCTAGCAAAACTCATTTCATCTTTTTAGAATAGGTAAGCAACCAAAAAGGTTAGGAAAACCTAGAAAGTTTCAAGAGGAGAAGGAAACACAAGTTTTTAATATAACTAGGATCTTTTGAAAGGTACTCACCAACATGAATGTTATCTTTAAATGCCGCATCACGGAGCTGAAATATTAGATGTCGGCTAAATTTTTCTTCAGTGCTGGAATCCAAGTTGAAAACATCTTCAGCTGAGCAGTGAACATTATATAACTCCTCAAGTGCTTTACAAACATGCTAAAAATACAAACACATGTAAATAATGTACGGTTTTGATTTTAGATTTCTTTATCAATCTAAATACCTTGTTACAAATTAGATGATTTATTGTTATAACTTTTGTTTATTATTATGTATAGTGTTCTACCTGCATGTATGCCCGAGGGCCATAGGAGGATGCCAGATCTTATTACAGATGGTTGCGAGCCACCATGTTGCTGGCAATTGAACTCAGGACCTCTGGAAGAGCAGCCAGTGCTCTTAACCTCTGAGCCATCTCTCCAGCCCTCATCATAACTTTTATTTTTTTTTTTATTAAAAGTTTCCACCTCCTCCCCTCCTCCCACTTCCCTGTCCCCTCCCTCTCCCCCTCCCTCTCCAGTCCAAAGAGCAGTCAGGGTTCCCTGCCCTGTGGGAAGTCCAAGGTCCTCCCCTCTCCATCCAGGTCTATAAAGGTGAGCATCCAAACAGACTAGGCTCCCACAAAGCCAGTACATGCAGTAGAATCAGAACCCAGTGCCATTTTCCTTGGATTCTCAGTCAGCCCTCATTGTCAGCCACATTCAGAGAGTCCAGTTTGATCACATGCTCCGTCACTCCCAGTCCAGCTGGCCTTGGTGAGCTCCCATTAGATCAGCCCCACCGTCTCAGTGGGTGGACGCACCCCTCGCGGTCCTGACTTCCTTGCTCATGTTCTCCCTCCTTCTGCTCCTCATTTGGACCTTGGGAGCTCAGTCCAGTGCATTATAACAACCCTACCAATTTTCTTATAAGTTGAAATACATCACTTAAAATTATCATATGTTTATGTCAAAATTTTAAAGGTAAGGCTGGAGAGATGGTTCAGGGGTTAAGAGCATTGCCTGCTCTCCCAGAGGTCCTGGTTTCAATTCCAGCACTCACATGGCAGCTCACGACCATGTGTTCCTCCATTCGAGGAGCTCCAATATCCTCTTCTGTCTTCTGGGCACTGGCTGCATTTGATATACAAATATACGTGCTGGCAAAACATGCATAGACATAAAATTCTAAAAATCATTTTAAATTTTTTCTCTTAGGGCTGGAGAGGTATCTCAGTATTAAAAGCAGTCGCTACTGTTTCAGAGAACCCAGGCTTGATTCACAATACATACACGGTAGCTCACAACCATATGTAACCCCAGCTCCAGGGGCTCCTATCCCCTCATCCAGTCTCTATAAGTACCAGGATCACATATGGCGCACAGATATACATTTAGGCAAAAGCACCCAAACACATTTTTTAAAAATTTCATATGCTCTCAGGACTGAAGAAGATTCTTAAAGGTCAAGCAATTTATATACTAATCTCCTCTAAAATCATGATTGCTCTGTACCTCCTAAAATATTAGCTGTCTGAGTTAGGATTTCGATTGATATGAAAAAAATATCATGACCAAAACCAACATAGGGAAGAAAGGGCTTAAGTCATCTTCCAGCTTGTAGTACATCATCCAGAATAGTCAGGGCAGGAACTGATGCAGAAGTCGTGGAGGGAGGCAGCTACCAGCTTATCCCTGTGGCTTGTTCAGTCCACTCTCTTACACCATCCAGGACCACCTCAGTGAGCTGGGCCCATCCACATCAATCATTAATACAAGAAAATGGCCCGCAGGACAATTTGGAGAGGGCATCATTTCCATTGAGGTTCCCTCTTCCCAAATGACTCTGGCTCATGTCAAGCTGACGAACACTCACCAGAATAGAAGCTAAAAGTTAGAGTCTCTGGTCTCCTTTTAAAACTTATTAGAAAGTTTCCCATTTCTACCTCGAAGAATACAGCCTGAAATCATACAGCTTAGGAACCAACATTTGGATTTAGGAAGTGCTATTTGAGTTTTGGCCCAGCCACTTACTGTTCTTAGTGCTATGATCAATTCTAATCCCGACAATCCTCGGCTGTGATAGCACTAGTAAATATCACCGGACTTCTGGAGTTATTGTAAGGAATAATGAAAAACGAGATTAAGGAGCTAGCTAGTGCCCCACAGAGGTAACTGCTTAAACGTACTGCCTGTGGAGGGAGGTCGAGACAAGTCCCTTCTCCCTGACCACCGTCAGTCTCCTCGTCTGTAAAACGAAGAACTACCCACCATCGAGTTAGCAGAAATGTTTGCAAAATTTGTCAGTCACTTAAATATCTGATAGTTACACAAGATATTATACCCACTACCAGATTCATATTATTAGTTCACAATTACTTCATCTTATTTCCAGCATCTGAGCTTACTTCTCTTGAGGAAATCCTCACTTTCTCAGCGCTCTCCCTCAGTCTCTTCATCATTTTTTCCTAGATGTCTCCTTGAAGAACTTGCAGAGCTGCAGCTTCACGGCAGCTTACATCACTGTGATACCTGTCCCCTCTGTGGACCAGACAGGGAGCACACTCTGGCCTGCCCCATTCTAGACTGACTAGCATGCAGACATAGCTGTGTGGGCCAACTTGGACAGTGTGAGTAAGAGGCAATAATTTGGGGGTAGGTGGGTAATAGCAACAAGCTTAGTTTTTAATACAACAGAATTACACTGGATAGTATATGAGCCATGGATAAGTTTCCATCTTTTTAAAGAGGCTTTTTTGTTTATTTTTCAAGAGAGGGTTTCTCTGTGTAGCCAAGGCTGTCCTAGAATTCCCTTTGTAGACCAGGCTGGCCTCAAACTCAGAGATCCGTCTGCCTCTGCCTGCTCAGTGTTGGGATTAAAGGTGTGCGCCACCACCACTGTGTAAGCTATTTACAAGCTGGATCTTTTCTATGGCGGCTAACTTGATCCTAACTTACTATTCTTTGTTAGATTAAGCAGTGACCATGTCTCTCCGGCTCACCATTTCATTCCTACAGTCCACATACAGAACCTGACACTCGGGAGCTGCTGAGAAGCATCTGGTATTTGAATAAACTTCTGTGCTCTGAAGTTATAGAGAGGAAATTCAGTGGCTCTTCAGTTTTGGTATCAACCTTTCCTAAATCCTACTTCCCAAGTTGGACAGGAAACAGAATTATAGTTATTTATGAAACTACACTATACAAGGTTTCAGACACATGGAGGTTAAAGACACGTGATTACTTAAGCAATCACAGTACTGACAAAATGCATTAGCACCAGAAGTCATCCTAATTGACAGGAGTGGCTTGATTGAACCTTATCAGTTAAGTCATTGAGCCGAAAGGTGTCAACCAGTTGTTATTAAAGTTATTTATTAACTGTCTGTTAATTTAAAGATAAGAACTAATTGAATTTTATGGGTGTGGTAGTGCACACCTATAATCCCAGCACTTAATTGGGAGACTTCAGAAGCAGGAGGATAAGAGGTTCAGGGTTTTCTCTGGCTACATAGTGAGCTGGAGGCCCTTAAGACAGTATGTGACCTGGTTTTATCCATCAAAATGGCTGTGAGTAAAGGCACCTGGTGCTACACGTTCAATTCCCTGGACCTACATGGTGGAAAGTAAGAAGCAACTCCTGCAAGTTGTCTTTTCACATCCCCATGCGAACTGCGGCACATGCATGAAAAACACAGCACACACGAACACTTAAATGTAGGCGCAAAAGAACAAATAGCTAACCTAATTTAAGCTTCATGAGACTCAAAACAAATCTACTAGATTATAAAGGTGTTATGTGCAAAGAAACTAAAATGAAATTAATTTCAATATAATTATTTACAGAGTTGTATTAAAACAATACTAATATGAACTGTTCTATCAAATAGTAAAGATGTTAAATAAAATTGTTATACAATTTTGAAGTTAGATTTCTACAATGACCGCCACATTTTCCTGACACAGATTAGTTCTTCAGTGGTTATATAGATCAGATGTAAAGAATTAAGAGGAAAAAATTAAACCCTTAGTGTTTAATTTTCATGTGTTTAGTTAAATCTGTTACACAAGAGTTTGATCCTCTGTTTATTTACATTAGGGATATTTCTACCTTCTAATGCATTGTAGCACTTTGTTTAATAGTAGCAACGAAAACCTCTGAATCTTAGTTCTTTGTAACTCATCTATGTAAGAAATCCTGTATTAGATTGTTGAAATAGATCACAAAACCAGAAAAAAAAAGTTAATATCGATGAATTATGACAAACACAAAGTCAAAAACTAAGCCAGTGACTCATACCTGCGGTCATCATTCCAGAGTCAAAGTCTGGAAGATAGCCTCACGTTTCAGGACAGTGCACACATGCACGCACACGCGCGCGCGCACACACACACACACACACACACACACGTACACGCAACCAACCACCACCAACAACAACCCATACAATTTACGAGCTATAATAAAACAACATATTTAGGTTGAGTCTTCAGTGGCTATTTTAAGAATAAAATGATTTGTTTGTTTTGGAGAAATTTACATGTTTATTTGCTTCAGAGTCAGGTATCTACAAATATTTATCATGTAAACTTAAAGTCAAATATGCAAAGATCTAATGAAATTAGCAGACCACCTTTAGCAAGAATATTTGAATTTAGATACATTTTCAAACTATAAAATTATTTTTCATATGGTTAACATTCAAAAGAAAAAATGTTAAAACCTACTCTGAGGCTACATGGTCAATGCAATTTTCATACAATTTAGGCAAAACAATCTTAAGTTTTTAAAAACAGACATCAATATATAAGTCCATATAATTTCTTTTTACTGACACAGCTAAATAAAAAAATTAAACATTAGCACTTCACTCTTTACTTAGATGAAAACAGACGCAACTATTTGTATTCTAGGTTTCCCCAGTTACTATCTGTAGCATCCAAATATGTTCTAGTCTCTTTGAGTCTTAACTATTTTTATTCATAAAGGTGCAGATACAATTTCCAAGATTCCCACCAGTTCACAACTTCTGATAACACTTTCAGTCAAAATTTCTCCAAATTTCATCTCAGTGTCCAATTTTAAATGACATTTGCTTTATCTGGCTTTTGCTACAATAAGTTTTTATACTTCCAGTGAAGTTAAACAATGTTCCCACTGTCATTTATTTCAGCTTTTAAAACTAGATATAGTAATTAAAAAATACAGGGCATTAATTGAATTTTCATTTGGTTTCATAGTTTACTCACAGAAATAATGTTGTTAAAAGAAATAGCAAGGAGAAGCAGGAAAAGCACGGAGTACGTGGGACACATGGAGGAGCCAGGGACTGTGGAAGCGGGAGAAGAACTTACCTCTATGAGCAATGCAACCATCCTTTTCCCATCAGCTCCTGGGTTGGCCAGCTTGTTAAATTCCAGATCAAAATAAAGCTTGCACACAGCATTCTCAGGAATAACTTCATAGCAATGCAAGAGAGTTTTCCTAAATTGAATAATCCAAAATTACTAGATTTGTATTACACAGTCTATTTTAAAATGTAGTATTACTGGGGGTGAGGTGTGGCAGTCAGCGGACAACCTGCAGAAGTCATTTCTTTTTCCATCATGGGTTCCAAGGACTAAACTCAGGGGGTCAGACTCACACAGTGAGTACCTTCACTAACTGAGTCACCTCACCCGCCCATACATCTTACACCTTTGGGAACATGGTCCTGTACTCAAGAACAGTGACCATTGTGCTTTATGAATGTATAACTATGAATTAATAAACTGGTAAAGACAATGTGCTAACAATAAGTCTGTGGCTCACAGTTCTAGAGTTTCTGACAAAATGATGCTAACAATTGCACTCAGAAAATTGTAACTGGCAAAGAAGGTCAGTCTTGCAGTGCTATTTATTCACAAACATCTTGATATGGTCTAACTTCTTCGTTTGCTGCTTTTGCTGAGATTTTGAAACAAATATTATTTAAGAAAAGAATGTGAAGGTGTCAGATGTGGGTGCTCTGAAAGAGTTGTCAGTGCTCTTAACCACTGAGTCATCTTTCCTACACCTTTTAAAATATTTTAGAAAAGGAAATTCTCTCTTGAGACACCTTCACCCACCTCTTTAACTGTGTAAATTGCCTTTTTCCTATTTCAGTCTCTCTCTACCCTCTGGTCCAATGCTTAAATCTTTATTAAAATCTTATCTCCATAAATATGCTTTTATAATAATGGTTTTTAAAAAGTAAAAAAAAATCTGCATCTCTAGAAGTCAATAATTGTCCAATTTATGTAGACATGGGAGGAATGGTACTGAGTCAAAACACAAATGCGTGAAATTTAGGCAGTACTCTTACGAATAAAGGGTCTGTAGTAAGTTTAAACAGGAAAAGTAAGGGTGCAAGGGCTGGAGAGACAGTTTATTGCTCTTCCAAAGGACCTGAGTTCAGTTCCCAGCACCCATGTTAGGTACCTGACAACTATCTGTAACATCTGTTCTTCTGCTTCCTCAGTACCTGCACCCCTGCACACACGTGGCATTCACAATACTCAGAAATAAAAATAAATAACAGTTTTTAAAAAGAAAAATGAGGGGAGTACATCATCATGAGGCAGACCGTCCCTGTGGGCACCACCACATACACTGTGACAGCCCTACACTGACAGTGCAGACTGTCCCTGTGGGTACCACCACATACACGGTGACAGCCCTACACTGACAGTGCAGACAGTCCCTGTGGGTACCACCACATACACTGTGACAGCCCTACACTGACAGTGCAGACAGTCCCTGTGGGTACCACCACATACACGGTGACAGCCCTACACTGACAGTGCAGACCGTCCCTGTGGGTACCACCACATACACGGTGACAGCCCTACACTGACAGTGCAGACAGTCCCTGTGGGTCCCACCACATACACGGTGACAGCCCTACACTGACAGTGCAGACCGTCCCTGTGGGTACCACCACATACACGGTGACAGCCCTACACTGACAGTGCAGACCGTCCCTGTGGGTACCACCACATACACGGTGACAGCCCTACACTGACAGTGCAGACCGTCCCTGTGGGTCCCACCACATACACGGTGACAGCCCTACACTGACAGTGCAGACCGTCCCTGTGGGTCCCACCACATACACGGTGACAGCCCTACACTGACAGTGCAGACCGTCCCTGTGGGTACCACCACATACACGGTGACAGTGCTACATTTACAGTCCAAGATGAGACTGTGTTTCAACAAAACACCATCTGTCACACTGCATTAAGAACCACTATGGACCAGGTGTGGTGGTGGACGCCTTAAGTCCCAATCACTCAGGATGCAGAAGCAGGTGGATCTCTGAGCTTGAGGACAGTTTGGTCTACATAGTAAATACCAGAAAAGTCAGGGCTATACAGAGAAATCCTACCCCAAAAAGAAAAAAAAAATAAAAAACCAAAACCAAACCAAACCAAAGCAATGAAACAAACATCTTCATTCACCTTTGACTGGCATCCATGTATACAAGCATACCTAAATTTGTTTTATAACTGAAGCTACTTAAATAACTTAAATAACATCATAATAAAAGCATTTTAAGTCATTTACTCCCCTTTCCATAGATCACTCAAATCCGAGAAACAGATTAATATAACAGGTGTATTAAATGAATATTATGTATGGTATATAGTATGGTAGAAGATGAAAAGCCATCTCCTAAAAGCTGTTTTCTAACCTCTACTTGCACGCCATGGTACGTGTGTCCACAAGTGCATGAGTGCACACGCGGGCACATGCAAACACCACACACGCATGCATACACACATGCATGCATGTAAAATAAATAAATGAACTTTAAAAAACATTTAAAAGATTATGTGTGTAGGGCACGGTGTTGTACACCTTTATTTCCAGCACTCAGGAGAGGGAAACAGGCTTTTCTCTGTAAGTTCAAAGGCAACCTGGTCTACATAGTGAGTTCTAGGCCAGGCTGAGCTACCTAGTGAAATCCTGTCTTGAAAAATAAAAAAAGAAAAAAAAAAGAAAATGAAGTATTAAAAAATGATGTCAAATATGGAACCTCCAAATGACACACATTGGAGTCAATGGCTACCAGAAAGATAAATGAGTCTATCATTAGCTTCTGTGAGTACCAGAACCATTTTTTTCAAAAGGAACTTCAGAACTCAGTTCTAAAGGTTAAAGAGCAATGAGCTGGGTAGTTTTATGACAGCTTGACACAGCTTCAGTCATCTGGAAGGCAGGAGCCTCGGCTGAGAAAATGCCTCCATATCATTGGGCTAAGCAGACAAGCCTGTAGGGCGTTTTTGAGATTGACAGGGCAGGTCCAGCCATTGGTGGGCGGTGCCATCCCTGGGCTGGTGGTCCTGGGTTCTAAAAGAAACCAGGCTGAGCAAGCATAGGAAACAAGCCAGTAAACAGCAACCTTGCACTGCCTCGGCATCAGCTCCTGCCTCCACGTTTTTGCCCTGCTTCGGTTCCTGTCCTGACTTCCTTCAATAACGAACAGTGACGTAGACGTGTAAGCCAAATAAACTCTTTTCTCTTCAACTTGTTTTTGGTCATAGTGTTTCATCACAGCAATAGTAACCCTGAGACAAACACCAAATCATGTAGCCAAGAACTGAACACCAGTTTGGCATGAATTAATTTCAACAACAACAAAAAAATCCCAACTTTAGGTAATTATGTTGCTCTGCTACTTACCGGGACTTATAGTAAAACCAAAGTTGAGCATACGATGTTACAAGGTAGATGCGTTGTCCATCTCCTGCTTTGCACTCCAAAGCAAATACGTGAACATTCTACACAAAATTTAAAATAATTTTTGAAAAACTTACAACAAGCAAATCTAAGTTCAGCTGTAACTCATAAATGTTCATAAAGAATTTTGCCATTCAAGACAGCAAAATTTGGAACTTGAACAATTAACTTATTAAAAATGAGACAGTTACTACACCCATGTCATCTCAAATCTATATACATTATTTTTTCTTTCTTTTAAATCTATTTATTTTATTTCATGTGTGTGAGTGTTTGGTCTGCATGTATGTATGCATACCATATGTGTGCCTGGCCTGCTAGATGTCAGAAGGCAGCACTGGATTCCCTGGAAGTGCAGGAGAAACAAGTGCTACTAACCACTGAGTCATCTCTCCAGCCCTTAAAATAATTCTTTATTTTTTGGCTGGAGCAACGGTTTAATGGTTAAAAGCACTCACTAGCTGCTCTTTCCAGAGGATTTAGGTTCAATTCCCAGCACCCACATGGCAACTCAGAGCTGTCTGTACCTCAGTCCCAGGAGGTCTAACGCCCTCTTCTGTCCTCTTCGGGCACTACATGTATGTGGCACACAGACACACATTTAGGCAAGTACTCATACAATAAAATTTTTTATTTGTCTTTATGTGTATGTGTGAGTGCCTGCATGTATGGTATTTCTCTGTGTACCATACTCATGCAAGGCATGTTTGGAGGCCAGAAGAAGGCACTGGATCGCGTGTAAGTCTTAACCACTGAGCCATCTCTTTAGTCCCCGTTTTAAACCAGTGACAAGAGACGTGTGTAAGACACAGACATACTTTCCAGATTAAAAATAAAATTAAAAAAAGGAGAAAGTCCATTCTTAATTCGCTTACTCTCATTCAACCTAAGACAGTTTCATCTCTCAGTTTATAAAATTAGAGTCCTTTGACAAAATTACAAAACCCTCCATACGACCATAAACTATTTCAACTGAAATATATTAATAAAGTCTCCTTTCCTACAGAAATGTGGACAGGATTAAATATTAGGTTAAGGTGACTCGCAGCTGCTGCCCCAGGAACTTCTGCTAACCCAGCACACAGGAGGCGCTGCATGAGGAGCTCCTGCTAATTCAGGCACGCACAGAAACTGTCTGCCCCTCCAGCGAGAAGAAGCTGGTGAGTCTATTTTCATAAATGAGAAACCATGCAAAGACTCTGTTGCTTGACTCTTAAAGCTCTTTTGGGAGCTGGGGCTGTGTCTCATGGTGGAGCACTTGCCTAGCATATGTGAGGACCTGGGATCAAATCCCCGAATAGGAAAAATCTTCCTGAAATAAACTTTGCACTGGTGAGAGGCAAGTGTATCCCTGTTTGGTTCTGGAAAGAGCAAGTTCAAATGTGTATAAATTTTAAATCCTGATGCCTGACTAGGTTTACACAGAATGAGTAAGAAGGTTTTTCCAATGTCTCCTATTTTGTGGAAATCTGCATAAGTATCTTTTTACTCACAAAACAAGTTATTTCTCTCCAATATGAAGAACTTTGTGTTTTCACACAGAATCAATGATCATAATCACAATATATATTTAAACTATCTAAACATTTCTATTATATTTATGTATATATGCGTGGGATGCCTGGGGTGGGGAGATGCACTTGCCAGGACGTGCATGTGGAGGCCAGAGGGCAATTTTAGGTGATCAATTCTCTCCTTCTACCGAGTGGGTCTCAGGAATCAAACTCAAACCATCAGGGTTAGCAGCAGGTGCCTTTACCCATGGAGCATTAGGCCCAAGTTACAATTTATATATGCATCTTATCTTTTACTTGTCTTTATATTCCATAAGCACACAACAAGCAAACAGTAGGCAATATGATGTGTATTGCTTGGTTAATTTAATTTTGGGTTTGACCTCCATACTCCTTGTAAGGCTGGTGCACATTGAGCAGCTCCTCTCGCTTGCTGAATGTGCTGGGAATATGCTCACCCCCCCCCCCCACCCCCAGTATTTTTCACGTCAATGCTGTCACACAGTCCACAGTTTTAAAAACAAGCTAATAAATGTCATTCTTTGGCCAAGAGATGGGTCAGTGGTTAAAAGCACTTGCTGCTTCTGCAGAGGACCCAGGTTCAGCTCTTAGCACCCAAATGGTGCCTCACAGCCATCTATACCTCCAGTTCCAGGGGATCTGACCCCTCTTCTAGATTCCATGGACACTGAATGATATGACATACATATATACAGATAAAGACACTTATACATATAAAATAAAACTAAAAAGAAATACCATTATTTTCATTACTAAAATATACACTAAGTGGTTAAGGAATTCAAAGGGATATTTTTACAAGTCATGTGCTATCAAGATTACTATTGTGTTTTCTTGGTAAAGTATCTGATTTGAAATGATAACAAATAATTTTTTTCAAACCTTGAATGTTACTTAAGATTTAAAATAAAATAAAGCAATCACCTCTTTACAGCTTTTAACAAAATTAAAAGCTTGATTCTGACGATGAAATAGCTTCCAAATGGAGGGTGGTTCTTCTGGCTTGGACAGTCTCGGTCTATACACAGACGACAACGGCTTCCTCTCATAGTGAGATGCTCGCTCTTCTATTTGCTTCCGCATTGATTCCCATTTCCTCATCGTTGGTTCAGAAGCAGGGAGAGAATAAATCCAACCTCAGAAAGCTTTCTGTCAATTAGTACTAAACAAACAAAAACATTAATTCTTTGTTTAGCATTTATTCTTCCTGGTATGACCCCAAATCTGGCTTCCTGACACTTGTGTGCTTATTTGTTTTACATTTTCTTTTTTGCACAAAGTCTCACCGTAGAACAGGAATAGAGCTGGTCACACAAATCCTCAGACCTTCCCTCTACTAGTCTTAGGACTATGGCGAAGTTAATGAAACTCCATGAGATCTTGGTTAATCAATTACAATTGGAATCAATTGACTCTTGAATGTTCTAGGCTGTACCTTGTGATAAGACTTATGAAAATGTTTGATGAATTATAAAGCCCTGTGTGAATGTTTTCAGTATCATTATGATTTCAACGCAGCAAACCTATTGCTCAGCTGATGCTTACTGTCGTGGACCCTCTTCCTGCGTGATCATTTCTTAGTGTACAGGTCACATCTAGGCATCGTGGAAGGTCTTTCTGTTCTTATCTTTCCTCCCAACACAACAGAGGGATGGCAATTCTGCTCTAAGCGTAGCTTCGTCTGTACATTATTATAAACTTTGTGTTTTGCTACTTCTTCCAGCCCAGGGGCCATCTAAGCT
This sequence comes from Myodes glareolus, assembly GCF_982192425.1. Lineage (NCBI taxonomy): Eukaryota > Metazoa > Chordata > Mammalia > Rodentia > Cricetidae > Myodes > Myodes glareolus. The sequence continues at coordinate 27,606,295 of NC_142048.1, read as the reverse complement.
CAATGGCACTCTGACTCTGGGCTTGACCATGTGACCTGCTTGGGCCAAGGTCACACCGACAAATAAAAGACCAGGTGCCTCTGCACAGACTTGGCTCTCTTGGAGTCCTGCCCTGAGACTGCACGTCACAATCCAGCAAGGGGTAGAGGACCATCGTTTTTCCACTTAACTGCACATCAGAGGGTGAGGGCCACATGAGGAAGATTTCCAAAGACACCTCCTGAGAAGCCAAAGTCAATCAGACACGTAAGTTAGGACATTTCGTATTACACAACTTTCAAACCGAATGAATTCAAAACAGAATGTAGAACTGCCCAGCGTCAACCAGAGACCCACTTAAAAAAATAAATCTGTAAAAAAAAAAAATCAGTAAGTTTCAAGCTGGTTTTTACACAAAATTAGATAAATTGGGGTTCTTTATCAATATCATCTATACTATTATTTACTCATACGAAAATGGATATATTAGCTTTTAAGTGAGACAGAAAAACATACTAAAGCATTTAGGGGCAAATTATTATTTACCTATGGCAATGCCCTTGTCTTCAATTTTAGCAGAAATCTTTGCAGTGACACAATCTCATTAACAAATGGCATATTCCCTGAAAAGAAACACAAAAGAGCCCTAAAAAAATTGAGAAGAAAGATTCCTCTATATTCAGTTTACTTTAATTTGACTCATATATAGATAAAAATCTGCTACATTTCAAAAAACCTAATTGATTTTATTCTGTACAACTTATTACATTGTTGCCCCCAAACAACAAATAGAACGCAATCATACCTGAACCATAGAGTCAAAAAATAACTAAGAATGGCCATATACGTGTTCACAATTTAGTGATACTAAAATCTTGCATACACACACACACACACACACACACACACACAATCTGATATGACTGTGAGAAGATGATATCCATGAAAATCCTAGAGTCACCATGTAAAACCCGTTGAAGATATACTGCGGAGGAAACAACAGAGGGAAAGCAATGCTTAGCATCTCCTATGGCCCTGAACTGTTCTCACGGCTAGAAACGTGTGACAGCTGGAGCTGTCCGAGGACAACTGGAGCCCGACCCAGGAGCAGGAGGGCTGAGCGACAAAAGCAAGGAAAGGGAGACCAGGCAGCATCTGGCCTTCTGGCTGGGGACAACTGTAGCCCCCATCCCTACTCTCTGGGGGAATATGACACCAGATCAGACATACTTTCAATTCCTGGTGTGGAAAGAGTCCTATTGTTCTTTTAAATAATTTTATGCCAAAGCTCCTTTCCACTCAGAGCCTATTTTCGGTAATGGACTGCAAGTCCCACGGGAAAACACTTGCATGCGTTTAAACCACAGGCTTCTAGAGCTCTGTTGTTCTTTTCGGCACAACACAGTATTTAACCACGTCTGCTGCAATCCTACAGCTGCAGGAGTTGGCGTCAGAAAACAGGATTAGTCATCTTACAGTCATTAGTGGGAGCCGGGAAAGCGGAATAGAAGCGGAAAGCTGACCGAGTTGCCTGGGTTTACTAGACTTGTCCGTCAAAGACTATGGATGGTCTGGCTCCCGAGAGCAACTTGACTGGGTGGGGGTTGGGGGTGGGGAGGATATGACGTCACATAGGTGCTTTATAGCCACCATTCATTCACACTGTAATCACTAATACTGTCAACTGGACTGGATTTCAATACACCCACTTTTGTAAAGAACACTTTTGGGGCGTCTGTGAAGTCACCGTCAAAGGCAGTGGGATCACGCGCACTCTAACTTACTGACCATGAACCCCTGGATGGGTTCCGGCTACCATGGTACTGCTGGGAGGTGGTGAAAAGTAGGAAGTGGGGCCTAGCTGAGGAAATACTGCTGTCTGGTTGTCACGATGCAAGCTGCTGTGCTACCATGCCGTCGCAGCCAAGATGGACCAACAACTTTAATGCACAAATGAACGCTTCCTCCATTGAGTTACTCTGCCAGGCGTCTGTCACAGCAATGAGAAGTCTGACCCACACAGGTGTCACAGGCATATGTGGAGCTTCCTGCAGACACGCTCTTGGTTTCTTCCTTCCTTTCCTTTTCCTGAGATGGACTGTTCCCATGGTTGCTCAAGCTGGCCTCAAACTGAAGATCCTCCTGCTTCAGCCTCCCAAGTGCTGGCATTACAGGCATGGGCCACTGTCCACGCGCCAGGTTCTTCACAACTTGACACCAATCAAATCCCATTCCAACTCCAACCTCTCCCTCTACCCTGAGATTAGATCCTCTGGTATTGTGTTTACTGGAGATACTCTAGTTCCAGTATTTACGGTGTTCTTTTATTTAAAAATACTGAACAATATTTTGTGGTATGTACATACTCGTGTGTTTGTATACACATGTGGTCCATGTGTGGGCATGAATGTGAAGGCCAAAAAAAATAATAATAGGTACCTTCCTTCGTTACTCTCCATCTTATTTCTTAAGACAGGGTCTTTAACTAAGCCTGGAGCTCATCGATAGACTTAGACTGAACAGCCAGTAAGCTCCGGGGATCCCTCTGTCTCTAACTCCCCACAATACCCAGCATTTTCCATGGGGGCTGGGATCTGAGTTCAGGCTTTCATGTTTGGACAGCCAGCACTTCACTTACTAAGCCATCCCTCCAGTTCCTCAACATTTTCTTCTTACCTCATCCATGTAAATTTACATATGTGTATTTGTGTGAAGGTATACCACATGCACCGTGTGTGTGCGTTCTTGGAGGCCAGAGGAGGGTGTTGGATCCCCTGGAGCTATAGTTTAGTCCCCTTGGAACTAAACTTGGATCCTCTGGAAGAGCAGCAAGGGCTCTCACTACTCAGGCACACTCCTCTACCTCGCCCTTTCCGGACTCTACAGTGCCTCTCTACAGTAGATCCTGCTCCGTAAGCATTCACGCTCAAATGGTCATCCTTAAAGCATGCTATTAAAATTCGCTTACAAACATATTACTATGTAAGCTTACTTTCTAGAATGTATAACAAGCTAAGAAATTAAACATAAACGACTGAATTTCCTCTCTCCTCACTTGTTATTCTGCCTACGAACAGAAGCCATATTTCAATGTCTGTGGACAGAGGCTGCTAGTTTGTTTCCCGACCGCCCTGACTAGAAATCATCACACAGAAACTATATTATTTGCAATACTGCTTGGTCAATAGCTTAAGCCTATTTTTAGCTAACTCTTACATCCGGAACTAACCCATCTCCATTAATCTGTGTATTGCCACATGGTTGTGGCTTACCGGGTAAAGTTCCGGTGCTTCTGTCTCATGTTGCAAATCCTACTGGCGTTTGCCACCATTTCAAAATCGCGTGGTTTTTTTTTTTAATTAAATAACTGGGAAGGACTTCCCATACCAAATGTCCATAAAACCTACTAGAAGGGATGAGAATGCCTGCAACACCGTTCCAGCTCTTGTTTTCTTTCATCCGCACTGATCTCCCGCCCAAACAGTACAACTCTACCAGACTAATGACCCTCACGCCACGTTTACAGCTTCTCACAGGAACACTTGTTACTGATCCACAGTATCATTTAATTAATATGTAGTCTATCTTATGAAGTCTAAAGATTCCCTGCAGAATCTGGCCCTAAAACGATTATCTACTATATTCTATAGATAGATAGATAGATAGATAGATAGAATATATAGAGATATATAAATATCTACTATACTTCCAGTTCCGTTTTCTCGCCAAATGGAAGGCAATGACCACTCCCAGCCCCTCGACTACTTGGGAAGCCCTCATACATACTCCAGCTGCTGCCACCTGGAAAACACTCCTTTACTTTTCCTGAATTCTTCCTCTCTGAGGAGGCCCAGAACACTCTGGGCTCCCTCTGGGTCACCGATGTGAAGAGAAATTACGGAGCTCAGACAAAGACATCACCTACATGTGTTTTGCCTTACCAGACGCCCTTAGATCAAGTCAATATAACTTGTCAGAAAACTCCTGCCAAGCTGTATCTAAAAGTATCATTTTTGTTAAGAACCTTTAGCACAGGGAGGGGTGAGGACCCCACAAGATCAGGGTTTCTCAATCAGTTCCTTTCTTGAGAAGCACAGCCTCCACGAAGCATCAAAGCATCATTAGCGCGTTAAATGCGTCCTGCTGCTTAGTTTATCCCACTGAGAAAGGGCTGGTCCTCACTCACTTGGGGAGGGATAATGATAGATCACCTTGTTTCTGGAATCAGCATTTAACTACTGTGGCTCTGCTCTTCGCCAGAGCAAACCACTTAGCCTTTTTAATAAGCCTCTGTTGGAAATGGATAAAATAAAAAATATATTTTGGAAAGGCAGGAGCATGGATTGTGTACCCAACAAACGGTAGACACCCGTGTACCCACGTATACCACATTCCCTTACATCCAACCAGGGAAGAGTGAGTGGAAGCAAGCTGCTGCTCTCGTGGGATAAATTTGTCGTCTCCAGAGTACCCAGAGCCCCTGAGATGTGACGCCGAGTGCTGTGCTCCTCTTCTGACTTATTATGCAAAAAACGCTTCACTGCGTCAGGGTCTAAAACAGTGCGGGGTTCAGTAAGGTCGTTGGGACTTCGGACAGAGGGACCGAGAGATGAACGGAAGTGAAGGAAGGCCTCAGTTTGAGAGGAAAGAGAGATTACGGGTGAGGGGCGATTGCAACCCTATTTTCCACTTGCCAGAGCTCTGACTGATAGCATGGTCGCCCAGAACGCCCATCTTTGCGCAACTGGAATCAGGCGCGGCCTAAGGACGCCTCTAAATTTACCTGAGGTGTTGCACAGCGGCCGGAGGAAGCTGCAGATGGCGGGAACGGAGCTTCAAACCCCCGCGCGGGGGCGGGGCCGGTGGGGCGGGGCCCTGGAGGGCGGGGCCTGCGAGAGACGGGTCTGCGGCGGCCGAGCACCAGGGGGCGGAGCACGAGCCGGGGGAGGGAGGGGGGACTGGGAAGACTAGTTGCCACGGTCGAGGACGAGGTGGGGGCTTGCGGGGGAGGGGCGTGGGCGTGGAGTGGGCGGAGCCAGGGCACGGGTTTAAGCTGCGGTTGCAGCGCTGGAGCTGGCGAGATCAAAGCGCAGTGTCCTGCGTCGTGGAGCTTGGAGAGGTTCGGTGAGTGTTGGCTGCTTTCGCCCCTTCCCGGGGCTGCCCGGCTGCCTGGAGCTGGCGTCCTCAGCCTGCTTCGAGGCTGCAGCTGCTTCGAGGAGGTGGTGGGGCGGGGGAGAACGGGCGATCTGGGCGGAGGATCCTTTGTTGCATTCTGGCTTGCTCAGGCATGCACTGGAAAGCAGGGAAGCTGGAAACCCTGCCGGGGGCCCAATCCCGAGCTGGAACCCAGACCCGGGAGGCCGAGTGAGCCCGGGCGAACCGAGTCCCTGAGGCCGGATGAACCGAGGCCGGACACTGACCCCCGAGCCTGGCGCACGGGCCGCGCCGGGGAGCAAAAGGCGGAGCCCGGGGGTCGGGTGGTGAGAGATCTCCCGGAGCACCGACGTTCAGGGGCGAGAGCCGGGCTGGAAGGGGATGAGCCCGTAGGCGAGTGAGCGTTGAGGCCCAGAAGCGGGAGGTGGCGGGATCCTGGAGCCCCAGGCCGAGGCGTGGACCAGAGATTAGAATGGACAAGGAAAGTTCTACCCCGGGGCCTGGAATCCAGTCTGAAGCTGACCTTGAGACTAGATCTCTTAGACTCTCCGAACGGGTGTTCGGTCTCTATCTCATCACTGTGTGATTTTTGGTTCTTGAAGAGAGCTGATTTTAAGCATTGCTCCCCAACTTTGCTTCTCATCCCGAAGCCTTTCGTGACTGCTTCAGCTCATTCCTTTGTTGGTCAGTCGCCGTAGGAGCTGCGTTCACATCCCTTGGACCGTGCTCAGTTATTGTCCCTTCCTCACGTTTATTGTTTGTTGATCTACCCTGAAGCCCGGCTTGAGCAGCTGGGTGTTTGCCCCATTCTCAGTTGAGTCAGCCCGGAAACGTCCTTCTCTGGCGCGGTTCAGGGACCCCACTCCTTCCGCCGCTAGTTACCGAGGCTTGCTGACTGTGTCCTCCTGGTTTGTACCTGGCCCTTCTGCTGTTTGTCTTTTCCCGATACATTTGCTTATGAATAGGAACTCCTGCTTAGGTTTCGGTTCTTAGCAAACAATTCAAGGTTAAATCTTCCCCTTTTCTTCCTTTGCATCAGGCATTTCCTGAGAGCAGACGGTCGCATCCCCTGCTTTACTTGTTTACTGTTTCCCCACAAAACTAAGCCACTCGGGACTGACTGTAGCGTGGTGCCCTCCTTACTTTTTTCTTGCTCGTCCGTTTGTTTGATTACACAAATGATTAATTAAAATGTGCATCAAGAGAGATTGGTAGGTGTGAAATGTGAAGTCATTGGTACACTATGAGTGTGTAAAACGGCAGAGGGAGATGCTAAACTGGGGGTTTGACTAGCCACTGGAAAGCCACTTTGAGTGTGTTAACGGTGGCCGTGGCATGAGCCATAAGTATGAAATGTCGAGCTTGAACCATCCCTGTTACAACCTAGTGTTCAAACTTTGGCTCTGATTTGCTGTCCAGCAGAAGAAGGCTTTTGGAAAGCAAGAATGTGTTTTATTGAGTGAACAGTTTATTGAAATGTAGCAATGCACCTACCTGGTACAGAGTAACCAAAGTGGAATACGACACCTAATTAGATCAGATTGCTTTTGTCCTCCTGAAGAAGGGTCTTGCCTCCAGCCTTTTTAGGAGCCCAGTGTCTATCTGATCTAAGCAATTACTGTGCCTGCCTTTCTACTGTTTCCCTTTCAACCCTAACAACACCGCCCTTTCTAAAGTTACAGCACAGTCCTTACTTTCTTCAAAGACCTTGCATTCGTTACGGTCTTAGTGTTAGATAATACTTCAAGTTCTGCCCCAGTGATGGGACTTTTAAAAAAAAGGATGTGGGAATTCTTAACCCTTAAGCACTGTTATATATTCATTTAGTAAACTTAAAATAACTTATTAGAGAGGAAAGAAGAACTTTTCTCCCTGTTGTCTGACCATGTGAAGCCCAGTCTCAAAGTGCTCACCAGTTCATTCATAAATCAGGCATAATCCGTGTAATCCATAGGGTTGTTTTAAAGAGCAGATGAAATATATTTGTAACAATGTTTTGTTTGGTGTGGGACCCTACATAATAGTTTTTGATTTGGCCTTTTTGTTCTTATCTTCACCGTAGAGTGTCTTCATTCTGCTAAAAGTACAGTAAAATTATCTACGCGAGGACTGTACATGGGCTAGTACCTACGCGGCTGCTACTTTTAAACACCAATGAACGTAGATATAAGCTCTGTATAGTGGATAGGGTCCACCTCTTCCACTGCTTCTTACACTCAAGGTCCAGTGCAGCTTCTGCGTATGTTGATATTCAGTAAATTATATAGTTATCTGTAGTTTTATAAAAGACATTCAGGATCTTCCATTCTATGCTGTATTTCAGCCACGAGATTGTTTTGGAACAGGCCATCAATTCTTACACATCCCCAAGAGCATCTAGGGCCTTACAGGTCTGCAAAGACTTTACGGTTTTCTTCTTTTGTCCCTCCAAAAACTGTGATCCGAGGGTTTCACTTGGGAGTGGACGTGGACGAGGCAGGCCCTTAGCAGATAGGAAGTGCCACATTTCTTGCCAACTTGTGGCACAAAATCAGATAAGTCAGTGTACCGGTCTGCCTCCCTGGTTGTGTGGCCCATACCAGAAACAAGAAAACCGGCCCATTTATGAGTCCGTATGATGCAACTGAACTGTCCTCCGTATTTTCTCTGCCTTTCCAGCCTGGGTCTTTTCACTTCCATTTTATTCTAGACATTAAAAGGTTGGCTTCGGCAGAGTCGATTGCAGCAGCCAGTTCAGTGCATCCCCAAAGGGACTGAGACCAGGAAGGACAGGTTTGGAAAGAAAAGAACAAAAGAACCACTGGTACACTACCGACGAAATCTTTTCTTTACCAGACTGTTGTGAAATGGGTCCTCTTTCTGTTTCATTTGCTTAATATGGAACTCCCAGTGCTGGGAGCTTCGTCCTCATTGAGAGGTAGTCAGTACGATCCTGGTGTTTCTCAAATTGTCCCAGAAGCCACACTACAGTGACTTCACATTCCTATTGACAGGAAGCTAGGTAGGCATATAGAAAACATTTTAATGATGTTCACTAGATGTTTAAATAGATACTTTACATTTATAAATCAGTTGCCCAGTGGCGTGAGCAACATCAAATCATTCTTTCCATTTTCTTCATTGCAACTTCCTGCACTATGATTGACCTTGTGCTTTTGTGGACTTTACCAGCCCACAGGTAGGATCATCAGGGAATAGAAATGGAGTCTGTGTTGAAAGGCACAGACTTTGTAATCAGCCACTGGACAGCACCGTATGTTGTTCATGCAGTACCATGTTGTACTTGGTATCATTAGTAATAAGTAGTGGGGATGCTCTAAAAAATATACCATTTTATACAAAGGATTTGGGCTTGGGTTTACTGTCTGAGGCAGGCTGTAGAACCAGTTATCCACAAATGACTGTATATTTGATTTCAGTTTTTAATTAGTTTCTGCCGTGCCATATATGTTTTTAATCTCATTTAATTAGAGCACTTGGGCTTATGGGTTTTCGGTCCCTTACAATTAACTGTAGTTTTGTTACCCTTATATGGTGTTGAGCAGTCTGTAGACTGTAGAGTGGTGTTTGCTACCTGGAGCTGGAGTTGTGGTTCTGTCACTTAAAAAGTGATTATCTTTCCAAATTAACTAAAATCTAAAGTGGGACCGTTACATCTCGGTGTTATTGGAAAGCCCAATTAAAAATACTTGTATACTTATTGGCCTGTCATATGTTAACTGGAAGTGAGAAAAATACTTACTTTGACTGCGACTTGGTTAAGTCTTTACTCCTATTTTAAACATTCGTGTCTAAGGAGAGGACTCAGAATGAAGAATGTTGACTATTGTGTGTCATTGTGAGATTTAGAAAATGGAGATCTGATGCCTCAGCTCATGAGGTCTTTATCTAGGCCAGCCCCTGGAACAGTCTGATGACAGGGGACAAATTCTCCGATTAAGAATATCCCAAACTGAGTCTGGGGGGTGGGGATGGCTCAGAAGGTGAAGTGCTTGTTGCGCAAGCCTGGGTACCCAAGTTCAGATCCCCAGCACCCACGTAAAAGCCGAGGGTGGTGAATTGTGGCTGTAATCTTACCAGCGACAGGGAAATACTTGGACTCAGTGTCTTAATCTAGCCAAGATAGAGAACTCCAGGTTCAGGGAGAGATTTTTGTGTCAAAAAAATAGGGTGGTAGGTAGATGGGAAGTCTACCTGGGGCCTCCTTGTGCACAGGTGTAGGCAAGCACACCCTCACACTCATGCATATCACACACACACACATACACACACACACACACACACACACACACACACACACGACACCTACCTCTAAAAGTTGTTTTTACTAACATAACATCCCATTTCAAATACCTACCATAGGCAAGCTTTCATCTATTTTGTAATGGGTCTTTGTCTTGTTTCAAATTGTTATTGATATATTATACCTCACTGTCTAATTCCTCTGCTTTAATTCTGAAGATTACTTGTTCTGTCTTCTTTCACGGTTGCAAGGAAAAACTGTGTAAATAAAAACAAGTTCCAACTTCTCACGTCTTTAAGGGAAACCTAGTTTGGGGCATTTAAGTCTCTATTTCAGAGTAACAGTAAATGGATGCCAACATTTCCAAACTTTTGAACCTCTGATTGCTGCTGCTTCAGTGACCAAGGGATCTAGGAACTGGGGGGGGGGGGGGTGAACCTAAGTCCTGAATTCCAGATTGTCATGAGGTCAAATGCATTGACCCATAGCTTCCTGGTGACCATTCAGTGTATTTCTGAACTTTTCCAGGCATTTGAACCTTAAACTGGTGCAGGGATCTTCAGCAAGTCAGAGATAGTTGTGGTGAGTTGGTTGGTGAGCCAGAATGTATTGTAAAACATCTTTTATTTTCTTTAATAACCTAAGCTTCTGCTGTCTGTCATCTGGGACAGTCTACACATCCCTGAAGAGAGATTTTTTTTTTTGAAGTCTTTCAAAGATGAGATCACCATCCCTAGAATAATTTCTATCCAGCTGGGTATTAGCTAACGAGGATGAGGTAATTCTAAGCTCTCTCCCAAGGGTGTGGATTTGGTACCTCGTGTGGAAAAGGCGGATGATGACAAATAGTACAGATGGGCACATGTCTCATGCTAGAAGGTTTTGATTCAGTATAAGAAATTTAGTCATCTGGCAAGACAAGCTGATGACAGAGACGATCTACAATGTTCAAGTGCTGAGAATGAAAACCATTATGTATTATGGTATTTGTCCCTGAGAAATCAATTCCAAATAGGAAGATAACATTTTAACTTCTGTTCTAGAAGATTGTTTTTTCATCCACAAATGTTGTAGGAGGTCGCTTGTTTTGTTCCCAGCTGCTCAGCCCCGAAATAACCACACAGAAACTGTATTAATTAAATCACTGCTTGGCCCATTAGTTCTAGCTTCTTATTGACTAACTCTTACATCTTAATTTAACCCATTTCTATTAATCTGTATAGTCCCACGTGGCAGTGGCTTATTGGCAAGGTTCCTGGCATCTCCTGATTCCACCTTCTTTCTCCCAGCATTCAGCTTAGTTTTCCCTGCCTAGATCTACTCTACCCTGTCACAGGTCAAGACAGTTTCTTTATTCATTAACCAATAAAAGCAACACACAGACTGAAGAATCTCCCACATCATACTAATTACTTTAATAAAAGAAATTTAACTATCTTATGGCTAATGTCAAAGTGACTATGGTTACTGCATTAAGACTCATCTGTCTGGGATCTTTTTAACTTTCCATAAGTGATTATAGAAAATTGGTAGGGTTTATGCAAAGGAAATGACTACTTAAAAGTCACCTAATATTTCATTAAAATCTATCATTGGGAGCCAGCAAGATAGCTCATCAAGTAAGGTTCTTATTACCAAGCCTAATGACCTGAGATTGTTTCCCCATTGTCCATATGGTGGACAGAGAGAACCAGAAACAGCTCCTGAGGCTTGTGGCCCTCTGATCTCCAATATTCACACGCCTGAATACACCTCCTAAATTATTTTGTTAAATGCAGTTTAAGTCTTACATTGGTCTGGGCCAGGAAGCAAAAGTGAAGTTCTAGAAACTGGTTACTGTGAAGCTTTTATCAGGGTATGCCGGTCAGACAGGGGGAATAGTTTTGTCCCACAGCTGGCATGAGACACAAAGTTATTAAAACTCAGTTTTCCAGTCTGAGAAACTGTACTATTTGTAGTTTTTGGAAAGAGACTGTGGTTGTTGGCAGGAACCAGTGAACACTTAGGGTTCAGCTTACTTGCGCTGTGAATTCTGTAGGGGGCAAACTCATGCAGGGGGCCAGTTTGAGGCAGGCCTTGGGAACACTGACAGAAACTCAGGATTCAAATCCAGAAGTTGCCAGACTTTGCTTTAGTTTTTAGAGTAACTTAGAGATCCTCTGTATCTGGTCCCACACAGACCCATCATTATTAACATTCCCCCAGAGAGTAGTACATTTATTAGAACTGGTGAGCCTCGTCAGCATCATCGTCACCAATGTCTAGTAGATCACAGAAAGATTCATTCTTGACACCTCAACTGGGGCAAATGTGGGATGATTGCATCCACTACCGAGCACAGCAGGGAGACGCTTCACCGTCTTCAAACATCCTCTGTGCTCTCTGCCTCTCCCAGAACCCTTTGCAGCCACTGGTCTGCTTAGGTGCTCCATGGTTTCATCTTTTATCCAGTGGAAATGGCACTGTCAGCCTTTTCAACGCTGCTTCTTTGTCTTAGTGATGACACATCACAGCCTGCCGTGTCTTCTTCATGATACGTGACACAACCATCTTTTCTTAAGTTCCTTTGACCTCGCTCTGTCTCTGTTGAGAACTCCTGTGTTGCTTTTTTTCTTTCTTTTTCTCTCTTTCCTTTTTCTTTATTTTTTCTTTTTTGGTTTTTCAAGACAGGGTTTCTCTAAATAACAGTCCCGAACAAATGGGGAGTACCTCCCAAGGTAGTCTCAAGAGGTCTTATCAGTTTATGTCCCTCCCAGTATATATGAAAATGCCTCTTACACACACTTGCCAGCTTCGTGTCCAATCTTGTTTTGGTGTTACGTGGTAAAATTTAGAGGTTTGTCCACAAGAAACAAAAGATGGCATTTGGAGTTTGTCTTCTAATATGAAGGGAATGGGTGCCATCCTGTGAGAAGTGCCAGGCCCTTCTCTTATCACCTTCTCCAGCCTCTCTGTTACCTCGGGATACTTTGTACTAGAGCTGTGATTTGGTGATAGAGCGCTTACTTAGGCCTGAGGATCTGGGTTCGAGCCCCAGCACTACCTAACAAATCAACACAATATTTTGCTTTCATTTTCTTTACTGTGGATGTGCTTGCCCTGTTCTTAGCGGAGGTAAGTTTCATATGGTTGCTGGACCTCCCATTGCATCCCTACAGAAACCCCAGTCTCTCTCTGCTCTCACACCATTAATTTCCCATGTCCTTCGGTGCCATTCTCGCTGATCTAAGTAGCATAGCTTAACAAAGAGGCTTCCTCCACCCCTCCTACCCCTCCACCCCTCCACCCCTCCTACCCCTCCACCCCTCCTACCCCTCCACCCCTCCTACCCCTCCACCCCTCCTACTCCTCCACCCTTCCAGCTACTGTTCATGGCCAAGCAGGAAAGAATATTTATCTACCAACCCGGGAAGAGTTTATGTTGTTGCTTTTTCTCAACCCAGGACAATCATTGGTTCCTTTAAAGTACAGTTTCGAAAAGTTAAGACTGGGCTACTCAAATAGAAAGTAAACCCATGTCAAGACTTTTATTCCCCGGATAGTTAATGCTAGGGAACCAATCACATGTTAAGCCCGGTGTAAAGGCGGGTAGGAAGAGCAAACAAATGCTAAGAGCTGGGTGTAGTGAGAACAATTCACTGGTCATTATGAAACTGATTGCTTCTCATAAGGCAATAGCTGTAGTTAGAAGGATTGGCCTTTCTATCAAGTGAAAATCCATTGCATCATAACAAGACAAATTTATTTTTTTGCTATGGAAAAGGATCCCTATGGAGCTGCTACTTTTTTTATGACTTAACTTCCTACAAAATTGGAAACTGATCTAGCTAGTAGCAAAAGACTATGCCCCCAGGGAATCCAATAATCCCAAGACTCTGGTAACACCCAACATCCCACTGAAATAATATCTAGTCATTTATTTGATTTGAATCGTTTGCCCTACCAGTCCCCACTGTAGCCATGACATGTGTCATAAAGCCGGTGGTCTTCTGCCCTCATTAAATTAGGCCTTCTGGCAAGGTTGGAAAAGGTGAGCCTTCCTGAAAGGCTTCTCCCGGTGTTGGCACACCACATCACCCAGTTCACTTTGCTCTCGGCTCTTCTGCTGGCTTCTCTTCCTCTAATCAACTTCCAAATCGCCAGATGCCCAGAGTTAACTGCACCTATCAACTGTTCGGTTCCAGTTAGGCCCCTGTTATCGCTCTGGATTATACCCGGAAGACGTCTCGCTGGCTCTTGTGTGTTAGCAGCCAGAGTGTCCAGTCCTTCTTCGGGTTTAAATGTCCCAATGTTCTCTCCTTGGTGTTGGTCATAAGACCGTATGTGATCTTGCCTTTCCTGGCTATCTCCCTGCCCCAGCACTCGTCAAACTGGTCTTTCTGTACCTTGAGTAGAGCAAATTGTTCCCAGGCCTTTGATCTGGCTGATGTTTACCCCAGGGTGTGGGCAGGCTCCCACTGTGTCATTCAGATCTCTCTAGTGCCACCTCAGAGATGACTCCCTGACCACCTAAAGTAGCCCATGCTCCCAGTTTATCACCCCCTTTTCGGTTTCCTCATAGCCCGGACAATGTTAAAACCCTGCATTTGCATCTCTAGTTCTTCCTTTCTGTGACATTGTCGTAGTAGTTCTGATTTTAACATAAGGATTGTTGTTTGGTGTTTTTCTCTTTTGGGTTTTTGGCTTGGAGGGTGGCCCACCACCCAGCTCCCAAATAAATCACACACAGAGGCTTGTTCTCAGTTTTGAATACCCGGCCTTAGCTTGGCTTGTTTCTTGCCAGCTTTTCTTAACTTAAATTATCCCAACTACCTTTTGCTTCTGGGCTTTTATCTTTCTCTATTTTGTATACCTTTCTTTACTTCTTTCTTCGAGGCTTGCTATCTATCTGGATGGCTGGCCCCCCGATGCCCTCTTCTTGTTCCCTTGCTCCTCCTCCTCTTTCTTCCCCTCCTATTTATACTCTCTGCCTGCCAGCCCCGTCTATCCTTGCTCCTGCCTTGCTATTGGCCGATCAGCTCTTTATTAGACCATCAGGTGTTTTAGACAGGCAAAGAATCCCAGCTTCACATGTGATTCTTTAATCAGCATAAACAAAAGCAAGACAGACACCTTAAAATAATATTCTCCAACAAATCTTTAAAGTGGTATTTTGACCGAACTATTTGACATAGCCCAGGATTCTAGAGTCTGAAGATTCATTCAGGATTTCTAGTCTGGTTTATGTTTCATTTCGGTCTGCCTGTCTTCTTCATTTGGGGAGGTCTACTACCATGGCAGTGTCTAGCCTCCTAAAGAGCTCTAGAAGACAAGTAAGGAGCTGACTTCTTTAGCGTAGCAGGTGAGGAGAGGCACATGTATTTGTAGACGAAGTTCCTTAGTATTAGAAGTCGGCTTTCTGAGTACGAGCCTCTGTGGATATTTGGAAGTCCCTGGGGCCCTCGCCATGGTGGTGCAGTGTTACGTGAGCTTTACCATGCGGTCAGTGTCTGGGTTTTGTTTTAGTTGTGTTGAGCTGGATACTGAGTTCCAGTAAATAGCTGGATTCGTTGGGCAATCAAGGAAAGAAGTTGTTATCTCTTTCGATTGGCAGAGGCACACAAGCGTGTGGGGGGGGGGAGATTTAAGCTGTTGCACACTCTGTTCTTGGTATGGGGGGGAGATTTAAGCTGTTGCACACTCTGTTCTTGGTATAATTTGTAGTCAAGCAAGAGCAAGAAAGGAGAAGGGGCCTACACTGTGGTGCCATTGCAAAGGATCATTCTCCATACATCTGACTTTGGGGCCAATAGCAGGGGAGACAAAACAAGAACTCGAGGAGAAATAAGAGTGGCATTGCCAATATACTGCAGTGGCTCTATAATGGTGTGCTATGGGTAACATCTCTCTTTTTTTCTATATTCTAGTTAATTAAGAAAAGCGACCATGGAGAACGACGAAACCACAGTGGATTCCAAATCCATTAATAATTTTGAAGTGTGAGTATCTATTTTATTTGTTGTTGTTTAAGGCAGGTTCTCCGCCTACCCCAGGCTAACCTGGAGCTCTGTAATCCAGGCTAGCCTCCAACTTGTGATGGCCCTCTGACTGCTGTTTTCTAATGCTTGAGTAACAGGCAAGAGTCACCATGCCGGGTGAAACTGGTATCCGTGGAATTCTGTAGTCAAAGGAAGATGTGTTTGCGGCATACAGCCCGCTCTGAGGGGTAGAGAAGCAGAGGGGAAAGGGCCTTTCAAACCAGAGAGCAAGCTGCCTCCCGCCTCCAGCAGCTGTGCGACTCTCGGTAAACTCACCCCTCCGATCTCATCTAAGATGGCAGGGAAAGACTTGAGGGAAAGGAGGTTGTTCAGGTACTATGTTAAGTGCCCTTCTGGTCCCGGCTTTGGGAGTCCCCGCTCTTTATTAAGGTATATCTTATCCCATCTTGGTCTAGTTGTGAAGAGGGCAGCAGAAGGGGGTGAAAAATCAGCATTAGGCCATGGGAGTTCCAGTTCTGTGATCGATTATAGGATTTGCATCCCTTTATCTAGAATGACTAAGACTAGAAGTATTTTAGATTTTGGACTCTCAGATCAGAACATACATACATATGTGTATATGTATATGTGTGTGTGTGTGTCTGTGTGTGGACTACGGTACACATGTGAGGTCAGAGGCCAGCTTTTCCGTGTTTCTGCTGCAGAGTATCCTAGGCTAGCAGTCAAGCGTCCACCTAGTCTCCTGTCTCCCTCCCATCTTGTCAGAGGAACCCTGTGCACACAGATGTGTGCCACACTTAGGGCAACGTTCTTAACACTGTGACCCTTTAATACAGTTCTTCATGTTGTGATGATTCCCAACTGTAACATTATTTTTGCTGCTGCTTCATAACTGTAATTTTGCTAGTGTTATGACTTTGTAATGTAAATATCTGGTATGCAGGATATCTGATATGTAACCCCTGTGAAAGGGTTGTTGTAGTTGGTTGTTTTACTCTTTTGACTTTTGGGGGGGACCCGCCCACCCAGCTCCCAAATAAATACACACAGAGGCTTATTCTTTCTTGTAAATGCCCAGCCTTAGCTTGGATAATTTCTAGCCGGCTTTTCTTAACTTATCCCTTTTACCTTTTGCCTCTGGGCTTTTACCTTTCTCTAATTCTGTATACCTTTTCTTTCCTTCTTATTCTGTGTCTGGCTGTGTAGCTGGTGACTGGCCCCTTTTCTCGCCCCTTGATCTCGTGTTCTTCTTCCCAAATGTCTTCATCTGACTATTCTCTCTGCCTGGCAACCCCACCTATTCTTTCTCCTGCCTGGCTGGCTATTGGCCATTCAGCTCTTTATTAGACCAAGTCAGGTGTTTTAGACAGGCAAAGTAACACAGCTTCACAGAGGTAAACAAATACAACATAAAAGAATGCAGTACATCTTTGCTTCGTCATTAAACAAATGTTCCATGGCATAAACAAATATAACACATCTTAAAATAATATTCTACAACAGGTTCAACACCCACCTCCCAAAAGGGTCTTGATTCACAGGTTGAGAATCACTGACTTAAAGCTTCTTCTTCTTTTTTTTTTTAAAATCCTTTTCTTTAAATTAATTTATTTATTATATATACTGCGTTCTGGGCACCAATCCCTTTACAGATGGGTATGAGCCATCATGTAGTTGCTGGGATTTGAACTCAAGACCTCCAGGAGAACAGTCAGTGCTCTTAACCTCTGAGCCATCTCTCCAGTCCAACTTAAAGCTTCTTATGTGGCTTCTGGTGATTGAACTCAGGCTGTTAGGATTGCATAGAAAACACTATTACCTACTGAGTTGTCTCCCTGGCCTATAAATTTTAAACATAAATTCATTTCTGTTTTATATAAGCTTTATACATGCACCCTAAAGCTAATTTTATACAATATTTTGAAAGTGACATGTCACATCAGGGTTGGTGTGACTTTTTCACTTGAGGCATCATGCTGACATTCAAACACTTTCTAATTTTGGAGCATTTCTGACTCTAGATTTTGGAATGAGAACGTACAGCTTGTACCTATATGGCCTAATTTTCTCTGTAAAATGTGGGGCCTTCACCACATTTTTTTTCATGGTTTTTTCTCATCTGCCCTTGACCCCCTTCATTTACTACTTTTATTCTCTCCCCACGATTATTTTTAGGCTGAATGTGTATCCTTAACAGTGTTGCTTGGCTGTGGGCTGTGCCTAGACATACTATTTCTAGAACCTTCCTGGATCATGGGTCAGGCTTATGCTTAGTCTGTCACATTTGTTGGAACACAGCCACACCTTTATGATCATGTTGCTCTTGGTGAGTTTCACCCGGCCAGACTGAGAGTCTACTAGGACAGCCTGTGAGCCCGAGAGGCTTAATTAATATCTGGCCTTTGAGAATGATCATTGGCCTCTGGTCTACCTAGCTAACATATTTACATCGGTGACTTCCACACAAACATTTATAAGGATTTATAATGGTCCCTCTGTGTATTGATCAGTTATTCATTGGTTCAGCTCATGGAGTTTCAGGGTTGATTTAGTGTGTGGGGCGGAGGGGGGTCTTAGATAAGAGAGCCACCCAGGGTCAGCCTAGGCTACATATAGCAAGACTACAGCCTCAAAAACAAAATTTAAAAAAATTCTGTTTTATCACTAAGGATAAATTATTTCATATAATGTTAATTTTTTAAAGATATATTCGTTAAAATTTTATTGGGCATTACAGGAAAACCTGCCACTCTGACTCTAGTATAAGATCCAAACACCCTTCAGCACATTACTTAACTGAGCCTTGACAGGCCATTTCCTCACCGGTAAAATGGGCCATTGTGAATGTATTTATTTATGCTTTCTTTCCCCTAATGCTTGGGAACAAACCTACATGCTGTGAAATTTGAATGAGAAAAGGATGTAGCATAAAGTTGGGTACATCAATAGCCTTAAACAAATGTTAACTGATCTTATGAGTCAAAGAAATTGCATTAATAGATCATCATTTCTGCCTTTAGTAACTAGCTATCACTTGATTTCCATGCAGAAAGACCATCCATGGAAGCAAATCAATGGATTCTGGGATATATCTGGACAATAGTTACAAAATGGATTATCCTGAAATGGGTGTGTGTATAATAATCAATAATAAGAACTTTCATAAAAGCACTGGTATGTATCTAACATTTTTTAAGACATTTCAAATATTTATGCCATTTACATTGGATGTAATATGAAAAGCAGTATCAGTGTGTTATGAGTCAGTAAACTGATAGTGAAAACCCACTAAGTAGAGATACGCTGGAACCTTACAAGACCCGTATACAATGTGGACTCTTCTCCCATGTTCAGAGCCTCTGCCTCACCTGTGACTGTGAAAGGCTGGATTCTGTTGCTGCCCAACAGAACCAATACCTTGAGAGGCTGAGTGATGGGAGAAGAAAAGGCCTTATGAGCAACAAGTTGGCAGGGATGAAGATAAATGACTGGCACCTGAGGTCCTCTGCCCTGAGGCATCTGAGAAAGCGTCTCTAGCATCCTTTGCAGGTGCCCCTTAACTCATGGTCTCAGGCAAGTGGGCATGACCGTGAGGTCATTCCTTAGTCAATTTTAGAATGCAAATTAGGGCCTCTTATCTTAGCTTGAGGTTGCTAAGTTATCCCCACCCTGTGCCACATTTCCCATTTGCAGGTCTCTATGTTTGCAGGTCTGTGTGCCCGGCTTCAGGCGCAATCTGCTTCTGTGTTTGCAACTATGTAATTGAGGCCTTTACCACAACCTGAGAATGAATGGCATTTTACACTAACTCTCCAAGTAGTCATTAAGATATAATCCAGGGGTTGTGCTCTAGATCTACACTCCAATGAAGGCTACACATCCAAGAGTAGATAGGCAGCAGAAAGTGGACTTGATGGGTTTTTTAATAAAAACAACACAGAGTTGGGTGGGAAAGAAGAAGTCATGGACCTAGAAGGAATTGGAGGCACAAGGATAAATATGACCAAAATACATTGTATGAAATTCTCAAAGAACTAATTAAAAAACTAAGAAAAAGTAAAATTAAAGAGGAAAAAGGAGAGCGAAAAAGACAAGGATATGGGGGTCGGTAGAGTGCTTGTTTGTCATACGTGAAGACAGTTCTGTCCCCAGTACTACATAAACCCTTGGTGATGATACATTCCTTTAATCCTGTCACTGTTGCTTGGGAGGAAGGAGTAGGAAGATGGTCCCTGGGCTAATCGGACCCTGATTCAGACCAGATGAAACAAACCTACTTTAGCATCTTTATTTTCAGTGGTTAGCACCCAGTGTGTGGCTGAGCTGTACTGATGATCTTAGTCCTCATTGGTGCCTCCTCCATGATCTGTAGTCCTCATTGGTCCCTCCTCGATGGTCTGTGGCCCTAATTGTCTCTCCTTGATGCCAATAAGAGGTTCTCATTCCCTTCTTCCTTCAGTCTTCTCCTTGAGCCTTGTGGGTACCAGGGATCAAATTCAAGTTGTGAGACTTAGCAGCAGGTATCACTGAGTTGGCTGAAAGGTTCCCGACTTTATCACTTTGAACAAATTCCTTCCTTCCTTTTAAAACCAAGCATCTCTCATGCTAAGCTTGCGATGTACCAAGGGCAGGTTCCTTAGCCTCATGTGCTCTGCATCCCTCGTGTACAAATGAAGCTAGTAAGACACATCTTGTGATGGTTGGAAAGTCCATATATTACCAGCACAGCAGAGTACCTGACTAGCAATACTAATCTGTGGATTCCCCCCTCCCAAAAGATGTACAAGTAGTACTGTCTTAAAATTTACCCAGCACAGAATCAAATAGAGTGTCTGCGAGGAAGCTATATAAACAAAACTAAGATCGCATACTTTCTTCTATCTTTCTAAAATGATTTACTGGGTATTAAATAAGTTAGCGATTTTCAAAAAGATCACTGACCATTTCCCCATGGTCTTAGAAAATATTCACCATGAACTGAGAGTTCATATACCTATGCCTATAATCCCCGCCCTTGGGAGACCAGGTGGGGCTACAGCGTGAGACTTCGCCTGTGAATGAGTGGATGAATCAGATGGCGACACAGTCCGCCATCATATGAGCAAATCACCATTTATCAAACAAACCTCTACTACCAGGCATCCAAAGTCCCCTCTTATTTTCACCATTGAAGCTGCTGTGGAGGATGTCTCCAATGTCCCTGCCATGTCAGCTTGCTGCAGCTGATACAGTGAAGTGTCTGTGTGCCAACAGATTACAGGCTCTGTCACCATAATCAAAATAAGCAGTTTTTCTTAACATTTAAAAGGAAGCGTTCATTGGTTGTGTGAGTTGCTAAATAGCTCATTTAGTCTCAAAGCAGTTACTCTTTTAAATTGCAATTAAGAGAAGTTCTTTCTGTCCCGAGGAATGACACCTCGCTCTGGTACTGATGTCGATGCAGCCAACCTCAGAGAGACATTCATGAGCCTGAAGTATGAAGTCCGGAATAAGAATGATCTTACTCGTGAAGAAATTGTGGAGTTGATGGATAAAGGTAAGACATAATTCATTAAAAGAATTAGAAGCATCCAACATCTGGTCAAAGGACAGAGATGCTGTGTTGGAAGAACTTAGCCAGAAATAGCATATATATACATACACCCTAACTCTGACAGAACACACAGAGCTCAGGGACACCTTGCAGAAGATGAGGTAGAAAGATTTTAAGAGCCAGGGGAGGACCAGAGGAAAGACATGGCAGGAAAGCTGCACTCAGGAACTCAACATCCATTGGGGCTGCCTGCTCAGGACCAAGCCAGTCAGCATTCTAACATGAAATAGAGAGGGACTCATGATAGATAGATAGTCCCCACCTCTAGGCTGGAGAGCTGTTGACGGTTGCTGGCTGCTGGAGGAGGGAACAATTGGCTTTACTTAAGGGTGTAGTCCCTGATAGGTTGACCATGCTCCAGTGGTATATGGCCAGCACAGATTGAACCCTGTGTTAGTAAACAAAACAAAACATAAAAGTTGGGAAGTTGGGGGTGTGTATGTGCGAGGATAAATATGATCAAAAAATACGATCAAATTGCCTGTATGGAATTCTCAAAGAATTAATAGAAATGCTATATCAAAAAAGAATGACCTTTATTTGGTAATTTTACTTTATGGTCTAGCTATAATTAGATCTATATAGTTAGAGGCATAAAGTTATACCTTTGCCTCCCAAGTTCTGGGATTAAAGGCATGCACCACCACACCCTGCTGCTTATATATTTTAGTAAAAAGTTAAAAAAAATTAATCATGTCACCTCTAAAATGGATCCAAATGTGCTCTGCCTGTGTTAGATTTGGATGATCTGGCAGTTCTAGTCTCAATTTCTTCATCCTGTGGTAATGATATAAACCAGAACCCAAGAAGCTAGGGCAAGAAGGAAGATCATGCATTCAGAACCATCTTGGTCCAGTTATAGAATTAGACACAAATCAAGCAACCACAGATTCTTCATCATATGCTCCTACACTGTCCTCACGTTGTTCAGTGAAACTTGCGAAGTGCTTCTGTGTCTTTGTTTTGTTTTCTCTTCTTTCCAAACGTCGTTCCAGTCTCTAAAGAAGACCACAGCAAGAGGAGCAGTTTTGTTTGTGTGATTCTAAGCCATGGTGAAGAAGGAATCATTTTTGGAACCAATGGGCCCGTTGACCTAAAAAAGTTAACTAGTTACTTCAGAGGTGACTACTGCCGAAGTCTAATGGGAAAACCCAAACTCTTCATCATTCAGGTACGGCACAGAGCCACTTGGTGCCCATTTAAAAAAAGATTAACTTACTTACCAGTATTTACTTTTTGTTCTGGGGCTGTAGAACTGTTTGATTTGTATTTATTTAAACCATCACTTAGAAAATATGGAGTATATTTCAATTTTGTTCTTATATCAGAAAGACCATTTTTTTCACTGCTAGATTTTAGATGTATACTATGTGTTACTTATTTTTTTTTAAAAAGAAAAGTTTTTTTTAAAAAATTTATTTATTATGTATAGTGTTCTGCCTTCATGTGTGCTTGCACACCAGAAGAGGGCGTCAGACCTCATTACAGATGGTTGTGAGCCACCATGTGGTTGCTGGGAGTTGAACTCAGGACCTTTGGAAGAGCAGGCAGTGCTCTTAACCACTGAGCCATAAACCTGCGCCGAAAAGCTTGTTTTCTACCGCAGGCCTGCCGGGGTACGGAGCTGGACTGTGGCATTGAGACAGACAGTGCGACTGATGATGATATGACGTGCCAGAAGATACCAGTGGAAGCCGACTTCCTGTACGCTTACTCCACGGCACCTGGTAAGAATGCTGCAGCAGAATGTTCTGTGTGGATTTTAGATGACTTACAATGTGACCGGCTTTAGAGTTGAACAACAAAGACTATGTTTTAAAGGCTATCAAGGTTTTTATATGCCCCTCACAAAGATTTTACGTCCCTAAAATAACCAATATGTTGTCTTAGTTACTTTCTATTGCCGTGACGGAACACGATGACCAGGGCAACTTAGAAAAGCTTAATTTGGAGCCTGCGGTTGCAGAGGGTTAGAGTCCATGACTATCGTGGTAAAAGGGGGAGGAGGGGCATGGCAGTAGATAGCAGGCGTGGTGCAGGGGTAGCAGCTGAGAGCTTTCATCTCCATCTCTAAGACAGCCTAAGGCAGAGAGAACTAACTGAGAATGGCAGGGATTTCTGAAACCTCAAAGCCCACATGACATACCTCCTCCATTAAGGCCACAGAGGAGCAGGGCTTACTGGGGACCAAGTATTCAAACATATAAGCCTATGCGGGGGGGGGGGGGGCGCCTAGTCTCTTTCAAACCAACACACACACACACACACACACACACGGTGGGGGGGGGAGAAGATAATTAAGTTTGTGGGTGTGGACGTGTGTGTGTGTGTGTGTGTGTGTCATTGTAGAGGAGAAAACTGACTCCCACAAATTGTCTTCTGAGTTCTACATGCACAACCATACACACAAAACAAATATATCTATTCAAACAAATAAGTAGAATATACGAATATACTCAATCTTTTTTTTTTTATCTACTGGGTATCTTTCCATACAGAGTACTTCTAAAGTAAATGCAATGATTCCAATAGTTAATCCTAAAACACAAAACATTATACTTATTTCCTTCTTGAATACTATTTATTATATTCATCCAGATGCCCCGTAGGTGAACCAATGGCGTTCTTTAAAGTATGTATACGTAGGGGGCTAAGTTGACATCTTAGTTACTCCTGCAGAGGACCTGAGTTCAAGTCCTCGCATACACGTAGTGGTCACAGCCGTCTGTAATTCCAGTTCCAAGGGATCTGACACCCCCTAATACAAGTGCAGTTGTATGCTGCACTTTACATACATGTAGGCAAAGAACAAGTCTAAAGAAACATTTAAAGTGTGTGTATGTAAGCAATTTATTTCCTGTCTAAGTCAGTATTAAAATCAGAGTTCTGATTGAACACATGGTCTCATTCGCATATGTTTGCGTTTGTATGTTCATGCCTTCCTCTTCCTGTTCTTCCCTGCTTGTCCCTTATGGGCATGAGACCAGATCATAGACTCAGGAACTCAATGGCAGTCAGTCCATAACTGCCTTTTTTTTTTCCCTGCGGAGAGCAGTGAGCCATGTATAGTACATGTCTCCCCCCTTGGTATCATTTCTCCAGAGACTACAGGTGTTATTTCTATTTCCTGTTTATGGCTTATAAGACCATGGACGTTTACATTTATTTTTATCAATATTATATAAAAATGTATAAAATCTGCTACAATGATGGTTTGAAGTAACAGCGGGTATGGTGCTTTGCATTTCGCCCCCGTAGGTTACTACTCCTGGAGGAATTCAAAGGACGGGTCCTGGTTCATCCAGTCACTTTGCGCCATGCTGAAGCTGTATGCACACAAGCTTGAGTTTATGCACATCCTCACTCGTGTTAACCGGAAGGTAGCGATAGAATTTGAGTCCTTCTCCCATGACTCCACTTTTCATGCAAAGAAACAGATTCCATGCATTGTGTCTATGCTTACAAAAGAACTCTACTTTTATCACTAAGAGAATGAGTGGGAGGTGTTGCTGTTTCTTTTGTTTTGAATGCCAAATGAGGAAGCCGTGGCAGGGAGACTTCATTTCCCTCTCGTTTAAATCAGACGCGATGCTCCAGATGGTACTTTGAACCACACCACTGCCCTAGCAATGCAACCACAGTGCAGCTACCTCAAGTTCAACATCAGGTAGTTGAAATGGAATTCAATGAGGAACAAAAAAAAATGTCAATGTCAAGTATCATTATAGAGGAAATTACCGATTTATCCTTTTTATAATTAGCAAGATTTGGTGATACTGTAAATTTTGAAATAATTATGAAGAAGTTAAACTTTGCGGTGATAATTTTATACTCCCTCCACACATTAAGAATCTCATTTTAGTTTTTGTTAAACTATCGAACTGATGGTGTCAAATAATGTCTCAGAACTTGAATCCACGGGCGGAGTCAAAGGCTTGACCCTTTATTTTGGAAGCGATGTATGAAAATGAAATGTTAGGCCACCATAGCACGTATTGTGGCTACTGGGTGTGTGATGTTTGTCCTGAGCATGTATTTGTTGTTTAAAAAAAAAAAATCATGTTTTCTTACTGAATAAAACTTGAGTATTTATGTGAGAGGAAAACATGAGCGAATAGGGTTGACTCTCGGAAGGCTACCATACATCCGCAGTGGACGTGATGGCAGGTGCTAAGTCTACCAGCGTTTGTTTCTTACTTCTTCTTGTACAAATCGGCTTAGTTTTATAGACCAGCTGAATACCTAGCGGACGGTTATGTAACAGCCTCATACTGTTGATTATTAGAATGAAATAAAGAAATTCTGCAGGAACATACTAAAATACCAGCTGTAAAATAGAGTATAAGGAGATAAATGAGTCTCACGTCACTGGAGAAAGATGACTTGAGCCAGAGCAGACATGGCAGAGCCACGGACACAGCTTCAGAAAGGACTGCCTGGATCCACCTCATGAGTACTCGTTTGTGTGGATGATGTCCCCAAGGTCCAAGCCACCACGTGAGAAAGTGAGCCAGATCAGAAACTTCTGAGAAAGGACTTTCCCAAAGTGGTGAGGCTCGAGAAAGATCCCTGGGCTCCATGTCCGGAGTCTGTAAGCATGCTGGCTTTTCTGTTGAAGTTTACAAGACAAGCAAACTAATGGTGATATTTGTATTGTCACCAGAAATGAAAGGACCATGGTACACAGGACTTGGGAAACATCCAGTCGTGGGCCCTGCAGCCCACATGGGAAGCTACAGCATGGAGTCCAGCCCCCTCAGAGAGGCTGTGCTTCAGGCTTCCTCATTCATGGAGGTGCTGAGCCATTGCTGGCTATCCTGATGTGTCCAACATTTCATATAAGCTTTCTTCTTGGTTAAAGAAAGAAAGGAACTCACATAATTGGTAAATTCTCGTTTAGACTGGATCTATTAACTCCCAGTTAATGTAGCATGTGATGGTGTTTTAAAGTGTGTTCCCATGGGTCAATTTTGTAAAAGTTTGTTGCATTTTTATTTCAAAACATAAATTCGGGTTTAAAATTATCAGCGTATTTGAGTCTTTTGTTGTCGATACTTTGGGGGTTGGGATAACTAAGTGAAACTTAAAACAGTTTTAACCCAGAGCTTAATTTAGGAGAGTCAAGGAGGATGCAGCAGGGCCCTAATCTAATATTTTTAAGTGTTGGCAAGTGACAAGACCTCTGAGGGGGTAGATATGATTTAAACCCTGAAAAAGAATAAGAAGGGGTAGGGTCATCGCGAATGTTTACATAATCATAACTGCTATAAAATCCAGAACAAAACTGAATCAAGGAACTCCTATTCCCAGGGATCAGAGTGGCATGAATTTTTTTTATTCAATCTCTTTTAAACTTGTGGCTGGGGGCTGGAGAGATGGTGCAATGGTTAAAAGCACTGACTGTTCTAAATAAATCTTTTTAAAAAAAAAAATCTGTAGCTCTCTATAATGTTCTGAGTAAATGCTAGCCTATTTTAATTTCCCTGCAATATAAAGAGGTCTCAGATATCTCAAAGATTAAAGAGTGGGGTTATAGGGCTGGGAGTAAAGTGATTCTCTTGCAAGCACAAGAACCTGAGTTTGATTCCCAGACTCCATGTTGAAAAGCAAGTTTGTTGGGGCTGGAGGGATGGCTCAGCGGTTAAGAGCACTGACTGCTCTTCCAGAGGACCCGGGTTCAATTCCCAGCACCCACATGGCAGCTCAGAATTAACTGTAACTCCAATTCCAGAGGATCTGACACCTTCAGACAGACACATACGCAGGCAAAATAATGCCAGTGCACATGAAATAATTATTTCTTTAAAAAAAAAAAGGAAAGAAAAGCAAGTGTGGAGGTGAGCTCTGGTAACTCTTGCAGTGATGGAGATAAGCGAGTTCCTGAGGCAAGCTGCCCAGTTGGCCTACCCTGCCCTCTTAGCAAGCTCCAGGCCAATGTGTCGAGCTGTTGAGGAATGACATCAGGGCTAACCACCGGTGAACCATCTACCTAGTAGAAAAATGGACCAAGTACATGAATAGACCAAGAACAAGAATGCACATAACCCTTAACTTCAGATAAAGAGCTTAATTTCTGTCACCATAAAAGGAGGAATGTAAAATAAACTATCCTCTACCAGACTGAGGTTTCACCCACCCAAGTGCTGGAGTTACAGGCATTCGTCACCCTGTCTAGCGTGTGATGTGGACTTTTAAGACATGTATCAATCAATAAACATGAGATGATGGCATATTCATAGGGGTACGGTGGCTATTCACTTCCCAAGTCAATATTTTTGGATAACTCTTCCCATGATCCTCTTTTAAAAAAACGAGGCAAACCCAGGAGGAAAATTAGATAAGGAAATTGGGGTTTCTTGATGCGGACCCTTTGTCTTAATAGTGACGCATGGCCGTTGGGTTAGGTTTTTCCTGGTACTTAGTTTGTGCTGTATTGGGGAGAACCCAACTGCAGCTTAAAAGATGTTAAAACCACAGAGGAGTGTTCTCCCTGAACACCAGGAGACACAGCTGCCAAGAAACAGCTATCGTGTTCCATGGAGACTCGTCTCTAACTCCTCGCCTACCAGCCTTTGGTAGGAGTCGTGAAACAGGAAGACTCAGATACGAAAGCCTATGGTCAGAAATGAATTGTCTGACTCAGAGGGGAAGTAGATTTTTGCTGTACCAGGAGAGAGTTGGCTTTGGAGAAGAAGACACGTATTCAAGAGATAGGTACGTAGGTGTGGTGTCTTTCCTGTGTTCAGTTCGAGATACCCACCACTTCCTTCCCAGGGTGCATAAGTTTGTTAGGATGACTCACAGAACACAGGAACGTGCCTTAGTTCTTGTTCCCGGTTTGTTAGCTGATACAGTCAAAGAATGTGGAAACAGGGCAAGGTGTGGGGGGAGGGGCACAGAGTGCCCCACCTGTCCCCTCTCCATTCAACAACCTGAAAACTCAGTCTCGTTAGGCCTTCTAGACCTCAGGTCCCAGCAACTCCATTTTCTTCAGGGTTAGTGGTAGACCAGTCCAAGCAGCGTGCACCGAGATTATCCATGGCTCTGCCTAACCGTTAACATCATCCCAGAGGGGCTTGCTAGGAAGATCAAGCCACTCTATTCTTCCAGAGATTCTAAGCCGCTGAGGACCTCTATGTGCAGGAAGTGCGATGAAGGTCATAATTCTCATCCTGGACTTGGGGAGCCTTGTGGCTGTGATTATAGATTTACTTGGGAAGAAGAGTTGAAGAAAATGGAGCCCTGCGAGTTTCAGGACGCTCAGGCTGGCCGAGGAAAGAGCAGGGTTTTTATTGAGTTCCTGGTGGCATCTGGAGAGTTAAATCATGAGGATGGTATTTTCCTCCATCTCTGGCGTATGGGAATTCTCCCATTGAAGATAACAGAGCAATGGTCAGTTTGTCGCCGGAGACATTCTTCCATCACCTTGTACCAGGTGGGTTCTTGGGATAAAGGGAGACTGGGGCATAAAAAGGAGAGAAACTGGGTGAGCGAACACCTATGGGTGGGAAGTGGGAAAGCCAAAGTCGGCTGTCCCCATGAGTTAAAATATACCTCCCGTGTATATCAAGGTCATGTGACTAAGACTGTGTCTGTACCTTTAGGCTGTGTATCTGGTGCTTATTTTTCATAGTTGAAAACCAGCTAGAGCAGAAGCAGCAGAACGCTCAAGGAACGTCTCTGATACTCACTTCATTCAAATATCCTTGTATTTGATTTGAATGTTAACCTGCTTAATCCGTGTCCTCTTCTCGTCCCAGCTGGTCCCTTCTCACCTCATCAAACAGAGCAGAGTAGGAAAGTTGAGACAGTTGACCCCAAACAGCATTTGGGTTTACCCAGTGAGAAAGACAGACTAAACCTGTTGCCATGATCAGGTCCCACCTATCTCTCAAAATCCAATACTTGGGAGATGAGACTTGGTGTGAAGGACTCTGTTCTCTTCGAGGGCTGCCTGGGCGGTGGAGCACGCTAGCATGCCCAAAGTTCTATCTTGAGAAATCTGAGAGTACAACAGCCTTTATTGCTACGGTAAGGAGCAGAGAGCAGGAGCAGAAGGATAATGTGCTGAGTCGCTTGTGTGGCTATCTTTTTCTTCTCCCACTAGAACACAATGGACCACAACCTGGTGGGACTAATAATTCATATGCTTTGTGTCACATGGCATACAGAATTAAACCCTAGGAAGGTGCATTTGCATATCCTGATGGTATCTGAAGGTCAACAGATGTTCTGGAAAGAATATTTAGAATTGCATTTACCTTTTTACTCATTTTAGATATGGGTTTTGTTTGAAATTAGAATTCCAGGCAAAAGGAAGAGACATAACTTGGCAAAGGACAACTTTCAAAGGGGTGGCCACCGTTATCAAGGCCTTGTGAATACATTCATATCCTTAAACTTATTCTACTAAAATTTAAAGATGACTTGTCATAGGTCTCTTCATAAGATTCTGAAAACTCAACAAGGCCCTAGTAGAGGTTACTGTGAGCAATTATCTGCAAGACATCAGCCCCTCTCAACTTCAGGCTTGAGCCAGGATGTATAAGTCTCCCTTCATGTCACCAAACTCAGATCAGCAATGCTGCTTCCCTGGAGAGAGGCCTAACTTGCAGTAAGAAAATTCTAAGGAATTTCAAGATCCATTTGTCTGTCTGTCTGTCTGTCTGTCTATCTATCTATCTATCTATCTATCTATCTATCTATCTATCTATCTATCTATCATTATCTTAGATCCTTTTCCTGTCAGATAGAACTACTCTGAAAGAATCTACTTCAGAGGGAAAGAGGTTTGTTTCAGCTCACAGTTCAAGGTTACAATCCATCATGGCAGGGCCCTCACAGTGGCTAGTCACCATGCATTCACAGTCAGAAGCAGAGAAACAGGCATGCATGCTTAGCTTCCTCTCTCCTTTCCTTTCAACTGAGGACCAACCAGCTCATGAAATGGTGCCACTCACATTTGAGGTAGGTCTTCCCACCTCAACCAACCCAACCAACAGAATCCTCCATGT
This sequence comes from Myodes glareolus, assembly GCF_982192425.1. NCBI lineage: Eukaryota > Metazoa > Chordata > Mammalia > Rodentia > Cricetidae > Myodes > Myodes glareolus. Next base: position 27,576,334 of record NC_142048.1, on the reverse strand, counting down.
AGGGTCTACCCCTCCTCTCAGGGTTCATCTTGAGGACAGTTTCTGGCCAGACATATTGTTGCATGTTCCAGCTAAACATCCTGTTTGTTGCTATGTTCTCCCTGCCCTCCTGGTGGTTAGCTATAGGGCATTGTTTACTCCATCTTGGGTGTGGTAATTTCCCACCTGCCTGGGGGGAGTTCCACTGAGCAGCTAGGTATATAAGGTTTTTCCTAAACTTCAATAAATGGCATTTGGCATTCTCTCCTCACAAATGACCCAGGTCTCTTGTGTGCTCTTTTAATTTCCAGGCCTTGCCCGGCTCACAAATGGTACAGTGGTGCACAAACTGTACCATAGAGAGTAATATAGGCGTTACACCTCCATAGTCATGCCCACACAACAAACTAATGCAGACATTGAGACTTCCCATGTAATTCCACATCTTGCCAAGTTGACAACTGAAATGAACCATCACACTATCTGTCCTTCCTTCCATCCCTACATTCATCATCCATCCATCCATCCATCCATCCATCCACCTACCCACCCATCCATTCATCCATCCACCCACCCACCCACCCACCCACCCACACATCCACCCACCCACCCATCCATCCATCCATCCATCCATCTTCTCTATCTTTATTGTTTGTCAGGCAAGATATTTTCAACATGTGAAACTAACAGGTGAACCATTACTAAGAAACAAAGAAACATTTTTCCTGTTTTTCTTTTTTTCCTTCAAAACCCACAGTTCATTTTGACTCAGAAATGAAAAGTCTTCAACTCACCTCCCTCTCCTTGCATTTCATGTGGTTTGGGTAATACCAGGTCTGGAATCCCCAATCTGGCCACCACTTCTCTGACCTGAACTCTAGTTTCTCTGTCTCTGAAATGGGGCCAATGATATCATCTAAAGACAAAGAGACATTTAAAGAAAGTTTTCTGTTGCAGCTTGCTTGCTGGCAAGGATTGTGGCAATAAACAGGGCTCCAGCCAGTACCTCTGCCATGAGGCTAGAATGGCAGAAAGCTAAGGAATGGGCTGGATCCAGCCGTCAAAGCCACGGCTTTATTCCTACCCATATTGCTTGGTAAATTAAAGACTCAAGTAGTCATAAAAAGAGAGATATACAGTAAAGAGAGATTCAAAGACAAAGAAAACCTCTAAATGGTTTACACTGTGTTAAAAAATATATGCAGGCTAAAGTTTAAAGTCCTTAAAAAAAGAGAGTAGCTGGGTGTGGTGGTACACACCGTTGATCCCAATGCCTGGGAGGCAGAGGCAGACAGACCTCTCTGAGTTCAAGGTGTGGTAGCACACGCCTTTAATCCCAAAGCTTGGGAGGCTGAGGCAGACAGACCTCTGTAGTGATGCTTTGTTTGTGTTTTAACAAATAGAGTTTGTGTGAAGATCAGAGTACAGAGCTAAGCCACTAGAGGTCAGGGAGTGGTGGCATACACCTTTCATCCCAGCACTTGGGAACAGGACAGTGGTGGTACATGCCTTTAATCCCAGCACTGGCACTAGGGAGATGGAGACAGGAGTTATATGGCTGGGTGTGGAGAGGAATATACGGCAGGAGGAGACAAGAACTCATGGCAGTCTGAGGTTTGGTGTAGACAGTTATAGTCTGAGGATGAAGTCTGAGGATGCAGTCTGAGGACAGGATTGCCCCTTCGGTCTGAGCACTGGTAGAGGTAAAAGGTCTCTCTAGTGGCTGGTCGCTCTGCTTCTCTGACCCTTCAGCTTTCACCCCCTAATACCTGACTCCAGGTTTTATTTATTAAGATCAGTTAGAATTCATGCTATGTTAGGGACTGCAGACCCTCAGACCCTGAACTTTCTATGACCTCTTGCCTGCTGGAGTAAACAACTTGTTTTCCTATGCTTGCAGCTGCTCTGATCACTAAACCCTCATAAGCTCCTGAGAACAAGGAAGTGGTTTCTGGTGGGCTTACAGTAGAAAATCCTGAGAGCTAGGGCAGGGCCACTAATCAAGAAGAGCACTGTATGTTATTCCTTTTGGTCTGGTCCCTTTAAGGGCAAGCCACGCCCACTCCCAGCTACTTCTGACCTCCTTAAGATGGTCGCCATCTTAACCTTTTTCTCTGTCCTTCTCTCTCGTGTGCACACGTGTCTTTTGTGTGTCTCTATGTCTGTTTTCATGTCTCTCTGTCTCCCTCTTCTTTAAGTAACAAATGTTTACCTTTATGTTCAGCCTTACATCTATTTACTATTATCTGCCGCACCTGCCCGCCTGACTCTCCCGGCCACATGGCGGGACCAGCTCTGCCGCTTGCTGCGGGAAACCTGCACCCCTCTGGCGGCAGCCTCTGCCTGGCTTGCAGGCCGCTCGGGGGGATCATGCCACCATTATATTTTCAACAACGATATTTTTAACAACAACACTATATAAGCTGCCCTGGAACACAAAATTGGCATTCTTGCTCCAAGAGTGACCCATGTCTCTGTGTGCTTTTTAATCGCCAGAGCCTTGCCTGATCACAGTTCCAGGTGGTGCAGGTGCCACAGGTGGAGGCCCCGCTGAAATCAGGAACTAGGGACACCTCTGAAAGACCCTTCCAGGAGACTGGCTAGCAGGAAAGGAATAAAGAAAAGGCGAGAGGGTGAATTGTAAGGACGGGGGTGGATTCTTCCAAGTCCGCTCTTGTAAAGGAATTACAGGTACTACTAAAAAAAACAGGGTACCAGGATTAAACAAAGTCTTTAAAAAGACAACAAACTTGCAGAAAAAGTAATAGGAATAAAGAAAAATAAGCCATGTAAAAATGGAATATACACAGAGAGTTTGGATTATTAATTTTTGGACTGTAGAGAGATATTTGATTCTGGGAGTTGCTAAGATAAACCAACATAAAGTTATCTTGAGTTTAAAGTTTGAGTCTAAGGATATATGTTATGGATCAAGCCCTCTCCCTCCCCCCCCCGCCCAAAAGGTCACTGTGAACACCCCCAAAAATTATTTTGCCCAATAAAAAGCAGGAAGCGGTTTGGAGAGAACTACACCTAAATTCCCTAAATTGCCACATTTTCAATTGCCACATTTTCCCTATGAAGGCTGGTTGAAGAGTCTATGCTTACTGAAGGTTGTGGGGTCGGGGAGCAGCTTGGGGAAGCCATTGGGATGCTGGAGGATGTCCAGGGCTGGGATCTCAGATAGTAGTGATTCCAAGTCATCTCTCCGGACTGGGTCCATTCTCTTACCTCACCCCAGGAGAAAGAACCCCCTTTATAAAGCAACTGTCCCTCCGGCTAGTGAGAGGGAAGAAGAAGAGTGGCGAGGACAATTGGAAGTACTTGAGTCCAGAAATATCCAGGCATTTCCCGTTATCGAAACTGTGGATCCTCAGGGGGATAGGCAGAGGCTATATCAGTTGTTTCGGTTTGAGGATGTAAGAAGCTTAAAGAGGCCGTCACCACTTATGGCCCACATGCTCCCTTTAGCGTTTACCTTAGTGGAGTCCTACATGAATCAAAATTTGACTCCTACTGATTGGATGCAGCTTTGTACGGCGGTACTTAGTGGAGGGAATTATTTGATTTGGAGGTCTGATTATCAAAGAAATTGTAGAGGTGGCCAGAAGGAACGCTGCTGCAGGACACCCAAATAGAAGTGTGGGTGATGGAGGAGGGTTATCTGTCTATTGTGTTATTTTCATTGGTCAATAAAGAGACTGCCTTGGCCCTTTGATAGGACAGAAAATTAAGTAGGAGGTGTAAACAGAATAGAATGCTGGGATGAGGGCTATGAGGCAGATGCCATGGAGCCAGCCACCAGGTCAGACATGCTGAATCTTTTCCGGTAAGCCACCAGCTCGTGGTGCTATACAGATTATACAGACTACATGTGGGCATGCTCTCGGGCGCTGGACCTTACCCCGCTTAATCAGCAAGTCATGTGTGACCCACGCTTGCCAAACAAGATTGCACGGGTCAGTTATCTAAGGTGCTGCAGGGGCCGTCTGAGCCTTATGCAGATTTTGTGAATCTGGCTCTTACAATTAGCAGGTAGGATTTTCCCTGATGTTGATGCCACCATGCCGGTTATCAAACAACTAGAATGCCAACAAGTATTGTCAGAAGGCTATTCTTTCTCACTGGCAACGAGGAGGGTTGAATGATTATGTCAGACTGTGTAAGGACATTGACCAAGCCCATGTCCCCAAGGCTGTGATGGCTTCTGCTCCAAAGGATCACAGTCTTGGTGCTCAGACCAGGTCTTGCTTTAACTGTGGACAAACTGGGCATTTTAGAAACAAACAAACAAACAATGTCCCAACCCCCCTGAGGCCTCTCTAGAAAAAAAAAATCGTATTTTGTTGGAATAAGCCCATTTGGATTCCTAAACAGCATGTGCGTTCTATGGGCGGTTCTCCTGACTATCAGCCATGGCCAACAGGTACGATGGGCCCGGGTCAGGAATCCACCAGTGCTGATGCAGGTGGGCCTGGGCAGTACCTTATGGCTGTACTTCCTTTCCACTGATTGGGCCACGGGACAGCCAGTCATTCCCATTAATTGAGAATGCAATAATGTTACTGGTATGTGGAACTTATCTGGCAGTCTATGTTTTCAGAAAACAAGAAATTTTTCTCTGCTGAATTCTCCTTCTCCTTGTGTTGTTATTAGCAATGCCTCTATAGCTGATTTTGCCCTTAATTCCACCAATGCTTCTGCTATTGGTCTTTGTAATGTATGGATGCCATTAAAGGATACCCACAAGGCCACCTCTTGTGTGGCTCCAACCACTAAATGTTGGCCCGGTCCTACAGATTATAAGTTTGTGGTACCCACATTATGGCTAGAGCACATTACCAATACTCCCTATATTTTGAATAATTCATTATGGTGGTGGGGTCCGCGACCACTTTACAAGAATGCTAGCAAGGATTCTCAGGAGTTTCATTTCTGGAATCCAGCCCAATATGGTATAGTGCCTACCTTCACGGGATGGTACCTCTGTGGACCTCATGCCTGTCTGACTTCTGGACCCTTGGCTGTGCAGGATTCTACCTTGTTTCATGGCACAGCAAAATGGAATGCCACAAATATCTTTGAAGATATCTTGCAGTTAAACCAGAGCCAAAATAAGACTTTTCATGCAGCTGTTTGTACGTCAGGGCCAATTTTCTTTCTTTTAACTGACCATACCTTGAATGATTCTACCCTTAACTGCTCTCAAGTTTCACGTCATTAAAGCAGCTGTTGGGCAAACAGGCTGACTGCCCCTGTAGTCCCGGTTCCAAGCTTGGTGCCGATCCCAGTGAATCAGCTGGTGCTGAGCCATCCCCGCCAAGACTTTGGTATCACCGTGGCTGTAGTGGCCGCTATTGTCACCACTGCGGCTTCCACCATGGCAGCTGGAATTGCCATCAGCCAGACGGTGGCTGTGGCTAGCACTGATGATTCCCTAGCTGGACAGGTTGCCACTGCCTTAGAGACCCAAAATTCGCTTAGAGACAGCCCTTTTACAAGAGCAGTTAGATTTCTTATGGGATTTACATATGGCTAGTTGCTCCCCTTCCTTCCATCATATTTGTGCCCCGCCCAGGCCAGTCAAGAACCTGAGGGTCAGCCAGTTGACTTGTGTTCCTCCCACTTCCATAGATTCTCTAAGGGCATTCTTTATGGCCTAGGCTTGCTGAAAAGCTGGTCTGGGATTGTTGCCCTAGGAACTCTTGTAGCTGGAGGGTTTTTATTGTTCTGCCTCTACAATAGGCAGCAGCAACAGCGATGTAATATTGTTACTAAACAATTGATGCTTGCCCAAATAAACTTCCTCCGAATGCAGTATGAGTCAATATGCTACGGGAAGACCAGTGAGCCAGAGATGGGTAAGACAGGCAGGAGCCTGTCACAGTCAACCTAAGACAGAGGCCTTGCGTGCTGAGGCAAGTGTTCTTAATGACAGGTAAGATGTGAATTTGCACTTCTGCAACCTAAGACAGGCCGGGTCTAATTAGATAGGAAAGGGGGAGCTGTTAGGGGCTGCAGACCCTCAGACCCTGAACTTTCTATGACCTCTTGCCTGCCAGAGTAAACAACTTGCTTTCTTATGCCTGCAGCTGCTCTGAGCACTAAACCCTCATAAGCTCCTGAGAACAAGGAAGTGGTTTCTGATAGGCTTGCAGTAGAAAATCCTGAGAGCTAGGGCGTGGCCACTAACCAAGGAGAGCACTGTACAAGCTGCCCTGGACCACAACAAAATTGGCATTCTTGCTCCAAGAGGGACCCGTGTCTCTGGGCGCTCTTTACTCCCCAGACCCTTCCCGGATCACAGTTCCAAGTGGTGCAGGTGCCACAATGCTACGTGGCTCAGTGCTTCCAAAGGACCTGGGTTCAGTTCCCAGCACCCACATGGCAGCCTACAAACACCTCTAACTGCAGTTCCCAGGGATCTCGGTCCCCTTTCTGGCTTCTGAAGGCTCCTTCAGGTGGGCACACAGACTCATGCAGGTGCACACATACACATAAAAAGAGTAATTAATAAATATTTTTGAAAGGAAAGAACACGTTGAGCTTATTACTATTGGTATTAGCTTCTAATTGTACTAGTCTCAGTACAGTTCAATACAGTGAAGGCACAGTTCAATTGACAGTAAGACTGACACTCTCAGCATCTACAGCCACCCTCAACCTTGCCTGGAGTCCCACTCCGCAGCCACTCATAAACTATTTGCTTCTTGAAGGCCAGCAAGAGGACTCAAACTCCTTTTAGGAGCCTCCTGGATTCCTAGAGAGTTTATCTGGTGTGGGAGAATTGTCTGTATTCTGTCAATCATATTTTAATAAAACGCTGATTGGCCAGGCAGGCAGTATAGGCGGGAAAGCCGGACAGGAAGTAGAGGTGGAGCAAAGAGACTGGGAGTATTCTGGAAGGCAGGAAGCTCCCTTTGGCATTCCTGCCCAGATCACCGGAGAGGAAAGATGCAAGCTGCCCTGCTGGAAAAGGTACTGAGCCATGTGCTAACGTAGATAAGGATAATGGGGTAACATAAGTTATAAGAGCTAATAAGTAGCCTGACCTAATGGGCCGATCAGCTTTATAAACTTATGGAGTCCTGTGTGTGATTTTCCTTGGGACTTGCTGGTTGTGGGGTACTGGGCGGGACAGCAACCCCAACAAGCAGACCCCTCATGCTACATTTATCTGAGCCTGGGGTGCTCACTTAGACTACTTTCCGTTTTGACCAATGCAATTAGAGTCCTTCGCTGCATGTGTAAAAAAATCACACACAATAGCCATGGAAACTAACAAAATCACCGGCGTGAGATCCAATCACAACCGCATACTCCGGTCACCTGCACTCGGATGCAGGCATAGAGTGTGGAGGGAGAGGCTCAGTGGTGGTCTGTCTGCTTCGTCATACCCAGCCCCAAAGGGTGCTGAGTCTGAGCAAGCGATGGGTCACAAGTGATAGATATCTCGTGATTCAGCTCTGGATTCACTTTCGGGACAGTCCCCAGGTGAGTGTCTGTTCTTGCACGTGTATATATTCCACAGCATTTTGGCAATGATTCTAGATGACCCAAATGTTGTCCCTGGGAGGAATCTTTTGTCGTCGCAGACTGCATTTTGGCTTACATGTGTGTCTGTGGAGCACATGCCAGCCTGGTACCTGTAAGGGCCAGAACAGGGCATCGGATCCCTGGAGTTCCATATAGGGCAGTAAGCACTCAACCACTTAGGCCCTGCCCCCGTGCCCACCCTTCATTTTTCATGCCCTTTGCTGATCTTAACGTATTGTGCAGACCTGGGAGCAGATCAGAGAGTCTGAGGTCTAAGTTTGGAAATACTTTGAATTTGAACTTCAGGATACTAAAGGTGGCAGTGGTTGCACAGGCCTTTGATCTCAGCACTCAGGGGGCAGAGGCAGGTGGAGCTTTGTGAGTTTGAGGCCAGCCTGGTCTACAAAGTGAGTGCTAGGACAGCCAGGGCTACACACAGAGAAACCCTGTCTCAAAAAACCAAACAAAACCAAAACAAAACCCCCAAACCATCAGGAAACTAAAACCCAGACAGGAGCAGAACACATGCCGTTTGCTACGCCAGGCCTCCTGTGGCACTGTCCTGACAGATTTCCAAAGGGGTTGGGCCCAGCTAAGGACTTATCAACTGATCAGGACTCCTAGTAAGCAGTCTCACGTAGGAACAACAGGTAGATAGTGGAAAAGTACCAGCCAGTGTGATTGGGTTGGGACATTTTCCATTTAAGGTTTTTAATTCCTGAGTAAATATTACTGTACACAGACAGGCGCTGACTAAAAGCTCTTTAATTCATTCAGATTGAATTGATTAACTGAGTTGAGGAGTAATTGTTAAGTATAAAACATTTTTTTCTCTTTTGTAATAGGAAACCAAACCAAATAAAACCACAAAGCTGCTGTGTCCCGTCCTCACAGTCCCCATAAGACACCCATACTACATTTTTGTGTAAAAGGAAGTGGCAGGTTGTGGGGCGCTGCTCGCCTCCCCCACATGGCTCCCGACTGCGCCTTAAAAATGGCGCTGACTCTTGGCCTCTCTAACGGCCACCTTGGAGTGGGCAACTCCTTGTTTGGCATCGGACCACAGCTCCTCTGTGGAATGACTCTGCGTCATACTCTGATGAGTGTCGGCAGTTGCCTGGGAGCCTATGAGCTATGCCCAGGTGGCTAACAATCAGTGGAGAACAGAGGCTTATAAGCTGCTCACAAGGAGGACTGGGGAAGAAGATGTTACTTTGTAACGGAGATCCTGCAATAAAGCCCCTTGCTGGAAGACTCTTGGTGTTGCCTCAGTCCTTGCTGGTCGAGGTCGGGCATGACCGCCTGCCCAGCTAGCTTTTCCTGAAATAATTACACGGAAACTATATTCATTTAAACACTGCCTGGCCTATTGTCTTCAGCTCCTTATTAGCTAACTCTCACATATTAATTAATTATATATCACCATTTCTAACAATCTGTATATCACCACGAGGTTGTGGCTTACTGGGAAGATTCTAACCCACCTCCATCTCAGAGAGGAGAGCCATGACGTCTGCCTGCCTCTGCTTTCTTTCTCCCACAATTCTGTTCTGTCTACTCCACTCACCTAAGGGCTGGCCTATCAAAAAGGCCAAGGCAGTCTCTTTATTAACCAATGAAAGTAACACATAGACAGATGATCCTCCTCCATCATTTTTGAAAGTCTGTAACTGACAGGCTCCCAAGTCTCATGGGGTTAAAATGACTGTACCATCTTGGCTGTTTCCCCAGGCTTGTGACATCTGGCTGGTCCACTGTTCCTACTTTCCTGAGACTGACTGTTACATTTCTTTCAGGTTGAGCTTCTCAAGAGCACCCAGCAACCAGAGTTGTAGAGTTGGTTCAGTGATTAAAACATATACCAAGTTCGTGAGTTCATTTCCTAGGCCCCATGTCAATAGTTCCCAACTCAACAGATCCATGAGATTCAACATCATCTGCTGGCTTCTGTGGGCACCTGCCCTCACAGGTACATACCTACACACAGACACACATACCCACACACACACACACACAAAGAATTTTTAAATCTTTAAATACTTTCTTAGAAGTAGGTTTATTTATTTCATTATTTTATATGCATGTCTGTGTTTGCCTGCATGTGTGCACATGTACCAGGTACATGTCTGGTGCCTTCAGAAGTCAGAAGAGGGTGTCAGATCCCCTAGGACTAGAGCCACAGACAGTTATGAGTTGTCATGTGGATTCTGGGCAGTTAAGTTGGATCTTTTGCAAGAGCAAGTGCTTTTAACTGCTGAGCCATCTCTCCAGCCCCAAGAATGTTTTCAAAGAATTTTTCAAAAGAATACCTTGCACTGTTAGTTCTTCCTTATGGAAGGATCTTTCATGGTGACAAAATGTGAGGCTAGCCCCGTCCTGAGACTAGTGCCTTCCTAAGGCTAACCCCATCCTGAGGAATACCCTGCATGGTACTTGAAGATGCTATGCAAACTTCCAAGGGGCAAAAAAACAAAAACAAAAACAAAAAAACAATTAAAATTATCCAGGTGTAAAACCTATGAACTATAACAATGGCCAGCAAGGCAAGAAGTTCCTAAGAGTGCAATGGTGCCACTTATACATTGAAGGCAACTAGCAGTTGTCTAATTAGACTTAAAGCCTCCTCTGTTCAGGAGGAAGTCTATGCCTGGTACTGTAAACCTAGTCAACTATCCATGGCTAGTGAGGCCATGACCCCAGGGAAGAACCTACCATTGCTATTATCCTAACTGTTTAATTTCTCACTTCGTTCCAAACACTTATCCTTACATCCACAGAAAAGTGTAGCTCTATCCCTCACCAACAAGGCTTTTATTTTTTTTAAGCCAGGTGGAGACTTTCACAGAAACCCATAAATGGTCAAAATGTAAAGACAACTTACTGCGGAGTGCCCAGTCCCAGAGGATACATCTGTAGCCCCACCCCTACATCTAAGACTCAGAGAGCATCATGGAAGAGGGGGCAGAAAGGTTGTAAGAGCCAGAGAGTGACCAGCGTGTTCCCTGTAAGATAGTGTCTTCTATATATGGCAGGGAGCTGCACCCATGAAATCTCAACAACATGGCCATCTAAACGAGACCTACACAATGATGCTACCAACTGACATTCTGATGTGGATGGAGGAACATCTCACAAGAGCCCACCCTAGATGATGAGCATCAATCTTCTTTAGGGATGAGCCCCTGATAGGGTATCCAGTAGCCCTTGGTCATGTATGAGTACAGTAGGTATATCACGTCCACCCTTTCCTTGGCCCCACAACTCCTCCCGTGTCTGCCACATTCCCTCTCAAATTCATGACTGTTCTTTAATTATCTGTTTCATATCTCTGTGTATTTTGTAAACACAACCTGCCCGAGTGCATTTAGGGTTGCTCAGATGCATCAGTGTTAAAGGATGACTATGGGGGACTGGTGTTTTAAAAAACACAAAGAGGTAAGGGTAGGCTTGAGAAGTATGTGTGGGATTCGAACTCCAGAATTTCAGAGTCAGGTGGTGCAGCTGTCCTGACCTGGCCTTGGATTCAAGGTTTAATCCCTGAATTAAACCTTGTAAGCTCCCAGCTGGTTATAACTTGACTTGGGCTCAGAGGGAACTGTGCCAGCTCTGGGATGGGAACTGTAATGCCTAAGGGTATGGAGTCATCAGAATTCCCCATGCGCCCTTCCTGGAAATGCAAAATCTGGCAGTCTCTTGAGGTGTTGTCAGTGTGTAAGACCTTCCCACTGCTGTGGCTAAGGCCTGACCAAAGTGACTTAAGGGAGGAGGGGTTTATTTGGCTCATGGCTTGTAGGATGTAAAACCTTCATGGTGGAGGAAGCAGAGTAAACAGTTTGTTAGGTCGAAAGCAGCACCGAGGGACCTGGGGCTGTAACCGGAAGAAATGTCACCTTCAAGACTCACAGACTTCAGCTCCTGAAGGTCCTGCAGTCCCACAAACATCTCCACCAGCCAGGGGTGAGTGTTGGAACACGGGAGCCTGTGGAAGACATTTGCATTCAAACTGGACTGACTTGTTTCTTATCAAATTAAATACGCCCTTGCCATTCAAACTAGACATTCTACTTCTGGATGTTTAGCCGAGAGAAATGGAAGATAAACTTTGCTTCTCAATCCTGATGGGCTTCCTACTTATCATTACAGAAAAGGGGTAGGGCCTAAGGGAGTAGATAGAATTCTTCCTATTCCTGTTGTTAAGTACATCTTAAAAGCCTGAACATCATAGTTAAATCTAAGAAGACTCTGAAAGTGTGCAGAGGAAGAGGGAGTAAACAGCCCAGGAAATGACCTGACAGTGGGTCTCCTGGCTTTTCTCTTTTCCTTCCTCCCACTCTTACTCCCTCTCTCCTTCCTTCCTTCCTTCCTTCCTTCCTTCCTTCCTTCCTTCCTTCCTTCCTTCCTTCCCTCCCTCCCTCCCTCCCTCCCTCCCTCCCTCCCTCCCTCCCTCCCCCCCCCCCCTCCCTCCCTCCCTCCCGCCCTTACTTCATGAGGTGTGTGGAGCTGCATGTGTGTGTGTGAGCACACATGTATGTACTTTTGGAGACAAGAGGCCAACCTTGACTGTTGTTTCTTAGGTACCACACTCCTTGTCCTTTGAGACAGAATCTCCCTGGTCTGGGGCTCACTTAGGCTCAGTAGAGTGAACCCCAGGGGCCTGCCTGTCTCTACTTCCTTAGGGCTGGGGTTGTAAGCCCTTACCACTATGCCTGGTGTTTACACAAATTCTAAGGATTGAAGTCAGGTCCTTATGTTTGCAAGACAAGCACAGTAGTAATGGAGCTGTTTCTTTCCCCTCCTCCCCCTCCCCCAGTTTTCTTTTTGCCTCCCATGGTGGACGCACTGTTGGAGAAACCAGCACGCTACACCAATGGACAAAGACTATTGTGTGTCTTTGCTAACCCTCTGTAGAAAGTCTGAGTCTGGTCAAAGACCCGGAAGGCAACAGTCTAGCAAGACAGCTAACTTGTCAACAATAGTTACCCTACTCCAGCCAAACAGCATCAGGCAGTCACCCCACCCTGTATGTCAGCAAAGGCATTCCCTGGCTGTAACATTTGCCCATCTTCAACTGGACACTGTTTCTTTAAAAAAAAAAAAACAAAACTGTTTGTTCAGGAATGCTGGCTTTGCTTTGGAACAATTGATGACTAATGACAACTATAAAATATTCAGGGTGGTTCTTCCTAGAAGAGATGACATATCAAAACAGTTCTGTCTTCTCCAGTTGTAATATTCTTGGCTCCGTCATTCAACTCTTTGCTGATCCTCATCCTTAGTCTAGACCCTTGATTTTAATTTAATTTTAGTTTTAGTCTTATCTGAGGTCCAGGCTGGCCTCAAACTCCCTCCCTCTGTAGCTACCTTGAACTTCTGAATTTCCTTTACCCCTCTAGTGTTGGGACTACAGGCATACGCTGCTGCGTCCAGTTTATATGGTCCTGAGCATCCGACTCAGGACTTTGGCTATTCCAGGCAAGTACTCTAGCAACTAAGTTTCTTCGTCAGCCCTTGTTTTACAAAAGCAAACCAGTCTTTTCTGACAGTCCCAAATGCAGTAGGAAAAACACGTAGCAAAATACCGGAAGGATTTGTAACCAATTTATCTTTGGCACTGCTTAGATGGTCACTTGGTTTTGTCAAATGATTTGTTTCCTTTTCCAAGTTTGACTCATGTCCCGTCACAGAGGACCAAGTGTGCATTTTAAGAATGATGGGACAGGAGCAATCTGCTCCGGTCTCTGCAGACTGGTGCAGCAGAGACCTGTTTATCTAACTCAGGGCGAGAAAAAGTTTGAAGACAAAGAGAGTTGATATTTATAGCTATGCAGACTCGATCTGTCTCAGTTATAATGCCAACTGTAGCACATTTAATAAAACCCAGAGGTTCCTGCAGGCAGGATCACCATTTTGGACTGAGTTACAGGTAAGAGCCAGTGGCTTGCTGTTTTGCTTTTCTGACCTTCAGGTTGAACCCCAATGTCTGTCTCTGGGTTTTTACTAATCATGCTACAATCATCATTATAAATCTGTGCCTTAGTAGTCATATCTCTTCAGGTCAGTCACCAGTGACCTCCTGCCTCTCCTGTTTCTCCATCCAAAAGGGTCAAGAGCCCATCTCAGCCCTGCCTTACCACTTCCTGTCCCTCTCTATATAGTCCTCCAAACCTCTATGGTCAACTAGTGGCTAGCTCCACTCTCTGACTCCAAGCAAGCTTTATTTATTCAGAACACAATCAAAATATCACACAGCAGTACCCAGTTTTAAAATCGAATTAGCTGGTTTGTTGATGTCTAGTTTCTTGAGTTCTTTATATAGCTTGGAATTTAGCCCTCTGTCAGATGTGGACTTGGTGAAAATCTTTTCCCACTCTGTTTTATCTGTGAACAGTGGTCTTTGCCTTACAGAAACTTTTCAGTTCCATGGGATCCTGTTTATGAATTGTTGGTCTTAGTGCCTGTTCGACTGGTTCTGTTCAGTTTGTTCTGTGTCAATGCATTCAAGGTCATTTCCCACTTTCTCCTTCTATCAGGTTCAGTATATCTGGTTTTATGTTGAGGCCTTTTACATGCTGACATCCAGTTAGACCTTGCCAGCGTCATTAGAGCAGCCCATTTGGTTAAGATGCTTTCTTTTTTCCATTAAATAATTTTGACTTCTTTATTAAAAATCAGTGTCCATAGGTGTGTGGATTTATTTCTGGGTTCTTGATCCAATTCCATTGACCAACCTGTCTGTTTTTATGCCAATACTATGCAGTTTTTTATTCCTCTAGCTAGGTAGTAGAGCTTGAAATCAGGGTTGGGGATACTCCCACAAGTTCTTTTATTGTACAGGATTGTTTTAGCTCTCCCAGGCTTTTTGTTTTTTCATATAAAGTTGAGTATTGTTCTTTCATCATCTGTAAAGAATTGTGTTGGATCTGTAGATTGCTTTAGGTTAGGGGCCATTTTTTTTTTAATTTATCAGACTTTTAAAAAAATACCAATCCAAGTGCCCACTCCCTCTCCTCCTCTCACTCCCTCCCCTCCTCTCACTCCCTCCACACACCTTCCCACCCCATTCCCATCCAGTCCTTAGAGAGGGCACACTGCTTTGTGAAAGGTACAAGGCCCTCCCCACTACATCCAGGCTGAGCAAGGTATACATCCAAAGAGAATAGGGTCCCCAAAAGCCAGTACATGCAGTAGGGATAAACCCTGACACCACTGCCAGTGGCCCCTCAGTCCACCCCAGCAATTCAACCATCAACCACACTCAGAGGGACTAGTTTGGTCCTATGCTGGTTCCTTCTCAGTCCGGCTGGAGTTTGTGAGCTCCCATTAGCTCAGGCAAACTGTTTCAGTGGGTGAACCCTTCACGGTCTTGACCTCTCTGCTCATATTCTCACTCCTTCCACTCTTTAACTGGATTTTGGGAGCTCAGTCCAGTGCTTAGATGTGAATCTCTGCCTCTGTTTCCATCAGCTGCTGGATGAAGGCTCTATGGTGATATTTAGGATATCATAAGTCTGACTACAGGGCAAGTCAAGATTGGGCCCCCTCTCCTCTATTGCCCAGGGTCCTAGGTAGGGGTCATCCTTGTGGATTCCTGGGAATTTATCCAGAGCCAGGTTTCTGCTAACTCTATAATGGCTCCCTCAATCAAGATAGCTCCCTCAATCAAGATAGCTCCCTCTCTGCCCTTCCTCCATCTCAACCATCCTATTCCCTCAAGCTCTCCTAACTCTCTTCCCCTTCTACCCTCCCTTCTCCCCCACCCATGCTCCCAATTTTATCAGGTGCTTTTGCCTGTTTCCAATTTCCAGGTGGATCTATAGATGTTTTTCTTTGGGTTCACCTTATTACTTAGCTTCTCTAGGATCATGAACTATAGGCTCAATGTCCTTTGTTTATAGCTAGTATCCACTTATAGTGAGTAGATACCATATTCATCTTTTTGGGTCTGTGTTATCTCACTCAGAATAATGTTTTCTAATTCCACCATTTGCATCAAAATTCAAGATGTCATTGTTTTTTTTTCCCCCACTGAGTAGAACTCTAATGTGTAAATGTGCTATTTTACATTTTCTTTATCCATTTTTTGGTTGAGGGGCATCTAGGTTGTTTCCAGGTTTTGGCTATTATAAATAATTCTGCTATGAGCATAGTTGAACAAATGCCTTTGTAGTATGGTTGAGCATCTTTTGGGTATATGCCCAAGAGTGGTATTGCTGGATCCTGAGGTAGGTTGATTTCCAATTTTCTGAGAAACTGCCATACTGATTTCCAAAGTGGTTGTACAAGTTTGCATTCCCACCAGCAATAGATAAGTGTTTCCCCTTATTTCACATCCTCTCCAGCATAAGCTATTATTGGTGTTTTTAAACTTAGCCATTCTGACAGGTGTAAGATCGTATCTCAGAATTGTTTTGATTTGTATTTCCCTGATGGCTAAGGATGTTGAACATTTCCTTAAGTATTTTTTGACCATTTGAGATTCTTCTGTTGAGAATTCTCTGTTTAGTTCAGTACCCTGTTTTTTAATTGGGTTATTTAGAATTTTAATGCCTAATTTCTTGAATTCTTTATATATTTTGGAGATCAGTTCTTTGTCTGATGTGGGGTTGGTGAAGATCTTCTTCTATTTAGTAGGTTGCCTTTTTGTCTTATTGACTGTGTTCTTTGCTTTACAGAAGCTTCTCAGTTTCAGGAGGTCCCATTTATTTATTGTTCTCAGTGTGTATGCTACTGGGGTAATATCTAGGAAGTGGTCTTCTGTGCCTGGTGCGGGAGAATTATCTGTATTCTGTCAATCCTGTATTTTATTAAAATGCTGATTGACCAGGCAGGAAGTATAGGTGGGTCAACCAGACAGGACGTAGAGGTGGAGCAAAGAGACTGGGAGTATTCTGAGAAGCAGGAAGCTCCCTCCGCCATTCCTGCGCAGACCACCGAAGAGGCAGCATGTAACTTGCCCAGCTGAGAAAGGTACAGAGCCATGTGGCTAATGTAGATAAGGATAATGGGGTAACATAAGTTATAAGAGCTAATAAGTAGCCTGACCTAAAGGGCCAATCAATTTATAATCTTATGGAGTCCTGTGTATGATTTTCTTTGTGACTTGCCAGCTGTGGGGTACTGGGCGGGACAGAAACCCCAACAAGCAAGCCTTCATGTTACATGTGCCCATGCATTGATGACTACTTCCCACTTTCTCTTCTATCAGGTTCAGTGTGATCGGATTTATATTGAGGTCTTTAATCCATTTGGACTTGAGTTTTGTGCATGCCGATAGATATGGATCTATTTTCATTCTTCTACATGTTGATATCCAGTTATGCCAGTACCATTTGTTGAAGATACTTTCTTTTTTATTGTATAATTTTAGCTTCTTTGTCAAAAATCGGGTGTTCATAAGTGTGTGGATTAATATCCAGGTCTTTGATTCAATTCCTTTGGTCTTCCTGTCTGTTTTTATGCCAATACCAAGCTGTTTTCATTACTGTAACTCTGTAATACAGCTTGAAGTCAGGGATGGTGATATCTCTGGAGGTTTCCTTATTGTACAGGATTGTTTTGGCTGTCCTGGGTTTTCTGTTTTTCCATGTGAAGTTGATTATTGTTCTTTCAAGGTCTGTGAAGAATTGTGTTGGGATTTTGATGGGGATTGCATTGAATCTATAGATTGCCTTTGGTAGGACTGCATTTTTACTTTGTTGATCCTCCTATCCAAGAGCATAGAAGATCTTTCCATTTTCTGATATCTTCTTCAATTTATTTCTTTAAAGACTTAAAGTTCTTGTCAAATAGGTCTTTCTCTTCTTTGGTTAGTGTTACCCCAAGATAGTTTATGTTATTTGTGGCTTTTGTGAAAAGTGATGTTTCTCTGATTTCTCTCTCAGCTTCTTTGTCATTTATATATATGAGGGTTACTGATTGCATCCTGCAACATCACTGGAGGTATTTATCAGCTGTAGGAGTTCTCTGGTAGAGTTTTGGGCGTCACTTATATAAACTATCATCTTACATAAACTATTATGTATCATCTGCAAATAATGAAAATTTGACTTCTTACTTTCCAATTTGAATCCCCTTGATCTCCTTATGTTGTCTTATTGCTATTCCTAAAACTTTAAGAACTATGTTGAAGAGATTTGGAGAAAGTAGACAGCCTTTTCTTGTTCCTGATTTTAGTGGATTTGGTAAGCAGCCACTTTTACTATGCTAATTCTACTGATCAATTAGAGATGAAAGAGCTTTCTATCTTCTGATATCTTTTTCAATTGTTTTTTTCTTCAAAGACTTGAAGTTCTTGTCATACAGGTCTTTCACTTGCTTGGTTAGAGTGACACAAAGATATTTTATTTTATTTGTGGCTATTGTTAAGAATGTTGTTTCCCTGATTTCATTCTCAGCCCATTTATCATTTGTATCTAGGAGCACTACTAGATACAAATGTAGTAGTTCTCCTGTATTTTAGATTTTACTCCAATATCTGACTCTTGATTGTTATTGATAAAGATTTATTAGATTAGTGCTTCAGAGTACCAATCTAAAGAGAACATTCTGAGCAGAGGAGTCTCAAATGGCTGAAAAATACAGAAATGTTCAACATCCTTAGCCATCAGAGAAATGCAAATCAAAATGACTCAGATTCGACCTTACACCTGTCAGAATGACTAAGATGAAAGCACAAGTGAGAAATGCTGGGGAGGATGTGGAACATGGGGGACCTTCTTCCATTGCTGGTGGGGAGGCAAACTTGCACAAAATCAGTGTGGTGGTTCCTTAGAAAATTATGAATCAGTCTACCTCAAGACCCAGCTATACCAGGCTTGGGCATATACCCAAAGGATGCTCAATCATACCACAAGGGCACTTGCTCAGCTATGTTCATAGCAACTTTATTTGTAATGGCCAGAAACTGGAAACAGCCTAGATATCCCTCGAGCAAAGAAGGGATAAAGAAAATCTGCTACATTTACACATTGAGGTATTATTTAAAAGATGGCATCATAAAATTTGCAGACAAATGGATGGAAGTAGAAAAAAGTCATCCTGAATGAGGTGATCCAACCCAGAAAGACACACATGGTGTGTCTTATACATCATACCATGTGGTTATAACTCATAAGTGGCTATTATCTGTAAAGTAAAGGATAACCATGCTACAGTCCACAGACCTGGAGAAGCTAGATAACAAGGAGGACACTAAGGGGGAGGACGAATCTTCAGGGAAAGGGATCTAGAATAGTTATCATGGGGTAGTTGGGGTGAGTGGGGGTGAGAACAGGAGGGATCAAGTGTATGTGGGGAGGACAGAGGGAGAGAGTACTGGGGTGACACCAGGGGTTAGGGAGCGTTTTGGGGACGAGCTAGAAACCTAGTACAATGGAAACTCCTAGGAATCTATGAGGGTGGCCCTAGATAAGACTCCCAGCAATGGGGGATATGGAACCTGAACCAGCCATCTTCTGTAACCAGGCAAGACTTTGGGACACTCACCCAGCCACATAACCTTCAACCTACAATTTGTCCTGCTTACAAGATGTGCTGGGGATAAATGTGGTGTAGAAATTATGGGATTGGCCAAACAATGACTGGTCCAACTTGAGACCCATACCACGAGAGAGAGAGAGAGTCCACCCATGAGAGTCAGGAGGCAGAGACTGTGTAGTCCAGAGACCCAGAACAGAACCAAACAGAACCAGCAATGAAAACAAAACAAAACAAAACAAATAACTAAGGACCAAATGGAGCTTGAGGAGGAAAGGGTTTGTTTCTTCCTATAACTTATAAATCTGAGGAAGCTCATGGCAGGAAGCCAGAACAGGAGCAGAGGCCATGAAGGACTGCTGCTTATTATCTTGCTCTCTCTTGGCTTCCTCAACCTGCTTTTTAATATCACCAAGGACCAGCCAAAGGATGGCCCTCAATCTCCAATGGAGAAAATGCACCACAGAGCCCTCCCTCCTTGTGTTGAAAGGAACCCGGGCCACTTCCTGCTGCCCGCCTGGCTAGCTTTACCCAAAATAATTACACAGAAACTGTATTTATTTAAACACTGCCTGGCCCATTGTCTTCAGCCCCTTATTAGCTAACTCTCACATATTAATTAACCCATTTCTAATAGTCTGTATATCACCACGAGGTCGTGGCTTACCGGGAAGAATCTTAACCTGCGTCCATCTTGGAGAGGAGAGCCAGGGCGTCTGCCTCATTGCCTTCTTCCCAGCATTCTGTTTTGTCTACTCCACCCACCTATGTTCTGACCTATCAGGTCAAGCAGTTTCTTTATTAATTAACCAATGAAAGCAACACAGAAACAAGGCCCATCTACATCATCCCTGCCAATCTTAAGCAGGCACTTTGCTCAGTGACTTACCAAATGACTCCAGCTTGTGTCGAGTTGACATAAAACTGGCCAACACACCCATCACTGTCCCAGGAGTAACTACAAGACTGGAGAGCTAGCTCAGTGGCAGAGCACTTCCCTAGCAGGCACGGGCTCTGAGGTTCCATCCCCAGAACCACAGGGAAACTGCCAGGTTCTTGGTCTCTCAGGAAGGAGACGGTTATTATTTCAACCATATTACTCAACTTGATCTAATAAATTTATACATGTTTCGGTGACTTTAGAGAATCCTAAATCAAGGGTTAAGTAATAGATCTGCTTCCTTGCTGAGAGTCTGCCTCCACTCTTGTCCTGCCTATTTGTCTTCCTCAGCACCCCCAAGCAAGTTTATCCTGTTGTAATAGGAAAGTACCAGAAAACCTCCCAGGAGGCGTTTGTCTGCTCACATTTTCTGGTCAGGAAGACAGATGCAAAAACCATCACAAATGCCAGCAGCTCAGGACCTGAGCAACACTAGGACGTTGGCTCTCTGGTCCAGTCAATGAGTCATGACATTGAGTGGAAGGGATTTTCCGCTCCAGGCCCAGATTAGACTTTCTCTGTCCATATCCCTGGACCTAGGGACTATCCCTGAGATCTTGTCTTCTGAAAGAAAACACAGTTTATCCCGTTAACTGTCATGTTGATTGACAAAGTACTTAAATGCTTCCGTGTGGGACCCTGTTCTCATGGGTGACAGTCACCAAAGGAAACCCTCCCTCACACCTTTGCTTTTCACCTGGGTATGTGTGACAGTTAAACAGCCCAAGGTTAAAAACAGAACAAAACAAAACGAAAACTCCCTGAATATTGGGGGTATAACAACCAACTCATAGAAGCTATACTTTCCCTTTCAACTCAGCCGAAAAATGGAGATAAACATTGATGCACAAGGCTGCACACCAAGGGACTGGCATTCTCTGGCTGCTAAGTGACAGAGACCTATGCTAGGCTGTGTTAGAGATGGGCCCAAGGATTTGCAGGGTGTAAAGACACACCGGCTCTAGATGACAACGCCAACCCTACTAATTTTGAATTAGTTTGGTCTTAACTTCTAACTATGGCATCTCAGCACAGATTTACTTCTTGGTAGTGCTATGAAACATTATTCTATAAAACCCAACATGACCCGCCAACACTGCATTCTATTTGGTTGCTTTACTCAGCAATTATTTGCTCTGTTTTATAATATTGAAATGGGCTCCTCTAGTTTCCAAACGGCACAGATATCAGGAGGGTTTCTGAGGCCCTTTGAGAACGTGACCTCTGCCTAGGCATAGGAACCCCACCCACACTCCCCACACTTCTCATTCAAAGTGTAGTGTGCACAGGGAACAGTTTCTCTAGCTGACAGGAACAAACAATGACGCCTGTACCCACGACAAGGACTCCTGTGATCCCCGATCCTCCAAGGAGCTCCTCTGACAGCTGAGGGGTTGTCTTAGGGGTTCTACTGCTGCAATGACCCACTATGACCCGAAAGCAGGTTAGGGAGGAAAGGGTTTATTCAGCTTATGATTCCAAATCACAGTTCATCATCAGTGGAAGTGGGGACAGGACTCAAGCAGGGTAAGAACCTGGAGGAAGGAGTATGTACAAATGTTTAATTGACTCAGCTCCTCATCTGGGCAAAGGAGAGGACCTGATTCATGTTCTGGGGCCCCGTAATCGATAGGTGTGTGGAAGTACAGCAGCACTGGGCTGCCTAGTTTTATGGCAACCTGACACAAGCTAAAGTCATCTGAGGGGAGGAAACCTCAATCAACAAAGCGCCTCTGTAATATCCAGCTGTAAAGTACTTTCTTAATTAGTGATCAATACGGGAGGGCCCAGCCCGTTGTGGGTGATGCCATCCCTGGGTTGCTGGTACTGAAGTCTATCTATAAGAAAGTAGGCTGAGCAAATTATGAGGAGTAAGCCAGTGTGAGCAGCCCTCTCCATGGCTTCTCCATCAGCTCCTGCCTACAGGTTCCTTCCCTCCTGCCCTCGTTGCTTTTGAAGACGGACAGTTTTATAGAACTGTGAGGAAAATAAGTCCTTTCCTCTCCAAGTCTCTTTTGGTCATGGTGATTCATAACAGCAATACTGACCCTACTTAGGACAGTGGATGGCAGGGTTCCACAGTGGAGTCTCGAATGAGAAGAGATATGTTTGTCCTGATTTGAATGTTATACAGTGTATTTGTATATCGAAATAGCACATGGTAGCCCATGCTATGTATAACCTTTATGGGTCATTATAGGTGAACCTAGACATTATGGTAACAGAGGCAGATACAAAAGACAGTTGCTGTATGGATTTATTTATAGGAGGTAACTCAGATAGTCAAATAGTTAGAGGCAGAAGTAGAATGTGTGACAAATGTCTTGGGAGCAAGGGTGCCAAGGAGTGCTGTTTAATAAGAACAGAGTTTCTGGAGACGGATGTTGGCGCTGATTCTTCTACAGCATGGTCTTTCACGGTGCCACTGGCAGCTCACTTAAAAAGGGTCATAATGATTAGCTTTATTTTATGTGTATTTCACCATCAAAAAGTAAAGGTTTTTTAAATTAATTTTTTAAAAAGCTAGGGCCTAGCGTGGTAGCTCACATTTACACCCAGTACTCGGGGGGGGGGGGGAGAGACAGATGGATCTCCATGAGTTCAAAACCTACCTGGTCTATATACTGAATTCCAGGCAGGCGAAGGCTCATAGTGAGAGGCCAGGGATGGCACCACCCACAATGGGCTGGGCTCTCCCACATTGATCACTAATTAAGAAAATGCTTTACAGCTGGATATTACGGAAGCATTTTGTTAATCGAGGTTTCCTCCCCTCAGATGAGTTTAGCTTGTGTCGGGTTGCCATAAAACTAGCCAGTCCAGGGCTGCAGTACTTCCACACACCTTTCGAGTGTGGAGTCCCAGAACATGGATCAGATCCTCTCCTTTGCTCAAATGAGAAGTTGAATCAATTAAACATTTATATACTTGCGATCTGGTTGGGTTTGTACCCCCCTCATAAGGCAAATTGCCTAAGCCAGAGGGAAATGAACAATTAGCATAATTAAGTACATCTGCTTCTATGAGAGGTTTGCCTTAACAGAAAGAACTAGAGTCAAAGGAGATACATGCATTTTAACATTTAACATCTAACATATCAATGATTTCTTTTTGTTGTTGTAACTCAGCGAAAGAGAAATCTTCCCAGCATTCCTTTTTCCTTTAATAGAGGAGTTATGGGAAAGGCCATTTAAGTTATTTATGGTAGGTCCTAGGCACTCGTCCACGGTCTTTTAGAGAGCCTCCCGTGTTCATTATCATATCAAATATATTAAAGTGATGAGACATTCCTAGATGATGTGCATGTGTGTGTTCTGTATGTGCTAGTGTGCATGTGTGCAAAGTGATGAGACATTCCTAGATGATGTGCGTGTGTGTGTGTTCTGTATGTGCTAGTGTGCATGTGTGCTCACGTGCATGTGCGTGTGCCATACATGTGTGTACATGTATGTGAATATTGAAGATCAAGCCAGGTTTTCCTCGGGTTGTTTTCTGCCGTTATTTTATATCTATCTTTTCTGTCCTTGCCAGCTATACTCTAACATCTTGCATTTGGGCCAAAGTATAAATCATCTCTCCAGTCTTGCCTCCGTGACGTCCGTTTGAACCGAGACAGACCCACTTTGTAGCTGTTTTAGGAAACATCCAGTGTTCTCATCCTTCGGTGGCCTTTTCTGTTTCCCCTCACTCCACAGGAAGATAAACCTACTCCACATTACAGTTTTACTGAGCACAATGATTACTGAAAATAATTTAATGGTGGGCCTTGAATGCATATCTTCAGAGGCCCCCATACCTTATCATATAAAATAAAAGTTATTAAACAAGTCATATTTAATACAACTTCCCCACAGGACTCTTTTTTTCAGGGCCAGGGGTCAAAGGAGGTATTATGTGTGCCAGGCAAAGGGTACCACTGAGGTACATTTCCAGGCCTTGTTTCTCCCCATCTCCCTTTCTCTCCCTGCCCTCTCCTTCCCTCCCTCCTTCCCTCTCTCCTTCCCTCCCTCCATCCTTCCCTCTCTATTTGATTTTTCAAGACAGGTTTTCCTGGAACCCACTCTATGGACCAGGCTGTTGAACTCACAAAGATCTGCCTCCTGAGTGTTGGGACTAAAGGCATGCACCACCACTGCCTAGCTGGTTGTCACATCTTTGGGCTTGATTGTCACTTCCTAAATGATTCTGAATTAAATACAATCTTGAGTTTTATCTTCTTTCATTTCAGTTAGTTTCTTTCCAAATGGCTCAGAATTATTTCCATCCTCTTAACTCACGCTATTGTAAGCTAAAGCATTCTTCCTTCTCATCCTCTTCTAGAGATAAACACATTCTGGTACCGTATTAGAGTCTGTGGCCACACCACACTGAGCATGCCCAATCTTACCTGATCTCATCTTCCTTGTCATCTTTAGCAGCCAGCTTGACACAGCCCAGCATCATCTGCGAAGGGAGTCTCAATTTAGGGACTGCCTAGATCAGATTGGCCTGGGGAGTGTCTGTGGGGGATTATCTTTATTATTTAAGGTGGGAGAACCCATCAGTCCCTGGGGCAGGTGGTCCTGGGCTGTCTGAGGAGACTAACAAAGGGTGAACCTGTGAATGACCCAGGAAGCAGCGATCTGTCTTAGTTTCTGTTGCACTTCCTCGGCAGTGAGTCTGTTCCCTGGTCTGAGATGATGCTGCGTAAAATAACAAGCAATCCTGCTTTCAAAGTTCAAGGGAAAATAAAACCATTTCCCCAACGGGACTTTTGGTTATGGTGTTTGCCATACCAACAGAATTAGAACAGAAGCCAAGCAGGTTTGAGCCTCTGTATTCATATGGGAGACTTATTGTTAATACTGCATTGCTGATACACTCAGCTTAGCCTCATTGCCTCTTTCTTGTGTTGTGTTGTGTGGGACTTGCAAAGCTCACACATTCCATCCATTTTCTTCTCACAATGTGGTCTGTTACACAGTCCCTCTTGCTTCATTATCATGCTTCAAGCAGTTTCTACAGTTTTGGGCGTTGTGAATATTTGTTCTTTTTTTCTTTTTTTATGACTTATTTATGCGTAGGAGTATTTGCTGCATGTGTATATGTGAACTACATTGATGTGGAATAATCCTTCTGTACACTGTGAAAATGTGTTGCTCTCATTGGCTGGTAGTTAAGCAGGAGTTTTGGGGCAGAGAGAATGCTGGGAAGAATTGGGGCGGAGCCTGATGATTCCAGAGCCAGAAGAAGCCACATGGAGGAGTTCATAGATGAGGTAAAGGAGCCTCACATAGATTAGTAGAAATGGGTAATTTAAGTTGTAGGCACTGGCTGGAGACAAGCCTGAGCTATCGGCTGAGCATTTATAATTAATAATAAGTTTCCTAGTGGATGTTCGGGATCGACTACGGGGACACAGAAAAACTCCACTTATGCTACAGGTGTTCCTGGTCCTGATAGAAGCTAGAAGAGGGAGTCCGATCCCCTGGGTCTGGAGTGGTTGTGAGCAGCAAGTGCTTTTAGCCGCTGAGCCATCCCTCCAGGCACGGAAGCTTTACTTCTGTGATAGTTTTTGTGTGATAAACCCTGGAATCTCTGGGTTATTTTTCTCTTCCTGATATCGCTTGGGTTTATTGGAAAAAGGGATAAAGTGATGGTATTGCATGTTTTTAGAAATATATGACTAGTTAGATGAAAAGTCTTCCATCTCGGTTTTGGTTTTATGCATTTAAAGCTCTTCATAGAGTAAATTTAACGGGTTTTGGAGGATGTGGAGCAATTTTCTGGTGAACGTTACATCTTATCACCTCAGGCTGACCTCAGGCAAGGGAGGGTGCATTTGATAATGACACGGTTCTTCAGAGGGTACAGGGGGCCTTCTCCTGGATTTAGTCAACATCATATGCAAAATATTTAAAAGTAGAAGTTGGATCTGTACTGAACACACACAGGCTTCTTTTAAAATTGGAATCGTTCTCTAAGTACGCAATAAGGAGTTACACAGCATCTACTCTGCATTAGTTAGTGTAAATAAGGCAGGGATGATTTAACATATCTGGGGAACATCCCAAGATCCTGGGCAAACGCTGTGCCATTTAATGGGACCTGGCCAGCCCAAGATCTGATGCACTGGTGAAGGAGGTCCTGGACCATTCCCCACAGACTGAAAGAGGACGGTGTTTGTACCAAAAAGAGGAGGTGAGAGAAACTGTGATAGACTTGGTATTGGTTTAGGTGTCATAAGAAAGAATAGAATGTCCTAAAACTAATTGCTTCTTTCAAAAAAAAAAAAGTTGGCTTTCTTTCTTTTCTTTCTCCTCCTCCTCCTCCTACTCCTCCTCTTTTTTCCTTCTTCCTCCTTCCTCCCTCCTCCTCCTTCTTCTTTTCTTCTTCTTCTTCTTCTTCTTCTTCTTCTTCTTCTTCTTCTTCTTCTTCTTCTTCTTCTTCTTCTTCTTCTTCTTCTTTTTTTTAGAGACTTACTATGAAGCCTAGGTTGACCTTGAACTCTAAACCTACCTGCCTCTGATCCTTAAGAGGTCTCAGGCAGGAGCCACGACTTCTTGCCTGAACTTTTGGACCTACGTCATCTTGAGGGGGGCCGAGGAGAGCAGATAGAAGAGAACAGAATATCAAAATGCTTTTCACAATGTACTTTATAGAACATTGCGATGATTTGTTAGTTCATTTTAGGGCAAGAATGTGACTCCCTCCCATCAAAGCCCCTGCATTGCTGATCCTTGCACACCGAGGTCCTGGGATGACGGTCGTTGTTGCACGATTAGTTTCAATAAATACTCGTTGAATAATTTGTATTATGTTTAAAACATATTTTTAACAACCTTGAACATGGAAGTTAAAATTTTCCAGTATACACACACACACACACACACACACACACACACACACACACACACAGACGTTAGTCGTAGCTGCAATGTCTAGATAGAAAGGCCACCTCTATAAAGTTACTGAATTGTTTATAACGTATGATAACTATCAGTCTGTCACAGGCTGCCAAGCTCCCCTGATGTACATCATCTCTTCACCACTAGGGGGAAGCACAGGTAATAAAATCAAATCTGTAAGCCTCGTGTCCACAATAAACTGGAAAAAAAAAAACCTGTTGCTTTACATTAAACACTAAAGGTACTATTAAATAACAAATAACTGTGATATACCCGACAGTTTAGCATTGGATTTCCCAAATGTATTATCCAGTAGATTGCCGTAGCCTAAACTCTATGGCAGGGCATCATTTATTGATTGAAGGGTTGGTCTCAGTTTCCTTCCAACACTGAGACTGGTGTTTTTCCCCTGGTTGAGCCACTCTCTGACACCGTCCAGTCCTTAGTTTTTACAGTGTGGAGGTACACACTATCTGAGCAGGTTCGCTTCCAGGTCGGGAGTGATGGATGTGACATACACAGGCCGAAGCAGAGTCTAGGAAGAGCTCTCAGGACCCTGTCCTGCCTCCCTTCTCATAGTGATTGCTATGAAGCTTAAATGATGATAAAAGTCTGACTAACATAATAATATGTTCACAAATTTTGGAACTGTCTGGAGCAGTGGTTCCTGACTTTCCTAATGCTGCAACCCTTTAATACAGTTCCTCGTGTTGTGGTGACCTCCAACCATGAAGTCATTTTTGTTGCTATTTTATAGCTGTAATGTGTTACTGCTATGAATCATAATGTAAATATCTGTGTTTTCCCATTGTCTCAGGCAACTCCCGTGAAAGTCATTCAACTCCCCCCCCCCCAAAATGTCTCAACTCACAGGCCGAGAAACACTGGTTTAGGAAATCTGTTCTGTGTGTCCTCGGGTCTTTGGTCAACTGTAACCAGGTCCTATCTGCACCCCCACCTTCATTAGGATATCTGATATCAAAATTAATAACAGCTCTCTCTTTGTTCAGCTTCTGTTCTTGTATGGTTTTCACGAGCAATCAATAGCCGTCAATGCTAACCATGAAAGTGAGGATCTATAAAAAAAAATTAGAGCAGAATATAGGGGAAATAACAAAAGGTCTTGTCTTAGCCACTGTTCTATTGCTATGAAGAGACACCATGACCATGACAATTGTCATAAAGAAAACCATTTCATTAGGTACAGGTGAAGTACCATTCGGGTATGTAGAGAGGAGGAAGAGAGAGAAACACTGGGACTGGCTTGGGGTTTTGAAACTCTATAAGCCACTCCCAGTGATGCACTTCCTCCAGCAAGGCCACACCCACTCCAACAAGGCCACACCCACTCCAACAAGGCCACACCCACTCCAACAAGGCCACAGCTCCTAATCCTTTCAAATAGTGCTACTCCCTCGTGACAAAGTATTCAAATCTATGAGTGTATGGGACCTTTCTCATTTTGCTCTATCAGCGGGGTAAGATTTAGAATCTCTGTGAAAACAACCATCTTGGCACACCTGTGAGAGATTTTCTAGATTGAATCCATTGAGGTGGGAAGATCCACCCTATATGTATGTGTGTTGGCTCATTCTTTAAAAATCCCTCGGGCCGGGCGGTGGTGGCACACGCCTTTAATCCCAGCACTCGGGAGGTAGAGGCAGGCGGATCTCTGTGAGCCAGCCTGGTCTACGAGAGCTAGTTCCAGGACAGGCACCAAAAACTACAGAGAAACCAAAAATCAAAAAAAAAAATCCCTCGAATCTCTTAAATAAGTTAAGTTATAATATAAATGTGTAGAGAATACTTTTTATATTAAGCCAAGTCCTTAAAAGATTGTTACAGTGTTGGGCATGATGATGCATACTTGTAATCCCAGAATGTGGTAGAAAGAGCAAGCATTTGGGGCCAGTTTGGACTACACAGCCAGGTCCTGTCTTAAAAAAAAAAAAACAACCAAAACCCAAACAAAACAATTAATAATAGATAATCAAAAACTCAAAACAACAAACTAAGCAAATAAATAAAGGCCAGGGCAGAACTGATGAGGAAGTCCAACGAGTGTAATGAGCACAGAGGATTCTGCTGTACTTGGAATAGACTGGTCCTTCCATTTCCTGAGATTTGTTCTTTTATTCTTTGGTCTCATGTAGTCCAAGCTGGCCTTGAACTCACTATGTAGACATGGATGATCTTGAACTTCTGATTTTCCTGCCTCTAATTACCTAAGCACTAAGATTATAGGAAAGTACCATCATGCTGACTTTGATCTGGGGCTAAAGCCTGAACCCAGGGCCTCACACGTGTTTGGCAAGTACCCTCCCAACTGAGCCAGATCCCCAGTTCTTTCCTTTTGTTCTTTGGGGGTCCCTAAAATCAGAGCTTGAAGTAAACACTTGGAGGTGGAAGTTTATTGGGAAAATTAACAGCAAGAGGGAGAAAGCAGGAAGCATGAGACAACCAAGAAGGAAAAACACCCTTGACTCATCATGCTGGTCGAAGATTTCTTCAGACACTCCAGCTTCCATATCTCTGTGTTGTGTTTGAATGCAGGCATATTCCTACAATACTGGATACAGCCCCAAGTCAGAAAACTTAACTTTAGTTGGGATGCTGGCAGCATAGGAGTCTGAGCTTCTAGGGAACTGTCCACTATGGCTGAGATTAAAAACTAATGCTGAGTCGAAACCAAATGTGGTGGTGCTAGAAGACTGTGCAATTTACTAATAGACCCAGGCAGGGGAACTCTATTCTGGATCAGGTGCTTCTAAAATAGAGCCTCTCTGACCCTTTATTCTGTATGCTCCTTCCCCTGTGATTTACAGTTCCTTCCGACTCATAGTATAGGCATCAGGACTCTATCTAAATGGCCTGACGTATTGCATAACTTCTTCTCTGGGTTCATCTTCACAGGGCACACTGTGATTGTCCAAATGGCACCAGGGCGTTGACATCTGAAGGCCGTCAGGATGTATGGATAGAGCCTGGATAGAAACTAGGGTGTCTACATAGAGTTGTGTGTGGCCCCTCAATGAGTGACAGGGCTGGGATGGAAGAGAAGGGGTGGGAACTTGACCTCTGCCTATCACCATGTTCGTTCCAGAGCATGTACTAAGGAGGCTGAGAATTCCATATTCAGCTTCAGCCATGTATGTGGTGACTGGGGCATAAAAGGACAGAGAACGTTTTATGGAACTATTATTGGTGTAGTTTTAAACTTATTATTAATACAAATGTTGGCAAAAAGTTAAATTCTAGCATATATTCTGATTTTTGTGGCCTAGAACTAAGAAGAAGAAATGCTGGACAGATGTGACAGTTAATTGTCAGTTTGATAAGATTTAGAATGGCCATGAAAACAACCATCTTGGCACACCTGTGAGAGATTTTCTGGGTTGGGTACATGGGGGTGGGAAGAATCATCTTAAATGTGCGTTGGCGAGTTTTACATCAACTTGACACAAGGTAAAGCCATCAGAGAGGAGGGAGCCTCAGTTGAAGAGATGCCTCCAGAAGATCAGGATGTGGGCAAGACTGTAGTGATCAATGTGTGAGGGCCAACCCACTGTGGGTGGGGCCATCCCTGAGCTGGTGGCCCTGGGTCCTATAAGAAAGCAGGCTGAGCAAGGCATGAGGAGCAAGTCAGTAAGCAGCACCCTTCCATGGCCTCTGCATCAACTCCTGCCTCTAGGTTTCTGCTTTGCTTGAGTTCCTGCTCTCACTGCTTTTAGAGGTGGACAGTTATATGGAACTGTGAGTGAGATAAACGCTCTTCTACCCGAGTTTCTTTTGTTCATGGTGATTCATAACAGCGATAGCAACCCTAAGTAAGACAGTGGATGGCAGGGTTCCATAGATGGGAGTCTTGATTTAAAAGACAGACATGTTTGTCCTGTTTTGAATGTTATACAATATATTCATGCACTGAAACATTATGTGGTAGCCCATAATATGTACAACTTTTATGTATCATTATGTGCGGGGCGCTTCCTGACCAGCAGGAATGAACAGCCACGAAAATCGAGATTCCTTCCCTTATCACGTCTTTATTTGGAGCCACTCGGTTGAGGAAAGTTGGGGGAAGGGAAGAGAGAGAAAAGACAGAGAAAGGGAGAGCAAGGGAGAGAGGAAGAGAGAGAGAGAGCGATGAGAGAGAGATGAGAGAGCACAGAGACGAGAGAGAGATTAGAGAGAGCGGAAAAACCCAAAGGCAGCTGCTTTTCTAGGGTGAGAGGCTCGAATGCTGATTGGTTGATGCCATTCTGCTAGGGCCCAAGGCCACAGGACAGGTCAGGGAACCAAGTCTCTGAAATGCAAAACAAGGCCCCAAGCACACTGGCCTGGACGGCAGCATCAAAGGATTTGTATACCTCCAGGCTGTAGGACCGCTGGCACTATCTCGCCAAGGCGACATCCTGGCGGCTCCTTACAATTATGGGCAAATATCGATATTCTAGTAACAGAGACAGATACAAAAGGCAATTGTGTATGGGTCTATTTATATGAGGTAACTCAGGTAGTCAAATAGTTAGAGGCAGAAGTAGAATGTGTGGGAGCAAGGGTGCCAAGGAGTGCTGTTTAATAGGAACAGAGTTTCTGGAGATGGATGTTGATGCTGATTCTACTACAGTAGAATTGTACCTAGTGCCACCAGGCAACTCACTTAAAATGGGTCATAATGACTAGCTTTATGTTATACATATTTTACCACAGAAAAGTCATTTTTTATTTAGTCAAATTTTAAAAAAGTTAGATCTGAGTGTGGTGGCTCATATCTTTACTCCCAGAACTTGGGAGGAAGAGGTAGGTGAACCTCTATGAGTTCAAAGTCTAGCTGGTCTACATACTGAGTTCCACACAGCCCAGTGAGACCCTGTCTTAAAAACCAAAATGAAGCAAATGTGGGAGAAGGGGGAGGGCTCTTGTTCTTCCCAGCCCCTTGCTAGCTTACACCTGAAATAATCACACAGAAACTGTATTAATTAAATCACTGCTTGGCCCATTAGCTCTAACTTCATATTGGCTAACTCTTACATCTTAATTTAACCCATCTCCATTAATCTGTGTATCACCACAAGGTCGTGGCCTACCAGCAAATTTTCAGATCATCTATCTCTAGCAGCAGGTCCATGGTGTCCTGTCTCTACCTTCTTCCTCCTGCATTCAGTCCTGTTTTTCCCCGCCTACCTAAGTTCTGCCCTATCAACAGGCCAAGGCAGTTTCTTTATTCATTAATGGTAATCACAACACACAGAGGGGACTCCCACATCAGAAACAGTCAAAAAGACAAGAAACAAAACGAAATTCACGTTAATTAGAACCACATAAAAATTAACGACATCTATTTTCCGAGCAAAGCTAACGTGAATTCTCTTTTGAGCTCTACACCCATATGCCATGGGCTATCCTGACCTTCTGTGTGCTGAGCACACTTATACATGGCCTTTTGGCTCCTTCGGAGAAACAGGCATGGCTGAGCATTGCTGCTGTTAATTATCTTCCTCCACTTAGCATCTGTATTCTGCAGAGGACACAGGGCGCATGTCGCTTTCTTCTGCTTTCTCTGTCCACTTTCCTCTAGTTTTTATATATTACTCTATATGCAGAGTGACATCTTGGTATTGTTAACTATCAACACATAGGAGACACCAGGAAACTGATGTTTCTCTTTGTGGATGAACTTGAAATAGAACCCTCCGGTCGATGGCTCATGTCCATTCTTTCCCCTGAGCACTGGAACAAATGTTTTGTGGCTTAGAGCTTTAAGGAAGAGGGATTTCGCCAATTCATCTACCAGATCAGCTTGACAACAGCTTGCGAAGTGTTTGCGATTGCTTGGGCCGAAAGTGGTGACAACACCAACCATTTAATGAGAAACCTTCGAGGAACTTGGACCGCCTCCAACAGCCTAGCTATGGGAGACGCCTTGTAGACCATGGCAGCTCTAACAGGAGTCTGCTGAAGTCAGAGCTCCCCTTCTAGTTCCTGCATCCGCTTTATCCCAGCTGAGATGCTGCTTAGTGACACACAGCTACAGGCTCCCTGTAGCAGGCCCGGACAACTGTAATAGGCTTCCTAGAGAGGAATTATTTCCTGTCTTTGGGTTGACAATGATCTGTAAAGTGAGTGTCAGTCACATTGTACTGTTACACTGTTGCTGCCCTCTGTGTGTTCAGGTTTCACACCTGAGACTCAACCAGTCTTGGATAGAAACTATTTAGGGAGAACAGTTGCACCCAGGTTGAATACATAAAGATTTTTTTGGTTATTTTTCCTTAAACAGCACAACAGGACATCTACTTTTATATTTCTTTTGTATGAACTATTATTTATAGATAATATAGAGATGATTTAAATTATAAAGAAAAATGAATGAATTTTATATACACATACTATCCCATGTCATATATGAGATGAACATATAAGGATATTTGCATGTGAGGGAGGAAGTTCTAAAATTAATGCCTATGAATGCCAATGATAAACATATATTAACTTTTAATAGAATGCATTATGTTATATCTAGTAGTCAGGGTTCTCTAGAGGAACAGAACTGATAAGAAAAATAGGATTGTTCTATAATTATATATATCTTACATATTATATGTAATTATAAAATTAAATATATTTAATATAGAATACACACACACACACACACACACACACACACACACACACACATATATATATATATATCTGTTAGAATAGCTTACAGGCCGTGGTCCAACTTGTCCAACAGTGACTGTTCACCAAGGGAAGGCCCAAGAATCCAGTAGTTCCATCCACAGGGCTGGATGTCTCAGCTGGTCTTCACCACATAGTGGAATCTCAAAGAGGTAAGCTCTGATGCCAGTGAAGGAATAGACTTGCCAGCATGAGCAAGCAGGCAAAGAGAGTGAGCTTCCTTCTTCCATGTCCTTCATACAGACTGCCAGCAGAAGGTCCATGTTCAAGGTGGATCTTCCCACCTCCTAAGATCTGGATTAAAAGTGGGTCTTCCTACTTCAAATGATTTAATTGAGAAAAACTCCCTCACAGGTGTCTCTAATCACTTGGGTTTTAGTTAATCCCAGATGTAGTCAAGTTGAGAGCCATGAATAGCCATCACAATATGTTTATATTTACCCACACATATGTTAGTTAGAGCTATGAGTTTTGGTAAATGCTACCAGAACTTATTCTGTGTTCTATTATAATGACAAACTCTGTTCTCAGCAACATTTTTTAGTACTTCAGATTATTAACAGAAAGACTCATGTTTTAAAAACAGCATTAATACGTACTTTCAACAACAACATTACAATTTCTCATCTTTAAAAACTTGCATAAACATGTTTGATATATAAATCTTTCTTTTTCTTTTTTCTTTGCGTGGAGGGGAAGTTTCTTTAATTGGGCCTGAGATTCTAGAATCATGGGCCCTAGTGTCCTAGGTAGCGAACCAAACTTGCAGAGGCACTGTGGGTTATTTAACTAAATTGATAAATAATTAATTAGTTAATTTTGCTTTTTTGAGATAAGGTCTCTCTGTATACCTATGGCTGTCCTAGAACTCACAATGTAGACATAGGCTGACCTTGACCTCACAGAGATTTGCCTGCCTCTGCATCCCAAGGGCTGGGATTAAAGACGTGCACCGCTACCACCCAATTTGTGGTTATTTTTTTAAAGCTTGAGAGAGACCAGCCCTTGCTGGATACTAGGAGTCAAGAAAGTTTGGGGATCTCTGCATTAGAAAGATTAGCTGCTCCAGAATCTGAAATGCTGTAAACACTGTACTTCATGTCAGTCCGGTTGCCCTGCAGATAGGACAGCTGAGAGCCAGTAAGGTCAAACAGTGTAGCATCGGCTCCACTGCTGGGTCTCTGGGCATCGAAGTCAGGTGCACTTGACCTTCTGCCCAGTTTGGCACCTGTAGGTTGCTTCTCTCCTGACTTTGCAGGGAATAGCATCCCCAGCTCACTGACAGTCCTCAGAAGAGCTGAAGCCAAGGGACTCACTCTCTATGACCCTCAGCTCCCTCATCTACAAAGGATTCAAGATGACGATAATAGTGCATGGTAGATAAAGATGAAATTGGATCGTGAATAAATAAAACAATAGGTTTGAAAATGCCCCCCAGAAACTTCCAGATGCCTTAATCAATCACTGGTCTTGTTAAATCATACTTATATATTTTTCTAGATATGTACACTAAAGAGATTAAAAAAAACCAAGAGAACAAAATCACTTTCCCATTTAAGAACCTTATAGGGGAGAGATAGAATCTTTATAATTAAGGTGGATAAATATTTTAATAGAGGTAATGTGAACACAAAAAGTCAGCTAAGGAAGTTGGGAAACCCTTACAGTAACAGCTGGTGAAATGCAGAGGAGGAGGAGGTGATGTGGCAGGAGAGGGCTCCGAGAACATTCTAGAAAACAAAGCCTGCCCCAAGATAAGAGTGATGGAAAAAAACAGGATGTGTCCTGGATGGCTGGAGAGAGGACAGTTATAGGTGCTGGATGAGGGTTACTTGTGGGACAGCAGGTGAGCTCTGGACTCTGGGTCATGAGGGACCTGGCATCTTTTCCAAAGGAATACACTTTGTCCTCAAGAGCTCGTGAAGGATTTCAAGCAGACAAGGGCTGTACTCAAGTGTATAAATTTGAAACTTTGGAGCTTTAAGCAT
Organism: Myodes glareolus; assembly: GCF_982192425.1. Taxonomy (NCBI): domain Eukaryota; kingdom Metazoa; phylum Chordata; class Mammalia; order Rodentia; family Cricetidae; genus Myodes; species Myodes glareolus. Next base: position 27,540,845 of record NC_142048.1, on the reverse strand, counting down.
CATGTAGCTCTCTCTGCCTGTATCGTCCTTTGTAGGGCAAACTAAATAGATTTTAACTACAGTATGTATAGCAAAAGAAGAAAGGAATCATCCAAGAGATGGGAGGGGGGCACAGCCCGTTGCTATTTCTATTTCTTGGATTAGTCATTGCCTAGTGTATTTTATTTTATTTTTTTATGGAGACTTTCAAAGGCTTGTAAAATTAGGGGAACGGAGATGACATGTTCCTGTGTTACTCGCAACCGGTGCTATCTGGTCTTACATTTGAAACTGCCAAAGTGTCTTCTCGCCCATTCTCTGGTATCAGGGGAAAGAAAAGTTCTGTTGTTGATTTTCCGGTGATCAGATAAGACAAACTAGTTATTTCCCAGGTGATCAGATGGCCAGTACCTGCTGCAAACAGCCACACCCAGGGACTCCGTAGGACAGCACTTGCCTGGTTAGGCAAAACCTGGTTTCCAGTGCTTTCTAGACAGTTTGTTTTATCTGCCACCCACTTCCTTCCTCTCTACAACCCATGTTTTGGTCAAGCATGAATACACCACAGGCCAGTGCAGCCCCAAATTCTTTGGAAGGAAACCAAGGTGGTAAGTGATTTCTTAGTTTAATCGGTCACACAACAGAGACATGGGTGCAGAACACCTCACTTGCTCTTCATCTCTGGTCAGATATAATTAACAGGCTTCTTCAGCTGTACTGTGTATACCAGGGGCCTGGAGGGACTATTTGGGAAATAGTAGGAGGTGTGTTCTTGTTGGAATGGGTGCGGCCTTGTTGGAGGAGGTCACTGGAGGCTCGCTTTGAGGTTTCAGAAGCCCAGGACATTCCCATTGTGTTCCCTTTGCCTTGTGCTGTGCTTGAGGAGGGAGATGTAAACTCTCAACTACTGCTCCAGCCCCATGCCTACCTGCCCAACTCCATGCTCCCCACCACGATGGTCATGGAGCCTGTTCACCTCCATGCTCCCCACCATGATGGCCATGGAGCCTGTGTGTCTCCATGCTCCTCACCGTGATGGTCATGGACTCATCCTCTGAAACTGTAAACCAATAAATTCTTCTATAAGTTCCTTAATCGTGGTGTCTTAGTACAGCCACAGAAAAAGAACAAGTTACCCACCTTACTTGAGAGTGATCTCATTTTGATGAGTTGTGTCTGTGAGGACAAGTAAGGCTATATTCTGAGACACAGAGGCTAAGACATTGATATGTCTTGCTTTCTTGTGTTGTGTATGGTCATGTCTGTATGAAGTCCCTCATAACAAATTTAAATGTATGTATTGGGTGACTTTATTTATCTTTCTTGGCTATTTATATTTACATTTTTATGTTTTACCAGTTTGAGCATTTTACCTTGTTCTTTTATTCTTTGGTTTATATTCTAAGATATGTGAATGAAACAGAGAAACATTATAAACAAAGAAAACTATAAGACAATCCCCTTTTGATAAGCATGCTAATCCCAATCTTCTCTTTGGAAGTAGACAGTTTGTCAATGAATATTCAAGCGCCAATATTCATAAGAGGCACAGCATTTTGTCACGATATAATAAAATGTCCAAGATACAAAGAGAAAGGGCTTGTTCTGATTCATAATTTTGGAAGTTCCAGTCTATGACCGGTTGGTCTCCTTTTTTTCACTCATTTGTCAAGTGGCATCATATCCTGATGGACACGTGGTGGAACAGCACCAAATAAGAGGTGGTCAGGGTAAAGATGAAGTCCTTCAACCCTCTTCAAGGACACGCCAGACAGAGACCTCCCACTCGGGCCTCCCTGGGGCCCACGCCTTTCTCAGATGAACAGTTGGCGTGGGGATTTGACGTCTGGACTATCTAAGGTCATACTATGCTTTTTCTTCCACAGTATTCTCTTCCCTGTCCACTGAACTGTGTGTGTGTGTGTGTGTGTGTGTGTGTGTGTGTGTGTGTGTGTGTGTGTGAAGTCATCCTCCTTAATTGTGGAAGCACATTTCATTTAGTAGGTATGCTGTCGTGGCGTGTCTGTGTGCTCCTGTGGCTGAGTTTTAGATTGTTTTCGGCCTTCCTGATTTTACCACAAGACAATGGACGTCATTATTTGTGCCTCTGCATAACGGGAACCAATTTCAGAGTTAAAGAGCATCAGTAACTTTAACATCGTGCCAGATTTCCTGGGAAGCAGCCCCAGTAGCTGGATTGCTGGTTTGTACCTGCATTCCCAGCAGGAGGCAGTGGTGGTAAGATCTCTGAGAGTCGAGGCCAGCCAGGGCTACATGGTGAGACTCTGTCTGACAAAAGGAAAACAATAGCAATAAACTGTCCGACTACCAATGTAGAAGAGTCTCTCTCTCTCTCTCTCTCTCTCTCTCTCTCTCTCTCTCTCTCTCAATAAACTGTCCGACTACCAATGTAGAAGAGTGTCTGTCTGTCTGTCTGTCTGTCTGTCTGTCTGTCTGTCTCTCTCTCTCTCTCCACACTCTAACTCTCTGAGGATCTCAGGTCCCTTTCAGTGCTATTGATGGGAGCAACATGGTACTTGACTGTCGCACAGATTGGCCTTTTTCAGAGCCCGCGAGAGGGTGAGGCTATAGACAGCTTATGTTCCCCTGTGCTATATTTCAGTGACTCTTCCTCCACACAGAGCCCCACAGACCCTCTCAAGGGCCTAATCATCAGTATATTTAAAGTTTAGGCTTTAAAAATAGGACTCTGTGGATTTTATAACTAATGTATTATGGAAATGAAGCTAGCATTTCATCTGAATTCACATTGGCTCTCGGTTTAGTGACATATCCAGTTCTTTCTCCGATGCTCTTTTATAAGGAGGCGTGGCAGTATGGTCAGAGTTTGGGAACATGAAGTTGAGTTTTAATTTGTTGTTGTCATTTATTTGGAAGTCACCCTAAAGGAGTGTTCCCGCAAAGCCAAGCATGGAAGCATACTTGAGTAAATATTCTAACACAGGGATCAACATTCCTGTCTCCTTCAGGAGGATTTGTGGGAAACCGAATCTGCACCACCCTCTCCCAGTAGGTTTGCGTGCCTTCCGTACTGATTACGAGCTTGGGGCAAGGGCCTGGGATTAAACAAAAGACACACACACAAAGAGACCTGGGTCATTCGTCAAGAGATAGCCGAATGCCACTTTATTTGGCTTTCTGCAAGGTTAATATACCTACGCCCCAGAAGAGGGAACCCTCTCCCAACCAGACAGCACGAAGAGCCTGGCACTGTGTGAGAAATCCTTCCCAGGCAGGGGGTCTGGGACAGGGAGTGCAGTGACAGACAGTGGAGAGGAGACTCCCGGGCAGGTGGGAAATTACCATACCAAAGTTCTTCAGCTAAATCACCAGGCTGCAGCAGAGATTACAGAAACTAGCAGGAAGCTTAGCTGGTTAGCCAAAACAGTCCTTGCAAATTGGGCCTCAAAGAGCAAGGGGAGACAGGGCCCTACAAGGAGGTTCTACTGTCTGAATTTCTGAATTCCGAAAGACCATATTCAGTTATATAAAGAATAAAGTGAAAGCTTACTTAATTGATGTGATCGATGATGGTAATTAGTTGTTTAATCATAAAAGTTCATCAAACTAGAGTTTTAAAAATTAACACACAGCTAAAGACAAGGATGTAGACTCATTTGCCAGTTTTTTTTAAACAAATAAGGTCAAATTATTTTTTCTTTATATGTATCTGCTAATTGGATTGTATTTAAACATTTTTACATTAATTATTCTCATATGTATTAGCTTTAATGTTTGGCATCTTTTTAAAATGATGTATTTTTTTATTTTATGTGTATGAGTGTTTGCCTAATGTATATGTATGTATGTGTTACCACATGCATGCCTGGTGCCCATAGAGGCCAGAAGAGAGTTTTGGATTCTCTGGAACTGGAGTACAGATAGTTGTGAACCACTGAGTAGGTGCTGGAAACTGAACCTGGGTCCTTTGTAAGAGCAGTAGATACCTTTAACTACTGAGCCATCTCTCAGCCTTGTTTTTTTTTTCATTAAAGATTTACTTATTTTTATTTTATGCATTTAAGTGTTTTGTCTGCCTGTACCTATTTGCATCACATGTATACCTGGTGCCCACAGAGGTCAGAAAGGGGCATTGGGTCCACAGGAACTGGAGTTCCAGGCAGTCATGAGCAACTTGATGTGAGTGCTAGGAACTGAACCTGGGTCCTCTGCAAGAGCAACAAGTGCTCTTCAACACTGAACCATCTTTCCAGTCCTGGAATCTTTTTTTAATGAGTTGAAATGTATGTGTGAACATACACACATATGGTGCATGAATATTTAAAGGAGGGATATTCTATAGAGATTTGCATTGGTATAGATCTTGGTTTATTGATACAAATTTAAGGTCAATTTTGTTCTATTGTGTATATGTATTTCTGATCTTGATTAAGGTATTGTGCAGCTTGTTTAAAAATGTAATGCATAATTAAGAAACATAGGTAAATAGAGAGTCATCTATAATAGTCAAGCTTGTAGTCATGTTAGTTAGATTTTCTAAATGTATAGAGATGTATTTCAGATAGATAGGTATTCTTCAAATCTTTTACAGACCTTCAGAATATGGTATTTAAGATGTTTTAAGAACCTAGAACTTTCCATGATAATGAGACACTTATGCTCCTGGCAGCACCAACTACTTCAAGAGGAAGATGGATGTCAAAAAGACTCCTTATGGAGTTGGTTAATCATTTGGACAAGAAATTGCTCTTGTCTGGACTGCTTGATGGTATATTATGTGAACTGGACATCCAGGACTCACAGAGAAATGACTGCTGAACTTGCCTAAAGGTGAGACTGTCCTTCAGGGTTCCTTCTTCATAAAAAAGTCTGCTAGACATTCTGCAGGACCCAGAAAAAAATGATTGACAAACTGCCAATATAGGCGGAACTGTCTTTGAAATTTCTTGCTTCATGGAAAGGTCTGACAGACACTATGAGCCTGTAGGCTGAAGATAGATGCTCCAATGGTACAGAAGACTTTTGGGTGGCAGTGCAGGTAGCAAGATGTCTCTGTCATTTTTAGAGTTTTGGAAGTTGCTTACAATGCACTTCCTGTTTACTTAGGTAATATATCCTTCTGGAGTTTTTGATGGAGTTGAAGAGTAGATAGTAATAATATAGTGTTCCTTAGATATGATAAAAGATAAAGTTGATATAAATATAACTGCAATTCTTGCTTGATATCTGTTTTGTTGTATGTAATTTTTCTATGTTAAAGTTAAAACCTTCCTTCTTATTTAAACAGAAAAGGGGAGGTGATATGGGATTCCCCTCTGTATGCTGTGATTACCATTAATGAATAAAGAAAACTGACTTGGCCTGATAGGGTAGAACACAGCTAGGTGGGGAAAACTAAACTGAATGCTGGGAGGAAGAAGGCAAAGTCAGGGAGAAGCCATGGAATCACCATTGGAGACAGATGTGCTGAAACTTTGCTGATAGGATACGACCTCATGGTGATGCACAAATTAATGGAGATGGGTTAAATTAAGATGTAAGAGTTAGCAAATAAGCTAGAGCTAATGAGCCAAACAGTAATTTAAATAATATAGTTTTTGTGTGATTATTTTGGGTCTGAATTGCTGGGTGGCCAGGAAACAAGCGGCCTTCCTTACAACAGAGGACAATAACAATGACCTTTGGAAAAGTAACACCTTGACTGAGAGAAGTTCGGGAAACATAGTATTATCCTTTTATTCAAGGATAATTTCTTATGGTCCTGTGGTGGCTTGAATAAAAACAGCCCTCAAAGACTCATGTGTTTGAGTATTTGGGGCCTGGATGATGGAACTGTTTAGGAAGGACTAGAAAATGTGGTCATGTTGGGATATTCCATAAGAGGGAGATTTGAGGTTTCAAAAGACTCATGCTATACCCACTGTGCTCTCTGCCTTCTGCTTGTAAATTAGACATGAGTTCTCAGCCTCTGCTCCAGATACCCATCGCCAGGCCTACATTCTGCCATCATAGATTCTAACCATCTAAAACCTAGGCCCAATTAAATTCTTCCTTGATCACAGTGTCTTATCACAACAGTGGAAAAAGAAACTAAGACAGCTCCACTGCCCATGATGGGCTTATTTAATTTTCCTGAAACTTCTAGCTTTGCTAAATTGGAGTATATTTTCCTGATTCACTTTCCAAGGAACATCATTATGATATTCAGCAGATAAATGACTAGATAATATGATTCCAGGACAGAGACTATGTTCCATTTGTTTCTGTGGTCCACAACACAGTTGAGAAATTTACCTCTTAAATATTTTTTAAAAAGTTATATGAAGAGGGTAATTCTTACCTTCTAACAGCTGAGAAAATCCTCACACACACCAGAAGGAGTTTTGGGGGTCCTATGCAGTAATACATTGTTATGGTTTGCTTTCTGTTGAATGGTAAAACATTGCCCCAAAGCAACTTGTGGAGGAAAGGTTTATTGAGCTTGCATGTCCTGGTTACAGTCCGTCATTCAGTGAAATAAGGGCAGGAGCTCAAGCAGAAGCAGAGAGGCAAGAACCATGGATAAATGCTGCTTCCTGGCTTGCTTTCCATGGCTTGCTCCGCTGGTTTTCCTATTGTACTCATTATTGTTCTACTGCTGTGATAAAACACCGAGGAAGCCCAAGGATGGGAGCCTATTTACACCTTGTCTGATGGTCAGAGAGTGTGGAGGAGGTTGCTCAAAATTGTTGACAACAAGTGTAGCTACACAGCCTGACACAGGATGTGGTTACTTGTTCTTTTGACATTAAGATGGCCCATACACATAGATCCATTCCATCCTGACAGATGGTCAGGCTATGCAAGTAAGTCTACATCTGCTCCTTCTTCTGTAATATGAGGTTACCCGGGGGATGGCTGCCCTCAGGATACTTGGTCTAGAGTGGCTTCACTCCTTAAACAGTAGAATGTTAATGACTTGATGTCTCAAAGTGCGAAGCACTTAGCTGTTCAAGTTGTCCTTTGTATCACATTAATGAAATCTTTTGTTGCCTTCTTCCCCCTTTTGCGCTGGCATATAAAAGTGCATGGAAAATTAAACACAGGTGATTTCAGTATTCACTGGAACTCCCTCCTGGTACTATTCTATGGTTTCTGTTTTATAATTTTCATGTCTTTGTACTCTTTACCTGTATTCCTAATCCACATGCATGTAGTATACCTGGCAAGTAGTATTTTTGTCAAGGCTGGACGCCAATAAAACACCATGACCAAAGAAACTTCTAAAATAAAGCACGAAACTGGGCTTATGATTTCAGAGTGTTTGAGTCCATGATGGCAGAGCAAAGACACCGTGGCAGGAAGAGCTATGAACTCACATCTCAACACTGCAAGTATGAGTCACAGAACACAAGGAATGGTCTTTCGACATCTCGACTGCTCTAGTGACACACCTCCTAACCCTTCCCAAACAGTTCCACTAACTGGGGACCAAGTATTCAGACATATGAGCCTATGGGGGCCATTCTCATTCAAACGATCACACCTATGCAATCTAAGACCACCTATCCAGAGGGGCTACTGCCAAAGAGGGCAAGGCACTCACACATCAACCATGAATCAACACCACGTCCCACAGATACGCCCACAAGCCTATCTACTGGGGGCCAGTCCTCAGATGGCATTCCCTCTTCCCAGGTGACTACAGTTTGTGTCAAGTTGACAAAGCCTAACCTGCACACATGCCATCCTCTAGGTATAATGTACACATTTCCATAGCATTCAGAGAACACAGTGCGTGTTCCATGTCTGCAGAACTGGGAAAGGCAGAGGACGTTATGACAAAATTTTTATGTTACATCAAAATTGAGCTACAGTTTTTTTTTTAAAAAAATGTGATTCTTTTTATTTAAAAATTTCTTTTGCATTAGGTAATTTATTTGTAACTGCGGCTGTTCTCTGCAGTGCAGATGTTTGATTGACATCTGGGACCATCACCACTAGAAGTGTGGCCACAGCCTCTGCCTAACCGGAGGGGTTAATAATTCTAGATGATTTGAATCCAACCTTTTCCTTTGTACATACAGATAACTGAGAATCAATTGCTTCTATTTTTTAATATTTATTAATGTTTTATCACATGCTACTATTTACTTAATTATATAGTAATCTAATGAAGCCAAATCATTAACATAAAGAAAGTATTAATGATATCACTAATATTAATACTTAAATTTTATGTGCATCTACTTTTTTGTAGTGCTGGATCTCTTTTTTTAAACACTTATTATTAATAAGTGATAAACTATACTAGTGAGTTGTAGATCTAGTTTCTAATAGTGACATTTTAAATAAGTGAAGACATAAAAGTCACAAAACAAATGCTTTATATTATGCTTGCTTGCTTATGCTTACCTTTTAGGGATTTCCAGTTATTCTTTCTTTGAATTTTGGTTTGGTGTATGTGTGTTATACGCCGGGGTCTGTGGGTATGCATGCAGAGCCTGGTGGTCAACACTGGGTATCTTCCCTGATTCTCTCTGCCTTATTTTTGAGACAGGGTCTCTCACTGAACTTGGAGTTCATCTCTGGCTGGGCTTGCCAGCCAACGAGCTCCAGAGATCTACCTATCTCTGCATCCTAATCATGGGGCTTGGGCATACTGTGTCACCATCCCTGGCTTTTACGTGGTGCTGGGGATCCAAACTCAGGTTCTTGTATTCACATGGCAAGGATGTTACCTACTGAGCCTTCTTCCAAGCCCCAGATTTTCTACAATTGATCTAAGTCCTCTAATAGTCTTATCCATTGATTTCAACTATATATTTCTTGATTTTAGATTCAAATTCCCAAGGGTTACCTTGCTAGAATCTATGCCTCCTTGATTCAGGCAGAGATGGTTAATTACTTAGAAGCACAGGTACAACAAAACTAATTTAACTGTATTTTATTTAACTAGTATATTTTCTGTCTTGAGAGAACCCTTCTAGTCAATAAAAGGAAAAACAGGTCTTTTAGAAAGTTATTAAAACATTTATATGAGAACTATAATCTCTAACTTAAAAACGTAGGAAAATTGTTTGAGTTAAGATGCAAGTTTGTAAGAATCTACATAAACTTATGAAAGACATGACGACCATTTTTATCTTGAGGTACAAATAGTGACACCAAATACATGTTATGTTCTTTTCCTATCTTGTTTTTCCAGAAGTGATAATTAATGAACATTTAAGTTTTAAAACCCCAATCATAATGTCAGGTACTTTTTAAAATTAAAATTCCAGACACAGGAGTTTGAACACTGACTGAAACATTAGGCTCCCGCAGATTAACAATTATAGGACACACGATGAATAGTTAAGTGAAATACAATTTGGCAGAAGTGTAGATGAGAAAACTTGAGTCTGTTAGGAATTCTGAAGGAACATAAATCTCCCTGTGGCAAGGAGCGTTGGGAGGGAGGGACGCAGGGCAGAGTGTGTGGCATGTGCACCAGACCTGAAATCATTAAGTTACGTAATTTTCCCAAAGACGTGCCGGTGGTTACTTTAGTGCACCTAGGACGTGAGGTAGTGAGGACTGGCAGCGGTAGCTGGAGAGGCCTGGAGGTTAGGGATGCTCCCAGGTGGGGAGGATGCTGAGAATTGGAGGTTGTGTAAGTCAGGAGAGTCAGTGAGCAGAATAGTGCAGTAGTGTAAGCCAGGTTCTGAGCTAAGGTAATGATGGGAGGGAAAGGAGGTAACTGAGAACATTTAAGAATCAGAGTTCTAGCCGGGCGGTGGTGGCGCACACCTTTAATCCCAGCACTCGGGAGGCAGAGGCAGGCAGATCTCTGTGAGTTCGAGGCCAGCCTGGTTTATAAGAGCTAGTTTCCAGGACAGGTTCCAAAGCTACAGAGAAACCTTGTCTAGAAACCACACCCCCCCACCCCCCCAAAAAAAAAAGAAAAAAAAAAGAATCAGAACTCTCAGGACACAGTGGATGTGGATTTCCTGTACTTTACCACTTGGAAAACTGGGTTTTATGAATGCTGTCAATCACAGAGAGGGGTAAAGGTGATGCTAACACAATTGGCATAGTCAGCCAGGCAAGTCAAGCAAACCTGTAAAAATAGGAGACTGTTATCTGTGCTGACAGCAGTGGATATCCAGGCAAGGAAATCGGGAGCAGAGCTACCAAATTTTTATTAGAAGTCAAAGGAATTGTATAGCAAGTTTTCCTGTCTGCCAGCCCATGAATAATGAATGACCTGAAGACTTATTTGAAACCTTGGCGTTAGCTTAGGTTTTTTCTTTTCTTTCCTTTCCTTTTCTTTTCTTTTCTTTTCTTTTCTTTTCTTTTCTTTTCTTTTCTCTTCTCTTCTCTTCTCTTCTCTTTTCTTTCTTTCTAGCTTAAGTTTTTTTTTAACTGGCTCTTATAACTTAATGAACCCATCTTTTTTTCAATCTATGTCCTGTCACGTGACTTGGTTACCGCTTTTTAGTACGGCACATCTGACTTGCACATCCAGTCTGCTGGTGAAATCCCACGCCTAGTTTCTTTCAGCCTGGATGTCCCGCCTATTCTCTCCTGCCTAACCATTGGCCATTAGCTCTTTAGTAAACCAATCAGAAGGTGCCTTAGGCAGAGACACATCTATCTTTTCAGTGTAAACAAATTATCTCCCAGTGCAGAGGCCAGGATTGTCTGGAGAGGAATAATACACAGCAAGAGAAGAAAGCCAAGGAGGAAACAGCAGGAAGCAAACATTTACAAGGAAGGGAAAGGAAGACAAAGACTTTGGCTTCTGGTTCAAGATGGTCTGGTTAGCCAAATCCCAAGGCCCTACTAAACTACTAATGAAAATTCACATGAAGATGAAAGGTCATTGTAACTTTAGAAACAAAACATAAAACCACCATTTGTTAGAATCTGTGAGGAATTTTCCACTCAATATGGAGCATGTGGAAGTAATTTATATGAAAGTTGGCCATCTCCATATGTATTAATCTCCAAAGCGAAACTCAGAGCTGGTTGAAATTTAAGAAGAATGTACGTAAGACGAAAAACAAGAACATCATCTTGTTTGGAGTTTTGTATGCAATTTCATTTTCGAAACTGTGGGGAGTGGGTGCTTGGATCTATTAAGAATAGGCAAATGTGTCATACATTTATTTAAGACAAATAAAAATGCAAAGTAAAAACAACTCAAATGCCCATCAGGAATAAAATGGGGGACGGTATGATATGTTGATACAGCAGAAAACTTTCTAGCCATGAAAACTAATGTATTACAGGAAAGAAATGTGAACATATCATGTCTAGAAGCAATCCCTTTCAAAGTACAAGCTCTTTGATCCCAGGAAGCTCAAGGACAAGCAGCATTAATCTGATGTAGTGGCGCTCAGCATGGTGCCACTGAAGATACCAACTGGGAAGGGTTGAGGAAGCTCTGAGAACTAACGTTGTTCACATCATACCTGTGCCTGAGTGATGGATCAGTGGTTAGTGTTTGGTACGCAAGCCTGAAGGCTGCATTCGAGTTCCAGAAGTCAGGCAAAGGCAGAGAGAGAGAAAAGGCTCCATGGAGTTCTTCTCAGACCTCTGTTGTCTGCCGTGACACATGCACGCCTGCGCTTGCACAGATGCGCGCAACCCGCCCTCCCGCAGATGCATGCACACCTGCCCTCTCACAGATGAATGCACACCTGTGCTCGTACAGATGCGTGCATACCTGTCCTCACATAAATGCATGCACATGCACGCACACACCCAAATGCTTAAATTCTGAGAATGAAGGGGGAAAAAAATTCCGAAAACACTGAATTAGAAGGAAAAAGGTTTTCTCACAGAGGAATAAAAATCTGACAGCTATGAAGCAATGGAGTAACTTTGATAAGACAGCATGCAAAGAGTATGCAAACATGTTTCTTTATGATTTCAGAGCACATCACACACAATCTTTTAAACACTTGAGGATTTAATGGGTCAGTGTTGACAGACTGATACTTGATAACCCAACAAAGGAGACAGAATATTAATTAGGATAAAATAAACATCTATAGAGCACATAATTGTTAAAATGTATAATGGCTCAAAGAAAGACACTTAGAAGTCAAGGGAGATACTTTCAATAACTCATTAGTCAAAGAAGTTATAAGGTATATTAGAAAGGAACTTAGTTGAACGAGTGTGAAAACACAATGTGCCTAAGTTCCTGGGATACCCCATGATAAAGGAAATTTATACTGTATATTAAATGGTTATACTGGGAAGAAGAGAGACCTTCAATTCACAGTCTGTTTCCACTTAAACTAGGAAAATTAAACCACAGCAAATAGGAGGGAAAAGAGACCAGAAGTTCAGAGAATAGTTATAGAAGAAAATGAGAAAATCAATTCAATGAAAAATGACTCATTGAAGAAATCAATAGATTTTATCAAGACCAGCCAGGATGGGGTGGGGAGAAGAGAGGAGAGAATTACTCTCAGGAATGAAAGATGGGGCATAATGACAAAACTTACAGACATTAGCTGGATAATAAGTATATTATTATACTATAATAACTATATTATAGTAACACTATAGTAACACCTTTGTATATATACACTCTATAATACAAATGAATGGACACATTTTAAAAATATTTATTTATTGTGCATACAAGTGTGTGTGTGGACACCTTGGCTGGTTTGTATACTGCAGACAGAGGAGAATTTGAAGGTCAGTTTTACTGCAGAAAAGATCATGCAGACCCTGGCATCGAACTCACGTCATCATATTTGCTGGCACGTGCCTTTACTGGGCAAGCCATCTTGTTGGCACCTGGACAGATTTCTTCAGGAAACTATTTATTTTGTTTGTTTGTTTGTTTTGTTTTGGACAGAGTCTCATGCAGCCCCCAGTAGCTCTGAACTCACAACGAAGCTGAGGATGACACTGAACATCTGATCTCTCCCTCCAGATGTTGGGGGTACAGATGTGCTTCCCCATGCCCAGCTCTAAAAACTATTACGGCTGCCTCAAGAGCAAATAATATTGCAACTCCTGTAAATAATAAAGAAACCGCTTTGCAGGTGTCATAATTAGGTTTCTATTCTGTGATAAAACACTGTTTTAAAAACCAACTTGGGGAAGAAAGGGTTTGCTTGGCTTACAGATCCCAGTGCATCACTGAGGGAAGTCAGGGCAGGAACTGAAGCAGAGCCATAGAGGAGTGTTGCTAACTGGCTTGCTTCCATGGCTTGCTCAGCCTACCCAGGACCCACAGAAGGCTGTCTTCCCATATCAATAATTCATCAAGAAAATGCCTCCCAGACTTGCCTACAGGACGGCCTAATAGAACCATACTCTTTGTTGAAGTTCCCTGTTCTCAGATTGATTCCAGCTTGTGTCAAGTTGACCATAAAATCTGACCGGCATAGTAGGTAAAATCTTTCACCTTAAAAGCTCCATACTTTAGGCAAGGCATGGTGTCACATGTCCTCAATCCCAGCCTTCAGGGAAAAGAGAGGTGGGTATAACTTCATGAGTTTGAGGCCAGCCTGATCTATATAGTGAGTTGTGTACCACCCAGAAATAAATTGCGACTCTATCAAAAAAAAAAAAAAAAAGCCCAAAGCTTAGATAATATATGAGAGCTCTTCACACAAACTGGCCAAAAGGGGATGTGTATCAAACAACAAAACAAAACTTCACATAAACATCTATAATAATTGACCACATATCCAAATATCCAGGCACTGTGGTCTAGCCAAATTAACACATGAAAGTAACCATGACACCCACAGAGAAAAGAATAATACAAGTTCCACATGAACTACTAAAGCACAGAGAAGTGGAGGGAGTGTCTTCTCATTCATTTTGTGAGAATGACGTTACACAGGGGTCAACCTAGGAATGCAAGCCCAGTTCACACTCTGAAGAACCAAGCAGCACACCTGAGCCTGCTAGTCACCATTATCCACAGCACAACACCCAAAAGCACAGCAGCATCACAGATGGACGGCAAAGGAAAAAAAAGAATTTGACAAAGCTTAGCCCCTATACACGATCACTTTCAGAAAACTGACGCCAGAGTGAAAGATCTAAAACCTGACAAAGGACATCTGTAAACAAACCAACCAAACAAACAAACATAACAAAGTCCAAAGCTCACACCATATCTACTGACTTTCTCTTACTATCAGAGGAAGAAAGCAACAAAGACTACTCTCACCGTATGCTCACTATGATGGGAGTGGTCCTAACTATTACACTAAGACAATAAGATATATAAAACACATAATGCTGGAAAAGAAGAGTGAGGCTGTATTTGAGGATTGTATGGTTGTTCATATAAAAAAAATCTCAAAGAATCTCCAAAAAATCTTCCAGAAATAATGAACAAGCTAAGCAAACTCATAGAATACAAAGTTTGCATTAATAAATCTTTAATAGTTCATGCATTATCAACAATTAGAATTTTTGTTTTAAAGAATCCCCCCACTTCATCTTTCCTTTTGAAAGAAGGGAGGGAGGGGAATGAATGCATGGAGGGAAGGAAGATCTAAAGTATGTCCAAGTAATGTGGAATATGCCCAGCATTAAAAAATATATTCTATATGCTTTGTGTTTCAAATATTTTATTAAAAAGGGATTCTTTATCTTTATAAATAAGAAAATAAATAAAGCATAAAAATGCAATCTCTTTATCCAAAACTTAGCATTCTGCTGTATAAGCTTCCAGATGATACCTTATTTACTAGTCTACATACAGTATGTGTAAAGAGGGTTGGTGACTTTTTAATCTTGATCTGGGTATCTCTTCTCCCGCTCCCCAGCCCCCACCAGAATTTTCCATACGGCCTTATATTTCAAGGAGATAAGTATTTTATTTCAAGGAAAGATGTGTTCTTTCTCTGTCCTGAATTAACACCCTGTTTGTAGATAGTGCAGGTAGGGCTTCACACTGACCACTTGGGGGCTATCTCAACCTATTTCAGATCAACTAGATGTGAACCGTCAACACTTCCCAAACCAAATCTTACTGCCTAACAGGAATTCATTGATCAACCCCGTGTGAAACGAAGTCGCTTGGCCCTAACATCCGACTTTCTGACACCGTTTAATGTACACCATTAATAATAATAAAAAAAACTATAATCGCACAGGGTTTTTAGTCGCTCCTTCATGACTACTGCGGCTGCGCGCCACAAGTGCGGACTACATCTCCCAGGACGCACTGTGTCACCTCCCGCGCAGCCTTACTTCCTGTGAAGGACTTCCTGAGTGTTTCGTAGTCTTGCAGAGTACTAACGATCGGGGCTTCTTGGGAAGGCCTGGGGACTAGCTTGTATTTTCCTGGGCGGTGAAGGGGGCGGCAAGTCGCAACAGGTTGTTATCCATTTCATTTTCTGTTGCGCACAGACCTTGCTCTGCTGGGAGAGACTCTGGCACCGCCTTCAGGCAGACCCCTCACAGGTGGTTGGCTGTTGCTCTTGTCATTCAGTCGTGTCCTTAAACTTCTCAGTATTACAGGCCGGCAGTCCTGAGTTATGGTGGCTTGGTGACCTTTTGCTTTGTTTTGCTTTCTTTTAATAGCGGATATTTTAGTGAAAAATAAGGACACTATAGACCAAGTTGTTAGACAATTTATTCTGCAAACGTATGCGTGGTTTTTTTTTGTTTTTTTTTGTTTTTTTGTTTTTTTTTAGTATTGGCTTGAAATCCTTATTTTCCTAATCGTTTAAAATCGATTACTGCTACGGTGTTTTGAAGATACTACTTACTTAGGGAAAAATGAGAAGTTTCTTCAGTATTAGTTAACCGACTGCTTTAGTGTGTGTGTGTGTGTAACTCTTAGGGAGCTACAATTGAAAAGGGCTAAAGGGTGAATATAGTGCTATGGTGACCTAGAGGTATTGCTCAGTGCTAGAATCCTTCCTTTTTTGAAACCCTAGATTCAAAAAAAAAAAAAATCAGTGACTCAGAACTGGGTATACATTATTTTATAAAAAGACATTGTTGAAGAAGTAAGTGAAGCAGGAGTGGGGGTGGGAGAGGGCAGAGGGACAGGGGTGGTATGGGGTTAAGGCATATCTTTAATACCAACACTCAGGAGGCAGAGGCAGGCAGATTTCTGTGCATCCGAGGCCAGCCTGGTCTATAGAGCGAGTTTCACGACTGTCAAAGCGAGTGGGGGGGGGTGGGATATAAGAAAAGGAACAGATGTCTTGGAGGCTTGGCTTTGTTGGCTCTGTAGTCTCTGAGTATTAGGGTACCTCTATGAGCCTCTGCTCCTTCCTCTGTGAAAAGGATATTATCAGTCCTCCCTACTTGATAGTTTTCCTGAAGGCAATTCAAAAGAAGAGATGTAAACGAGGTTTCTATGCTCTATGAAGACCCTAAAAGTAAGATTGTAATAATAATGACAGCAGCAGTAGTCATGGTGATAATAATGCTAATGGGGACTGTGTAATAAGAGGGCGGACAACTAGAAATGCTAGCTAAGATAGAAGGGCTGGGGGGGGGGGGTGACTTGCTAGTCAAGAACACTTACTGCTCTTGTCAAGGGCTCTGGCTCTGTTCCAGCTTGTAACCTCAGCTCCCGAGGATCTAGCATCCTCTTCTGATCTCTATGACCACTGTGCTCACTTGCAGAAATCCCCACACAACTAGAAGTCAACTACAAAAAAGAAAGAAAGAAAGAAAGAAAAAAAAAGTTGAACTATTGATTATGAAAGTGGGGCAATTGTGGCATCCACCATTAATCCCAGCATTCTGGAGGAGCAGGCAGGCAGATCTCTGTGAATTTGAGGTCAGCCTAGTCTACAGAGTGAGTTTCAGGACAGCCAGGGTCTACACAGAGAAACCCTATCTTGATAAACAACAACAACAAAAAAGAATGTTGACCATAAACTAAGGGTGGTCAGTGAAGCAAGTGACTCTGGGAAGGACCTGAGGATCTTGGAGGAGGCAGGGTAGTTGTGAGCTCCTACGTTTGCTCTGTAAGCCTCAGGCTGGAGGAGTCACATCTGACTTTATCACAGTTGTCTGTCAGCATCTCAATTTTTAATATAGTATTTTTGCTTTGTTTCTTGTGTTAAGTACTTCATGTGTGAGTGAGAGCAGTATACATTAATATATATACATACATGCGTACATATATGTGCTTTATACACACCATGTGTATATAGTTGCATATATTAGATATGCATATAGTACATATAATGGTAAAAATAAAATGGCACCATTCCCTGAGGGGTGGCAGTGGACAGTGGGCCACGACGGGCAGCAGGTCCCAGGCAGGGAGCCCCATGCTGTTGAGAGACCTGGGTGGGTCAGCCAGTCCCATGAGGAGCCGCTGCAGGTGACAGACAGAGGCGGATAGGCACGCCATGCAGAGTGAGGTTGAATATTTATTTAGTGGGTTATGGAAGGGAAGGGAAAAGGGGAGAGAGAGAGGGAGAAGGGGGACAAGCAGAGAGAGGCAGAGAGAAAAAGAAATGGGGGAGGGGAGAGGCGAGGAGAAGATACCTCTTGGGGAGAGAGACAGAAAAGAAAGAGCTTGAAGACTGGAAGTGGAAAGATCTGCTTGCCTTGGCAGAAGAGGAGGGAAGCGGGCGGGGCTTGTCTCTTAAAGGGACAGGACAGACCATTACAATACATATGCATGCATATATATGATTGTATATACACATGACTGAAAAAGTACTAGGAGATTCATTTCCAGGAAGTGTCATATACATTTCTGGGGACTGGAGAGTCTGAAATCTAAAGGGCAGGCAGGTAGTCTAAACTCTGACAATGGTTCTCAGCCTTCCTGATGCTGCAGCCCTTTAGTACAGTTCTTCATGTGGTGACCCCCACCATAACATTATTCTGTTGCTACTTCATAATTGTAACTTGGCTACTCTTATGAATCATAATGTAGATATCTGCTATGCAACTCCTGTGAGAGGGTCACTTGATTCCAAAGGGGTCATCACCCACAGGTGGAGAATTGCTGCTCTTTAAGGTAAGAGTTGATGTTGGAATCTTGAGGCAGGGTTTCTTCCTCAGAGGAACTTTAATTTTGATTCTATTATTAAGTGTTTCAACTGATTTCTTGAGGTCCATTCACGTTATTGAGGATTGTCTCTTTTATTCAGAGTCAAGATATATAGATATGTTTCTTAACCCCCCAAATTATGTTACCCATATCTCCAAAATACCTACAAAGAAACCCCCTGCCTTTGTGTTCGACTTGCTCTGTACAGTGTCAGAGCTTGCTCGCTTTAATCCAGGGTCTTATTGTTTCAAACAGAATGGACATCTCTCTGTGTATACAACCCATAAAAATGATGAATTGACCAAACCTTTCAGTCTGCCCCGAGCTTCCACCCTAAGAGTAGAGTTAGTTGGTTCCAGGTCAGAGCCTCCATTCATGTGCCTCCTACGGACCCATGAGAATGAAGCCACTCTTTGCTGCTGATGTTCTGCCCCCTAGGATTCCTTTATTCTCCTGAGTCTGTCTGTGGCTTTGGCCAAAAGAGAGATGCTACCCTGACCCGGCAGCATCGTGATTATGACCATGTATAGCCAAACAGCTCTTTAAAAAGGTCTAAAAGACTATACACGCACAGTGAGTTCTGATTGTGGCTTGTTGCTTGCATAGCAGTATAATTTCTAGGCTTCAAACCCTTTAGTATTGATTGCCTCTTAATATACTTTTCCTGATCTGTGTGTTGGGTGTTTGCCAGAAAAAAATATCCATTCTAAAAAACGGCATTTTGAACTTGGTCGGTTTCTAACATCGTGCCTGATCTTGTGAGGAATGATGGATAGCAAGAGGGGGAGATTTCACGTTGAGGCTTTTTGGATGGCTTTTCTTTTTCTGGTTCTGTCTGACTATAGCTAGTTACAAGTTTTGTGTTTGTTTAAGGTGTGGGCAGATTGTGAAGAAGTAGACAGTTGGCTGAGGCGTTGAGAGCTGTGTTTGTTGCTTCTTTGTTTTTGCTTTACTCTACTAGGAGACATGAAAAGAAGCGCTATAGTCTAAACACGATAGACGCCACCCCACCCCTAACCCCCTCCCATCGCCCACAGGTCTTCTTTTTTTCACTCAGGGCAAGTTCTGTCCCTAGGAAGGACCATGGAGGTGCGAGCAGCGTTCTTTTGGACGTAGCAGGTTTAAGATGGTTGGTCCTGAGGATGGAACCAGGAGCACCTTGACCTTTTCTCATTAAGAGTTTCTTGCCCAAAAGTTAGGAATGACATCGTGAAACTGTCGTGGTTTTGAACTGTTTCTTTCCCAAGTGGGAAACAGTGGATTATTCTTTGCTGTCCTGTGTGCTTAGCTTTCAGCATGTTCATAATAAACAGAGCAGTGATTGCATCTATATTATTTTTGAATCAAGAAAACACCTGACGTGCTGTCTAAGGCATCGAAAGGTCTTGATAAATCCTAGCACGAACACTTGAGTAGGACTCTTTGTTTCACTATTTTGTGTTTTAGATGTGGACTGTTTGAACCACTGTCCTTTCTAATAACTCACACTTACCAAGACAGTTGGAAACCTCTTTGTTATTAACAGTGTTCCTCAGGCTTCGGTCATTACACACCCTCACAGGTTAGCACCCACATGAAGTTGTGGTGTTTTTTTAAAAGGAGGAGTGTTGTAATTATTCCCACCAGTGTGTGTGTGTGTGTGTGTGTGTGTGGTTGTGTGCGTGTACACGTATGCAGCTATGTATGGGAGCCCGAGGTTAGCTTTGGGTTTTGTTCTTCGGTAGCTGGCCACCTTGTGTTTTGAAACAGGGTCTCCTACTGGAACCCAGGGCTCCCCAATTATGTTTGGCTGTCTGGCAAGTGAGCCTCAAGGATCCGTTTTTCTCTGCCTCCCCAACACTGGGAATATAATTAGACATAATGCCTAGTGTTTTCCATGGGAGTGGAATTCAGGTCATCATGGCCGAGGTGCAAACACTTAATTAATTGAACTATTACCCTGGCCTGACTATCAGTTTCTTAGTACAGAGTGGGAGAAGGGGAGGGTAGGTTCTATTTAAATGTTGTCCTTTTCATTCCTGGACTGTGTCAGCTGAGGTCACTGGGTAAATCTCCAAGATTCCTGCCTCTTCCCAGGGACACCCTGGCTCTGAGTTCTTGTTCCCACCTAACCCATGATCTCAGTTTCTGGAAGATTTTTTAAAACTACTTTTCTGCATTCTTATCAGATATTTTCATAAGACAGCATTCTCTAGTGTTTTTTAGTTTCTCCATAAGTGCTCCGCATGTTTGATTTCTTGAGCTCTTTTTCTTTCTGACATTTTAAGAATTAAAATTTTATTCTTTATTGGACAAGAACATTTAAGCCTCAAAAATCCACTCAGGTTGAATGTTCAGACTCTTACCAATGTACCCTGTAAATAACCCTGTAAAGTTATTCATCACCTAATGTTGGCACAAGTTATTATTTTAATCCTTTTCCCCCTTAGCATCCTTTTTAGGTGGGCATATTATTTTCTAACAGATATGAATTATAGCATGCTTTAAAATTTTATTTTGTATTGACAATTCTTCTTATCCCAACAAGTAAATGATGCATATGTGTTAACGCTCATGGGTGAAAATAGAATCTGATACAGCAGCACAAAAGGACACCAGGAAACTCACATCCCTCATACAGTTTATGTTCCAGTGAGGGACAGAAAGCGACTAAAAGAATAAATTATGCAGGGGATGGCAGGGGAAGATGCTAGGGAGCAAGATAATGCAGGGTAAGGGGCAACAGACGATGGTGCTGTTATCGTAGGCAGGATGGTAGGGAGAGGCATCTGGGGAGGCGTGGCCATGGAGAGGTTCCGGGAGAAAGTAAGAGAGTCAGTCATGTACTCATCATGGGGAAGAGAATTCCAAATACAGTTACAGGAGATGTGAATACCTGGAGCAGAAGCAGCGGGAAGGGGGACAGAGTGGCTGGAGAGTGGAGAGAGAGCAGAGGAGTAATAAAAGACCTAGCAGTGGGAGCCGAAAGCCAGATTATAGCGCCTTCCAGATTAAGGAAGGACTTTGGGTTATATTTTAAGTGTGGCGGAGGGTCATTGGAGGTTTTGCATATTGGCTTGTGCTTTGTTTGTGAAATAAAAGCATACAATAAGGTTTATTTATTAAAAATCTCACAGTCCAGTGGTTTTTGTATAAACCTTCAACACTATTTAATTTTGCAACCTCCAGCACCATTCGATTCCAGAACATTAATCACCCCCGCCCTTGAGCAGTCACTCCCAGTTCTCTTCTAGATCCTAGAGCTCACTAATCTGCCTTCTGCTTCTGCGGATTTACCGATCCTGGACATTTCATACCAACAGAATCATACAGTATGTGAATTTGTGTGTGTGGTTGCTTTCACATTACTTAGTATTTTCAGAGCTCATCCATTCATTGGTGTTTAGTTATTTTCATTTCCGGATAATATTTTTTTTTTCTTTGTGGGCAGGCTGCATTTTTTTAAAGCCAATTGATCCACCACTGGGTGTTTGGGTTATTTCCACTTGTGGCTATGATAAGTAATGCTACCATGAACATTTGCATACAGTTTTTTTTAATGAGATTTTATTTTCATTTCTCTTGAGTATAGCTACATATAGAGCTAATAAATTATATAGTAACTACATGATTAAGTTTTTTTAATTACTTTTTTTTGAGACCTGTAGCCAAATTTGACTATCTACTTCTGAGTGCTGGGATTAGAGACATGCACCTGTATGCCTAGCTAGTATCTCCATGCCTAAGGTTGGATCTGTATCAGCAGTATGTGTTTTGATTTTTTTCACATCCTCAGTAACATAACATTCCTTTATTTATAAATTATAACCATCGAGCATGTGTGAAGTGGTGTCCCATATTGCTTTGATTTCAGTTTTCCTAATAGCTACTGCAATTGAATGCCTTTTCACGTCCTCCTTGGATATGTGTATGTGTGTCTATGTATGGGAAATAACTATTCAAATCTCCTGCGATTAACGGTATCTCCCAAAGTTTGTGCATTGGAAACTTGCTCCCTAGTGTGGCTATCGTTGGATATGGGACCTTTAAGAGGGGCTGGCACTCATGAATGGATTATTGTTATCATGGGAGTGAGTTCTCTGAAAGGACATGTTTGGTGCTGTCTTTTCGCTGACCCATCGATTTTGGAGCTCCCAGCTTCTACAGCTGTGAATGTATAAATTTCTCTTTATTAGAAATTGCCCTATCTTCCAGAACAACACAAACGGACTAAATAAAAAAAATCCTATGTATTTTAATGGATCATGCAATTTTAAAAGGTTTGTTTGCTTGATTTACGTGTATGTGCCTGTGTGTGAATGGGTGGCACATGCGTGCAGGTGCCTGTGGAGGCCAGGAGAGAGCAGCAGATACCCTGGCACTAGGACAGGTGCTTGTGAGCTGCCCTGTGAGCAGGGGTGCTGGGAACTGAGCCTGGGTTATGCAGGAGCAGTAAGTGCTCCTAACTGCTGAGCCACTCTCTAGCCTCTGGCTTCTAGATTTCAAGCCCACAGTTGTGAAAGTTGTTTTGCTATTCTTGACACTTGACCTCTGTTAGATACGTGGCTTGCTCGTCTGTTTTCCCCAATTTTGCCAGTTCGCTTTTCACAGCTCTGATAAGGCCCACCTAAAGATCCTCATTCATTCATTCATTCTCTTGAGACAGGATCTCATTCTGTAGCCCAAGCAATGAAACAGTGGAATAATGTCTGTGACGGACTGAAAGGTGCTGACTGCCTAGCGTTGGACACCCCAAACGGGGACACGGGATGCTCGGATGCAGGGTTGCTTTTGTTTTTTGTTTTTCTTTTTTTTTCAGACACTCAAATGCTGAAGAGATGCAACAGACTCATGTTATAACTCACATTATAGTTAGAAAGGAAAAAAAGATGAATGAGAGAGATAATTGCGTGGATAGAAATATAAGATCTGATTTTTTTAAAAAAATCTCTCTAGAAGATTATTGACTATTGATTCTTGCTGTTTCAAGACAAGGTCTTCATGTTTGGCCTGGAACACAATCTTCCTGCCTCAGCCTTCTCAGTGCTGGGATCCCAGGTGTAGGCTACACTAGACTACTTAAACAAAGCTAAGTCGTCCAACGCTCATTGTGTATGTAAATGTAAACTCTATAGTAATAGCAAAAATATTAGGAGCAAGAATGGAAGTAACATTTACACAATGGAGTACTACACAGCAGAAAAAATAGTGACATCTTGAAATTTGTAGGCAAATGGATGAAGCTAGAAAATATCATATTTTCTAGCCATGTGAGTACTAACCAGAGGGTCTGATTTCCTGACAGTGGATTTCAGAGCTATAGGTCTGAAACATGGATGGATATTGGTCTGAACATGGATAGCTAGGAGCACTCCATCCAGGTCAGTATTTGACTTTTTAATAAGACACTCAAGACAGAAAACAACATAACTGAGCTAGACATTAACATCTAAAGCCATAGACTATTATCTGGAAAGGCAAGATTATACGTTCTTCTCAAGTGCACCTGGAATATGCCAACAGGAAATAAACTAGTTACAATTATTTTGGGCTCTGAAGTTGGAGTGCTTTGTGAATGCCAACTAAGCAAGGGCTCTACCATTGAGCAACAGCTTAAGTTCTGGCAGTTCTGTTTCCTGGCTTGTTTATTTGTAGACAATGCGCCTGCCCATGCGGTTTCTGTTCAACTTACTGAACTGCCCATAGCAGCGCCCAACAATGTGGACAGTAGTATTCAACCGAGCACGGCACAGCACAACCGAACACTACAGCTGTGTTCCTGTAGACCTTTAATTACAGACAGGAACTAGACCACATTTGGCCATAGTTTCCACTGTTTTATACAGAAAAACAAAAACTTTTAAAAACCATTTAGTTTTTAAAACACTACAAAACCAAAACCCAACCAAACCCAGTATACGGAGAAAGATTGCAGGATACTATGTCAGTATGAAAAAGTTTTGTTTATGCATGATAGCAATGAATCGTCTCAGAAATCAAAAGTTTAGAATAATCCTACTTACAGCAGCCTTAAAAATATGACATGCTTCAGGGGTAAAGCTGGTGAAGATATGAAAAAGCCCATACATGAAACGGAGAAACAGTGTTGGGAGAAATTAGAGAGCTAGGTAAGTGGGATGGATATCTTATTTATCAGCATGTATACATATAACTCTGCTACTGAGATATCAATTAAATTTGCTGCTCTATAGATCTATATAATTATGATTCCAGCAAGGCTTTTTTTGAAATGCTTGTATATAAGTTTAAGACTCATAGAGTGCTTATCTAGCAGGGAAAGGTCCTGAATTTGATCCCTAGCTCAGCAAAATTAGTGAAACAAAACAAAACAAACAAACAAACAAACAAAAAAACCCCACAAATTCGAGGCCTGATAGCACTCCTCTAGTTCCCAGATACCCTGGAAGCTGAGGTATAAAGGAGGCTTGAATCAGGGAGTTTGAAGCCAACCTGGGCAACATAACAAGAGCCCCCATCTCTAAGAAAGCAAATAAAATGTAGTAGTTGGTTATAAAATCGTATGGAAAGGAAAGGACCTAGACAACTAAAATGTATTTGAAAAATGAAGAACCAGTTTGGAGGTTTAACATTGCCCAACTTCAAAGTTCGTTATAGTGCCATAATATACCTAAGACAGGAGACAGTGCCTAGAGACATTATAGTGTCGTAATATACCTAAGACAGGAGACAGTGCCTAGAGACGTTATAGTGTCCTAATATACCTAAGACAGGAGACAGTGCCTAGAGACGGACGGAGAGATCGATACATTTGAACAGAGAGACCAGAAGTACTTACAAACACAACTGGACAATTGGTTTTTGACAAAGGTGCAAAGAGAAGTCTGTGGGGGCAAGGACAGTTGTTTTGGCCAATGGCGCTGGGGAAATCGGGCAATATATGCTGAAAAAATAATTTTTGTTTTATTTTGAAGTTGTATGTTAATTGCATTTTCCCTTCCCTTTTCTCTCTCCAAAGCTGCCCATATACGTCTCCCAACTCTCCTGAAAGAAAGATAATTTTAATTTATACTTGGCACAATATATAATCATCCATTCAGACAGATTACAGATTTCTATATAAAGCCCGACTCTGTAAAACTTATAGAAGAAGCGGCCAGGTGCTCACTGTGTGTGACCACTTGCTGCCTACCTTATCCTGAATCCCCGTCCCTGGGGCCCACATGGTAGAAGGAGAAAACACACCCCTGTTTGTCCTTAGACTGCCACACACAAAATGGCCTGCCCCCCCACCAAGTAAATAAATGTCAAACTGTAGAAGAAAACATTTACGATATCAAGTGTGGCAAAGATCTCTTAGATGAATACCACAAATAGTAAGCATAAAAATTGAGAAACCGTACTTACCAAATTAAAACTGAGTGTCAAAATGCGCTCTTAAGGGAATAAAATAATTTGGAGAAGGTATTTGAAAACTGTATATCCGATAAAGGAATCACATTCAGAACTATTTTTAAAAATGCTTACAATTCATCAACAGAAAAATGACTTCATTTTGTAAAAAAAAAAAAAGAATCAGCAAAAGATTTGAACAGAATTATTATCAAAGGAAGTTTGTGAATGGCAAGCAGTTAAAGACTGCTTGACTTCATTAGTCAGTGAGGAAATGCAAATTAAAAAACGACAATGGGAGCCCACACTTATAGGGATGGTAAAAACAGAGAACTTGACCATATGCCAAGCATTGATTGGGGTGCGGTGGATCTGGAACTCATACATGGCTGGTGGGAACACGGATCACACAAGTACCCTGGAATGCAGCTCTTCTGTTTCCTAAAAATTTAAATGTACACCTGCAGTATAATCTATTCATCCCTTTTGAGGGAGTCCCCCGGATAAATGAAAGCATATGTCCATAGGAAGACTTGGGCACGATGCTTCTAAAAGCGTTATTTGTAGCAGCCCCAAGTTGGCAATAACCCAAGCACCCATCAACACGTGACTGGGTAAACAAACCTCAGCACGCGCAATACCGCGCAACAGAGAAGAAAGGACCCGCTTGTGCTGCCACCACACGAGTGCATAATCTCACATCTCAGAACCACGTTGTGCAAGAAGGCAGATGAAAGGAAGAGTACATACTAAAGGACTTAACTTCATGAAACATTTAGAAGGAAGGAACCAGAGTACAGTGACATTCAGTATCCAATAACTGCAGTCACGTAGAAACTACGGCAAGATTTTTGCTTGAGCCCACAGGCAACATAATGAGAACCTGTCTCACAGAAAAAAGCCAATTTGAGAATATGTAAGTGTGTGTATAGTTTTTAAGAACCCTACAGGAGGTAGAAGAGGAAAGAAGAATTTCAAAGGGAGACGAACAACTTTCATGGGTATAATTTTTGAATTATTATTGAAATTATTTTGATGATGTTTCATAGGTATACTGAACATGGCAGTACTTAGAAGATTGTGCACATGAGAGATATAGTTTACTGAATGCCAATTATACTTCAATAGCGTTTTCTAAAATAAAAATATAAAAATATAGCAATAGCTAGGCAGTGGTGGCATACGCTTTTAATCCCAGTACTCAGGAGGCAGAGGCAGGTGGATCTCTGTGAGCTTGAGGCCAGCCTGGTCTATGCAGCTAGTTCCAGGACAGGCACCAAAGCTACAGAGAAACTCTGTCTCAAAAAAAAAAAAAAATAGCAATGGTAATATACAGTATTCCCATCACCTAACTTCATTAAGTTACAGGATTCTGTTATTCTCTTTCAAGGAGTATAGCTGTAAAGGGGAGCAGGGAAATGGGCTATAGCTAGAAAGACGTGAGAGCAAATATGGATTTGGGCTGTTTCCTAAGATGGCACAGGCTGCAGTATATTTCTATGTCATTGAAATAATGGGATGGGCCGATGCTACAGGGAAAGTTCTTGAGAAATGGGAAGCCTGAGCTGGTGGCCTGTGTGCCAAGGAGGGACAGGTCTCCTTGGCAGAGACTACAGCTCCTCCCTAAAAACAGGGAAGAGAAAGACGTAAGCAGGGTTACTTAATGGGCTACATTCGTTGTTTGTTCCTAGTGACGTCAGTATCGAGAATTGCACAAGGAGAGTAGTTAATGGGCCTTTGTGTTCATTAATACGAGGAGTCATGCAGACTCAGCAGGGCTTGAGGTTGTCGGATGAGGTTTTCAACAAGGCCACCAAAGAGCGCGTACATTGTAAGCACAGATTTCTCCATATTTCCAACCAAGGAAAGATCCTGCCCCCAACTACCACTGTCCTTTGAGGCGATGTTCACTCGTCCTGAATTGGAAGAACCAGTCGATAGAGCTGTTAGAGAAAGCCCCCACCTGTGTGTTCAGTGCAAAATTCGGTCTCTAGTCAACACCTTCAATGTCACAGGTATTTGCACAAATGTCAACTTCTGGCCTCTGATTCCTACCCCCGTGTCAGTGCCACCACTGTTGCCCTCAACCCTGTCACCCACAGCAAAATTATCAGCAGCTGCAGTCTATTGGTTGTTGCTAGGCACCGCTATCTCCATCTATACAGCAGCCCCATGAGGTACATGGAACCACTGGACCCTGTCATAGGTTGTGGAACGTTTTGGTGATAGTTAGGCTATTGCCCAATGTCACCCCTCAGAATTATTAGAGTCAGAATGAAAATCTAAGTCCATAGGACTCCGCAGTCGCTGCTCTTCCCAAGAATTGCTTGTCTCACCCCTGCCTGTTCTAAATGAGTTTTACTGGCAAGAGAACATACATGCATACTTCCTTCCAATTCTAATTTATTGCAAAAACCACTCTTTGACAATAATAAAAGAACCCCAGAAGAATGAAAATAATTCACAGTTTCAACATCCTGTTGCAACAACTGTTTCCAGTTTTCTCCATTTCCTTCCTAGCCTTATCCATATGTATATATTTTATATATTGTAGACGCAATTGTAATATTCTGATTTTCTGTTTAGCATTACACCAGACATTCTTCTTGCTGCTGTTTAGTCTTTACTGGATGCATAGCAATCATCAGGATTGCCTTTGTAATGTGCCATGGTTTAGCTGAACAAAACTTGTTCCCAGTGTTTTTAATTTTTTAAACCTTACTATAGCAAATTATTTGATTTTTTTCCACCAACTTTGGTCATTTTATTCTTAGGTTAAATCTCAAGGAGCTAGATTACCAAGCAAGATTTGGGCTATGTTTATTTTGATACTTTGAAAGAGGGCAAAATTAGGAAAACTTTATCTTTGAGTGTGATGGATAAATTTCATCCCTGGCAAGGACAGACTAATACATGAATCATTGCTGAGGAGTACCAAAACCAGAGCCAAATGGGACAGTGACTGCTAACGGATATAAAGTTGATTTTGGGGGTGTTGAAATATCCTGGAATTCTGCAACAGTGAGGATTTCACAACCTGGCAAATGTGCTAAGAACATTGAAGTGTATGTTACACCAAGAAAGTGGATTGTAGGGTATGTGAATTATAGCTCAGTAAAGTTATCATGTAATATTAAAGAGAAATTTCACTTATTCCTCAGCATGCCTGTTTTAACCATTGCCAAAGGTAAGTTCTAGGCTGGCTTTTGTATTTGGGAAGAGTATCCCAGTGTAACAACAGCAGACGTATCTGTAGCGTGACGATTGGCAAGGGCTGTAGGCTGGGTCCTCCACAAGTGGTCCTGAGGCAGCCGGGGATACAGGATGCTTTCTAAAGTCCAGCACTCCTGGAGGCAGGGTACAGAGCATGGTAGGGCAGAAGAAGGTGTAAGGTGAGATGTGGGCCAAACTGGATTTGAACTCACTGAGTTGATGTACTGAATTGAAATGGCCACATCTTTATAACCGGCCTCATGAATATTCTCCGCAGATGCTTGTGTTTGACCACTTGCCCTGCAGCTGGTGGTACTGTGGGCGGAGGTTGCAGAACCTTGAGGAGACTCACTGTCATTGGCGGAAGTGCGTCACTAGGAAGCAGATTTTAGGGTTCTGGTTTAGCCCTTCTAGTTGCGGGGTCTGCCACCACAGTGTGGCTAGCTTCTTTGGCTCTTAAAGTTGTGCATGGAGCTGCTTCTGCTGCCATGCCTTCCCCGCGTGGCAAGTTGTGTCTCCTGAAACTGTGAACCAAAATAAATGCGTGCTCTCTTAAGCTGTTTCTGTTAGCTTTGTCATCATGAGAAAGGTAACTACTGTTCTCGCCTTGATCTTACTCGGAAATTTGGTATATGACCTGGGAAGAATATACTTTTGTGTGTGTGTGTTTTATTTGTTTTGTTTTTGTTTAATTGAGACAATTAGACAAAACTGGAACTCACTATGTGAACCAGGTTAGCATCCAACTCATGGAGATCTTTCTTGCCTTTGCCTCCCAAATGTTGTAATTAAAGGCCTGGGCCACCCCCCCCCCCCCCCCCGTCTAAGCATGGGGCTTTTTGCACACGAGGCATGAACGAGGCTGTGTGTACTTGGTCTACTGCCTGTGCCTGGTAAGGCCTGGCTTTGCAGGAGATGTGGGTTGCACCGCTCTGCATGTATCATAGCAAGTTCTTTTAACTTTTTTTTTTTGCCTCAATTCCTGACTGTGAAGTGAGATAATAATAGTATTTACCTCTTAGGGTTGTTAGAGATTTAAATGCAATTGAAATATAGAAGATACTCAGAATAATGCTTGTCACATGGCAAGCCTTCCAACAATATTCTTGTTTTTATTACTATTCAATCAAATTATATAGTTTGCTTGGCCAAGACTATGTTAAAAATTAAAATATAGTATGTATACTGAAAAAAGTTCTTAAAATTTTTAGAAGAGTGATATATATATACATACATAGTTTGTTTGTTGAGAATTTTTAGGTTCACAGCAAAGGGAGCCCCTTGGGGGTTGTGTCCATATTTTCTGCACCTCCTACATGCACAGCTTCCTCCATTATTCTGAAGACATTTTGTTTCCAGGGATGACATTTTTCAGTGGTGACATGTACAATGTGAGGAACACAAATTTGATTACTGCAAGGAAGGAATTGAGTGAACTGTAAAGCTCCCCTGCCTCCAGTTTCTGCCTACGTGAAACCGAGACTTCTAATCTTTCAGCCATCCTTGGCAATGAACACTTCCACATGGTGGATGCAAGCTTATTGGTTCCTTTCCGCTATGACAGTTATTGGACACTCGAGTCTCACGCTAAGGAAATAAGTCTTGATAATTAGATTAGACTAATAGTTTTATAATGGGAGAGGTTCCCAAATTCAGGGATTTGTAGAATCCTGGATGCTGCGAGTAGTGGAGCCTGTTTACCTGTGGCAAGGGCAGCCTGAGCCTTTGGATACCTCGCTTACAGAGCTCTGTAGAAGGATCCAGGGAGGTAAGCAAGTGGTCCAAAGTGAAAGGCCTTTGTCTAGCTTCAGCTTTGCCCAAGGATAGCTCTGAATATACCTCCTAAAGATGAGAGTCCAGAATCTAGGCCCTAGCTGTTTTACTTTTTAATTTTTGGGTCAATTTCAATTCTATCCACATTGTATAAGACAAAAATGTTAAGTGTTGATATAGCTGTGCTTTTTTTTTTTTTAAATCACCATACAGTGAAATGGACTGGGGAGGGCTATGCATTTCATGAATTTTAACACATGCATATGTTCAGGTAATCATAACCACAACCGCGCGGGACAATCCCCCCCCCCCTTAACACAGAATACCCTCTGTGTTTAAGATTTTCCGCGACTCCATCAGCAGAGACTGAGTCTGTGAATGCCCTGCAGGGAGCTTGCGAAGACAGAATTCCTCCTCCACCACTGTGTATGGGATTTAGAGAGATTAAGTAAACACAGCCTGGAAGGAAAAGGGAACAAACACACAGGGGCTCCCTGTCGCTGGAGGAGAAATCTCTCTTCCCCATCTTGGCAGCTAGGCCTTTCTCAACAGATCATAATAAAATGAAGAAGGGGTCTAGACCCGAGTGATTTACAGTGAGGACAGAAATTGCTTGGGGTAAGAGAATAACAGGCTTGTCAGGTGACAGGAGAGAGGTAAAAGGAAAAAGCTATCATAGGCTTAGTAACCTGGCTTAGGTCGTACAGGTATTGGGTGGTAGAGCCGAGATTCTGAGCCAGAGAGGTGCCTCTTCCTACCCTCATGTTTGCTTGCTGTTGTTTTGCAGTAAACCCATGGTGACAATCAAGCTGCAACACGCGGAAGCAGTGAGTGCACATTGCTTTGACATCCCGCCTTGCGTGCAACAGCTCTGATGCTTTATCTTCCTCACAAAAATCGAAATTAAAACATTTGCAAATGTATCGATAGCTTTCCTCATTACAAAATGTTCTTTCTGCGGTTTGGGTACAGGAAAAAGAGCCCCCAAGACCACACCCTTGGCAGAGGAATTATTAACAGTGTGGTTGATCAGGGTGGGTAGCTCTCTGGTGATATAGCTGCCATTAGGCTGGCCAAGCCCCAGTGGTTGACCCCACATCCACACGCAGATGGGCAGCAGTAATTGGATGCAGGGGTTATCAATCATGGCAACAATGACAAGAACAAGAGGGGAGGTCATGGAGGTGGGATGGAGACCAGAGGTGGGGGTGGGGAGTGCTGGGGGAGTCGGAGGAAGGTAGTGATGGATGGATATAGTCAAAATACATTATATGAATGTATGAAAATTTTCCAAGACTAAATAAAAACATTATGAAAATAAAGATTTAGGGTTGCATTCCCTTCTGTTCTCTGCATCCAAGACAAATGCTTGTTTGCTCAGTTAAACCAACAGCAGAACTTCTAAGAGACCCTACATAGAGCATTTGCCTAATTGTAGAAGCAAGCGCGAAACACTGTGGAAAAGTCATTTTGTTAGTGTTAGGACTTTTGCAATCATATAGCTTTTCATTTCTAGGATTTTTTTTCTTATTTTCACTCTATTTTATTTTAGAATCAACATTCCAAAATAAAGTTTATAAGCAAGGGCTATTCAGAGAAGTCTCGTCTCTAGTACTCACTCTGATCTAATTCGTTCAGGTCCTTCCCATTGGCAATAATTTTGTTTACTTACTTTTGGGCTGAAGGGAAGGCTCAGCAGTTAAAAGCACTTGCTGCTCTTCTGGTGGACCCGAGTTTCATTCCTAGCACCCACACTGGGTGGCTCACATACCACCTGTAACTCTAGCTCTAAGGGGTTCATTTCCAGCACTGACACTGGGTGGCTCGCAGACAGACCACCTGTAACTCTAGCTCTAAGGGGTTCAGGGCTCTTCTGGTCTCCAGAGGCATGGGCACATGTGACATTCGCTCACACAATCGCACATATCAGTACAAATAAAATCTTTAATAAGGAGATACTTGTTTTAGGATGCATTTAATGTGGATGAATGTTTTGCTTGTATCTATGTGTGTGCACGGTGTGCATGCCTGATGCCCTCAGAGGTCAGAAGAGGGTGTTGGATCCTCTAGAACTGGAGTAATAGGCAGATGTGAGCCACCGTGTGGACGCTGGGAACCGAACCTGGAGCCTCTGGAAGAGCAGTAGCATCTGCTCTCAGCCTCTCGCCGAGACCCTTACTTTGTGCGTTACCCTTCATCTAAACACAGTACTGGAGCTGAATTTCTGCCTCACCCAGTCCACACCATCTCCTGGAGATCACACCAGAGATGCATGGATCTGTTTCATCAGTGAGGGCGTGGTTTTGAGAAGAAAAAGACTGGGTTCAGAAATTCGGATACAGCAAGTCTTCTGATGGTGTGAAATCAAACTAGAAATCAGTCACAGAGCTGTACCTGGGAAGAAGGAAGGAGGTAATCAAACTGAAGGCATAATCCGACATATTAGACAACACGAGGAAGTGAGAGGAAAAATAAGACAAAGATCTGGACTTGGAAAAGCTTGATAAAGGAACTCCAGTCAGTGGTGCAATCCGTTGTGTGTGGCACTTGTAAAAAAGATCAATGAGCCGGGCAGTGGTGGTGGTGGTTGTGCATGCCTTTAATCCCAGCACTCGGGAGGCAGAGGCAGGCAGATCTCTGTGAGTTTGAGGCCAGCCTGGTCTACAAGAGCTAGTTCCAGGACAGACTCCAAAGCTACAGAGAAACCCTATCTCAAACGATCAATGAAACTAATAAGCCTCTATTCCGACTGCTGAAAGACAACAAAGATAGATATGACCCTCATTAGGAGTGGAAGAGAGAAGACACTACAGGTCCTATGGTATCGTAACATGGACTGTTGTAGTCAGTTCCATGCTAGCATGAGCTTGGCAACCTGAATGAACTGGATTTGTTTTTCCAGTGTCACACATGCTTCAGTTCATTGTTGTCTTGAACCTTGTTTTGTTTTTGTGACGCAAAGAAAATTAAGCAAGCATGTTTGTTTTCATTTCGAACAGTAACAATCCATAACCAGTCTGCTCTTTATTACAATCACATAAATAAGTATAGCTTTTGTTTATTCTTCACTGGGTTCATACCAACAGGTGAAGCATTTTGACCACAGTCACACCATCTCTCTCTCATTGATCTCCTTCCCACGCATCCTGGAATCCTTCTCAGCGTACCCCCTTCTGACGGTCAAGACTTTAGAAATTCAAAAACAGTTCATTTGAAAATTATTTTACATGTGTTTTGCATGCATGTGTATCTGTGTGCCACATGCATACTTGGCCCCCCAAAGGCTGGAAGAGGGTGTTTCATATCCTGGAGCTGGAGTCAGGGATGATTGTGGGTTGAGAATCAAACTCAGGTCTGTTGGAAGAGCACTCAGTGCTCTTCACCAGTTAGCCATCTCTCTAGCCCCTAAATAATAAAAAAAAGAACATTTACTTTCAAAATTTATTCATGTGTGTGTGTCTGTGTGGCTGTATGACTTTATGTGCTCCATTTGTGTGCAGATGCTCACAGGGGCCAGAAGAAGGCATCATCGCCTCTGGACCCACAGTTACAGTCAGCTGTGAGCAATGGAAGCCAAACCTAAATCTTTTGAAAGAACAGTAAGTACTCTTAACCCCTGAGCCATGGCTCCAGCCAAGATTGAAAAACAAAATGCATATAACTTACCCGGTTTAATTAGGATGTACACCTCTGTAGGATATTTACTGGCCCAGGAGCAATCTACCAGCAGCTATGGCTAGCTTCCCCCCAGCAGCCATTAGCTAGGGGTTGGTCCTTCTTTCTCCATCCATGCTGGAATGTTCACAGGCTCTATCTTATACAGGTAACCACAGCAGCTGTGAATGTAACAGCCTTTTAGAGGACAGTGTTTCGCAACACGCCTCCTTATCGCTTTTACGTTTTGTCTGCCCCCTCTTCTGTTGTGTTCCCTGAGCACTGGGAAGGGAGGCAGCAATACAGATCTCCTGGTTAGAGTTGAATGCTCAGACCACTCCTACTTATTTTAACCAGTTATCGGTCTCTGTGTTAACTATTCAACTACTAAAAACTGTAAAAGAAAGCTTATCTAGCCAAGGCTGAAAACAGCTAAATCTATGACTATAAACATAAATATTTAGAAGACAGTTGGACAGCCCTATGTTCATTTAGCAAAACAACAGCAGTAAGCCCCTTCACTCCTAGGGTGTATGACGGCCTGAGCCATGAGTTTTTAACCAGGCTGACAATGCTGATGTAGGTGGGTCTTCTTTCTATGTGTTGCTCTCATTGGTTAATTAATAAAGAAACTGCTTGGCCTGATAGGTCAGAACATAGGTAGGCGGAGTAGACAAAACAGAATACTGGGAAGAAAGGAAGTGAGGCAGACGCCATGGCTCTCCTCTCCGAGATGGACGTGGGTTAGAATCTTCCTGGTAAGCCACGACGTCGTGGTGATATACAGATTATTAGAAATGGGTTAATTAATATGTGAGAGTTAGCCAATAAGGGGCTGGAGACAATGGGCCAGGCAGTGTTTAAAAGAATACAGTTTCCGTGTAATTATTTAGGGTAAAGCTAGCCATGAGCCGGGTGGCATGACGCAGCCCGCTGCTCATCTTACAATACAATGTCAAGCATGAATTCCCTCCTGTGGAGGAGGCCTCAGATCTAAGCAGAAAGTGGCTGGCCATTCCTATAACCTTCATGCCACTATTGCACGTCTTGCCTGGATGGTTAATATTGTAGCATGCAGTGTCCGGAGGTTAGTAAGAGCATTGATGAGTTTTCTCTGACAGCGGCCTGCACAACACTTTGGGGCACTACTAAGTGGGAAAACATTTCCAGGTGAGTTCCAGCTTGCTTTCTTTATGTCCTGCCACTAAAGCATATGGTGTCTTCTGCAATTCGGTTACACTCTACAGCTCTGATAGAGGATAAAGAGCAATCGCAATAGTCGTTTGTATTGTCTGGGGGGACTTTGGGGTCTCCATGACTAGCAACACACAGGGAGTTAGGTATTCTACACCTGACACTGAGATTCTTAATCAATAACACACAGCTTGAGGAGCTGTCATATTCATCTACACAAGGTATTTCTGTTCAAATTACCTTTAAAATTTTAAAAAGTAGTTTGGAAGGCTGGGAAGACAGTTCAGCAGTTAAGAGCAATTGCTGGTCTTCAGGAGACCCGGGTTCAATTCCCTGGCAGCACACAACCTCTGAAGGTACCAAGTTTGCACATGGTGCACAGAATACATAGGGGAAAGCATCCATCTACGTGAAAATAACATTAAATTCTTTTTCTAAAAAAAAAATAGTTTATAAAGCGGAGGGTTTCCATAAGGCGTTTAATACATCCTTAACAGTTAACTTCCCCCACCCACTTCTTCCCCCCAACACAACCTCCATTTCTGCTTAAACCTCCCCCTCTACTTTCAGATCACTTGTAAACATGTTTCTTGAAAGACAAAAAAACTACTGAAGCTTATTGAAGAGGAAACGTGCAGCTTTAACCGCCTTCCATTAAACTAACTGAATGAAAGAACCTTGGTTTGTAGTTAAAACCTTTTCCACAAAGAAGCCTCACGCCTTTGTGAATTCAACATGAGTCTTAGCAAGCTTTAAGGAAAGGAGCATGAATTACCTTCAAACTCTTCTAAGGAATGGACCAACAATCTGGTATTAAAACAAGTTACAGACGCTATTGGGGTAAAACCTTCCAGACCAATATTCTCATGAGGACAGATCTTACTAACACGAGAAAATACAATCCATGAATACGTCAAGGGACAGTGTATAACTAGTGTGAGCTTGTGGGATTTATCTGAGGAAAGAAAGATGTTCATGGTGTTCATTAACAGATGATTTAAAACAACTTTTTGATTATCTCAATAGATGCAGAAAAGATATTTAACAAAATTTCTCATCAATTTATGATTTAAATGGGAGGTAGATAATTATATAATAATGTTCAAAACCTTAATTTCTAAAAACCTATGAAAAGCATTCAGGTAACTACAAACATGATGGTGAAAGATCCAATAGGACAGCTCTCTCTCTCTCTCTCTCTCTCTCTCTCTCCATATGCAGGTGCACATGCCAATGTGTGTGCATGTGTGTGGGGACAGAAGACAAAAATCATGTGTCTGTCACTCTTCAGGAACTGCCCAGCTGATTTGGAGATGCAGTCTCTCACAGTCTCTCACTGGCCTAGAGCCCAGCTGGGAGGCCAGGCTGCTTGTCAGTAAGATTCAGTGATCATTCTGTCTCCAGTGCAGGGATGGTAAGCAGGCACTACTAAACCTCACAGTTTTAGGTGGATGCTGGATAGCAAACTCGGGCCCTCATGTTTGGAATGCCAGCATTTCCCCAACCGAACTATCCCCCAGCCTCCCAATCCCTTCTCTTTCAGGACGGTGACAGGGTGAGGATGTCAGCTCTCACCGTTTCTATTTGGTATTGTCTTAAAGATCCTGTCCAGTGTACTATGACATGGGAATTATATAAAGCACACATAGATCTGAAAAGAGATAATACTGTCTTTATACATTTATTGCAGGATCATTTACATTAAAAATTCCCAAATAATCTTCAATGGTTTAATAAAATGGTTTTAATTAAACTTTACATGTTCAAGTAATTGGATGCTGAATTTAAAATAATTTGCAATATCACAAATGAAATATTGGGGCTGGACTCCTCAGACACTTGCACGCACATGTATGAACCCTCACAGCACACACACACACACAGAGAGAGAGAGAGAGAGAGAGAGAGAGAGAGAGAGGGAGAGGGAGAGGGAGAGAACGTAATTTTAAAAATATGTGAAATATAAAATATAGGGATAAATTTAATTTAAATGGCAAGATTTGCATATAGAAAACTACAAAACATAACTAAATTTATGATGAATGTATTGTCTTCTGTAGTTAAGTATCTTTTCAAATCTTGGGCTCATTTCTAAGTAGGTAGCTTGTTTTTCATTTCCTGAGTTCAGATAAAATTTAATCGTGTTCATGGAACAGAAAATTCAATATTGTAGGATGTTGATTCCCTCAAAAATGATCATTAAAGTCAACATATCCCAGCTACAATCCCAGAAAGTTCCTTGTCGAAATCAGCAAGTTAATTTTACCGCACATGTCAAAAGCAATTTAATATAGCATCTAAAGTAATATAGCCCAAATGTTTTAGAATAGGGAGAGTAAAATCAGACAACTTGTAATACCTGTTTCAAAACACTTTAAATCTATAGTATTTAAGACAGGAACTTGCTGGTGTAAATATAGATAAAGCAACAAAGGAGACTAGAGCCCCGAAATGCCCCATGCATATTCTATTCGACTTTGGGATAATTGCCAGCATAGTTCCGTGTGGGAAGGGATGGTGTTGCAGTGAATGGTGCTGTAGCCACTGGACACCCCTAGGCAGACTTCAGCCTTTACTTTGAACCATATTTAAGTTAACATAAAATAGACCATAGATCTTAAAAAATAAGAGGCAAAACTGCAAAAAGATTCATGGAGAACATGGAGAACGAAGGTTTTGTGGCCTTAGCCTAGGCAAGGGTTTCTTAGGTAATACTGAAGAATCAGGACACACGAAGGAAATCAGTCAGTCGCAGGGGTCACGGTTTAAAACCGCTCTTCAAATGTGCCGCTAAGGAAATGAAAAGCCAAGCAGGGGGTCTGGAGGACACGTTCACCTAGCACAGCAGATAGAGGAACCTTGTGCAGAATGTAGAGCTTCCCACATCAGGAAACAGTAAATAAGCTACCCACTGAGAAGTGAGGCCAAGATGCTTATCTAAGGGAAACAAATAACAAAAGTACACAGGACCCAGAGGAGCAACAGGCCTTAGTCACACATTGTAACTGGGAGGAGGTGGCCCTTGGTGTATCTCAGCGTGGCCAAGGTAGAGTAGCAATGCCCATGGTTGGTGCAGAGAATCTGGGACTCCTTCGCTGCAGGTTTGGACACCAAATTATGTAGCCACTTGGAAGATGGTTTCGCAGATTCTTTTTCTCTTCTTTTTAAAAATTTCCGAACCATCTAGTTGGCACCTCTTTCCTCTGCCCATGAGCATGCTTGTGGAGGCCAAATATCAACATTTGAGGGTCACTGTACTGCTTTGGGACAGTCTCTCACTGGCAGGCCAGGTGGCTCCAGGGATCCACTTGTCTCTATCACCCTCCTCCCCCAGTACTAGAGTTATGGACCTGCATTCCACACACGGGGCTTTTGCATGGATGCTGGGGATCAAATTCATATTCTCATGATTGTGTGCAAAGTTCTTTACCAACTGAGCCATCGCCCTGGTCCCAGTTTGACAGATTCCAATAAAGTCAAGCCTATGTAGTTTTTCTTAATGACTGATATTCCACTCTTGTGTATTTGCCCAAGAGAAAGAACATGCATTCATATTACAGCCTCTATGTGAACCTTTCTAGTAACTTCATTCACAGCAACTCCTAAGAGGAAATCAATCTAATGTCTATCATCTGAAATATCCTCAGTGACGTATCTGTGCAGAGGCATACATACAATTCAGTGGCAAAGGGGACTAAACTATTGCTACTCAAAACAATCTGGATGGAATAAATGCTGTGTGAAATCATACGGAAGCAAAAGATAAGTTTGAGTCTCTCTATGCTATGTCCTTCAAGTTTTGTTTTTTAAGACTTCTTTTATTTTGAGCCAGGATCAGTAGCAAATACCTTTAATCCTAGCACTTGGGAGGCTGAAGGAGTTGAGTTGGATCTTTGTGAGTGCAAGACCAGCCTACTGTACATAGAGCAGGCTAGCCAGGGCTACATGGTGAGATTCTGCCTTTAAAAGAGAGAAAGGAGGAAAGAAATAAAGAAATGGAAAGAAAAGACTTTTATAAGTACAAGTGTTTTTCTTGCACACACGTAAGTGCACCGCATGTGTCCACATGTGTGTCTGGTGCCTGCATAGACTAGAGGAGGACACTGGAGTCCTTGAAACAGGGGTTACAGTCATGAGCCCTCATGTGGATGCTGGGAAGTCAACCAGATCCTCTGCAAGAGCAGCAAGGGATCTTCTTAACTACCGAGCCATCTCTTCAGGCCCAACATTCTTTACGTTTAAAAGGAAAATATGTGATGCGGGAGAATTGTCTGTATTCTGTCAATCGTATTTTAATAAAACGCTGATTGGCCAGGCAGGCAGGATAGGTGGGAAAACCAGACAGGAAGTAGAGGTGATGCAATGAGAACAGGAGAATTCTGGGAAGCAGGGAGGTTCCTCTGCCACTCCTGCGCAGACCACCGAAGAGGCAACATGTAAGCTGACAGCTGAAAAAGGTACCAAGCCACGTGGCTAACATAGATCAGAATAATGGGGTAACATAAGTTATAAGAGCTAATAAGTAGCCTGACCTAATGGGACAATCAGCTTTATAACTTATAGAGATCTCTGTGTGGTTGATTTTCTTTGGGATTTGCCGGCTGTGGGGTACTGGGCGGGATAGAAACCCCAACAAACCAGCCCTCATGTTACAAATATGTAGGAAGAAAAATCTGGCTATTGATGACTGAGGTCAGAAACCAGGGAGCAGACTAATGTTAAATGGCCAGCAAGAACTCTTTGGGAAAATGGAAACATCTCTATATGCTGTTACTAACCATATGTATTTGTCTAGACTCATCAAATGGTGATTAAAAGAGACAGACTTTATGTTTGTATATCGCCTTCATAAATTTGACTTTAGAACTATAATGCAGATCTTTTGAAAAGCACAGAAAAGAAGAGTGAAGACTGAGCAGCAAGGATAAGGTTCAGGCTAGGGCAGGAGCCACCGAATCAAAGGCACAGGATTTAAGAATATTTGACCTTAAAATCAAATTTGAGATTGACTTTTGCCTTGCTGTGTTTCCTTGGGGACAGTATTTACCTTTGCACCTCTGTCTTTTCATCTTTAGAATGAGCTCGCAATTGTGGGTCGTGTTCCCCCGCCCGCGTTCCCCCCCACCCGTGTCTCCCCCCTCCCCCGTGTCTCCACTCCCCCCCCCCACATACTGTCAGCAAAGGAGGTAACTAATCAACACTCCACTCTGTTTGGGTTGTATTGAGAAGTAAAAACGATGAACTGTCATGCTTGTTGTGGGGTGGAAGTAGGGAGTAGAAGGAGGCAAAGCTGAAGGACCTAGGGGTAGAGAACCCCCAGGGGACATGCAGATGGGGGGGGGTGGGGGGAGACCTTGAGTTCCCAAACCTGCTGAGGTTAAAGGGAAGCTTTGAGTAGCTTGTTGGCGAAACTTTTGCTGGGATGCACGTAGGCATCAAGAATTGTTTACAGCAAAAGGCTGTTGCTCAGACTAATCTAAGTTGCAAAGCGAAGGCATTAAAAATAAAAATCCCCAACTTGGAAAGTGAATTGTGCTTTTAATTTGGTCTCATGTTAAATACCTGCTTCTGAAGTTTCCACGAATGTATTTAGAGATTAATTTTACTGGGTTGTTATCCAAGCCAAATAGATAGCCAGCGCTTCAGACCCACAGGCCTCACGTCTTCAAACCTTACCATCTGGGAGCTGGAAATGTTCTAAAGAAGTATGTGCATGCTGTTGCTGCTTTGTAGGATGCAGTTAGGCCTGTGAGGTCCGCATCTGTACTGAGCCTGTCATTATTTCCTACGCAGCTTCCTCACGACGGTTTCAGGTGCTCTGCCACTGAGTTACAGCCCCAGCCTTACGTTGTCGTTTGCGTTGAAAGTAATCAAGACACGATTAAAGTGCGGGGAAGAAAGTGTGTGTGTTATATGCCAACAACACGACACTTAATATGAAGGGCTCGGGCATCCCTGGATTTGGGGAGCTGAGAGGGGACTCGAATGGATTCCTTGAGGGTGTCTAGGGAGAATTCTATTATTTCAATGCGCCATATTTTCTTGCCTGAAAAGTGGTAGGCACCCAACAGGTGATGGTGATCAGGAGTCTAGGAAGTGGTTGAGTGTGTAAGAGCACTTGTGTGGCATAAGCATAGGGACCTGGGGTCAGATTCCCAGTGCCCACATAAAATAGACAGGCATGGCTGGGTGTACCTGTAACCCCAGTGCTGGGGAGTCCGGAGAGAGGCTCACTGGAGTAGGCTGGCTGTCAGCCTAGCCAAAAAGTCAGCAAGATCCAGGTTCAGTGAGAAATTCTCTGTCAAAAGAGTAAGCCAAAGAGGAATGAGGAGGAGGAGGCCTCATGTCCTCCTCTGAGTTCTGCACACATGCTCATGGGAATATGCATAGGTACACACATGCATAAATCGTACTTATACCAGGCAACTAATAGGTGATAATAATACTCTTGAGCAGACCTATTGAATACTTTCTAAAGTATTGGGGGGGGGGGGTTCTTGGAGCACCTGGACTCTGGGACCCTAGCAAAGCAGAGATGGATCTGAGATGTGAGTTGGGAAATGGTTACACATCTTGATACACCCCTTAAATTGGTCTCTGCCAGTACTGGCTTTAACCGTTACTTGGTTCCGTTACTTTTCAGCAAACACGGGTTTCTTTGTCTGCAGTCTTTCCGGATGTTTACCTTGACCAGAGCTGCAGTCTTCTCTTACCCCCCACACAGCACTTTTTCTTTTGTTTATTGACAGTTGGAACCATCCAGGAAAGACTTCCAACTTCTCTGAAAATGGGAGTTTTGCATTTCCTGTTGTGCCTTGGGCAATGGGGCTGAAAGGTGGCATACAGAAAGCAGGTCTTGTTGTCTGGCAGGAAGCTAGGCTAGTCTATTGTTACCCAGGGCACCAGAGTGTTAGTGAGGTTCCTAATCACAGAGCAGTGTGAGCCTGCGCTTGTGGGGTGACTTCCTGCAAACAGTTGGGTGATTGCATTCCCTTCACTCAGCTGGGCAGGATGGCACATGCCCTCACCCTTGCTGTTGTCTCTCATTAGCAGCTATTTCTCACTCCCCAAAGCCCAGGGACGCAGCCCTGGCCCCATCCTTGAACGTTCTGTAGACCCTTGGTTCTTACCTGGTCTTCTCCGAGCACCCCGCGCGTGAAGACAGGTTGGGGGTGAATGTTATGTTTATTGAGCAAATTTGAGAACAAGTGGGTTCGTTGGAGTCAGAGTGAGACCGGTCGCTGGTTTGGTGAGAGGAGTGGGAAGTTAACGGACCGTAGGAGGAATGAGTCACAGCTGCTGCGAGATTCAGAAACAGCTCAGCCTGGCCCCGCTGCAGGCCCTGGCTTGGCAATTTTAGCAAGCGAATCTGTCCGCGCTCCTCCGAATGGGGTAGGACAGGAAGGAGGTGGGAAGTCCTGAATAGGAAATCTCATGTTTGGAAACTGGACCCTGGTGTCTTGGTTCCTCTCGTGGGTCATCTTGGAAGTCTGGTCAACAGGTTGAGCTCAGAGGAGTGACCTGCCCAGCCAACAAAGGTTCGGATGTACATAACCTTACCCTTTGTGGGGGGGAGAGTTAACTAGATGGATCTGATGCTTGTTGCATTTTCAAAACTAAGACATTCTCAATGCTTTGTCATTGCTCTTGATCATGCGCATTTACACACCACACCATTACACACTATTCCAGGAGTGTGGAAGGGTTTCTTTCAATGAGAAGGAGGAGTATGCACACTCAAGGATCCAGTAGTAATTCCTGGGACTAGGGCACTAGCTAAAGGAAGCTCAGAGTTCTTAGAGCAGAGGGTAAAGCAAGGTCGGCTGTACAGGTTGGGTCAACTATTCAGACTATCAAGGACATCTTTAGGCAGGCGCTGTCCAGAGAAATTCCTGGACAGCAGGCCCCTCCTGTGACCTAAGATCTTGGGAAGGCTAGGAGATTAAGAGCAAAGCTCCCTTCCCCCTCTCCACCCACCCCTTGCTCTTTTCCTTGCAAGGAGCTAAAGTTGTCACTTCCTTCTTGGCGGAAGGCCCTCAGCTCTTGGGAGAGCGTTGTGAAATGAAGATTTGTTCCAGTTTCTTCTGAGTTCCAGCCCTGAGTTTAGGCATGGGGACCAGACGAGCATTCAGCTCTGAGAGACTCTGCAGTCACCAGAGTGTCCCCAAGTTGCTCAGTGCAAAAGATAGAGATGCAATCTAACACTTGCCTTGGGAAACCTGGTGCAGTTAGCTGGGTCAGACTCCCCATTTACTGCCTGTGGAGATTACAATATAAGAACCCAGGATCCCTCGGGGAGGTTCCTAGATTTGGGACAAGGGGAGAGGTCACTTACTGCATCCCGTGCACCAAACCCTCTTGATTGACTTGTAACATTGGTCTGAAAGGTCACCTCTAACCAAGCCGTCTTGGTTCTGTGGAATAAACACCCACCCACCCCCGCCCGAGCATCAGTACATGTCATCTGGGAGCAGAAAATTTAAATGCATGTAGGTGACAGCCAAGCGGCACAAGCAAGACTTGGATGTTTTGTTCCTAGCCTGTCTCTTACAGAAGTCAATTCAGCACAGGACGGCTTGGATGCTTCCTGCAATGACAGCCACATGCAATGTTCCCTTTTGTGTTTGTGGAGAATCCATAATCATTACCTGCCCAAACAGTCCCCCCAGAGCATAATTAAATGCCATTGTTTGACATTTATGCTACGGATATTTAGAATGTGACTTAACTGCTGTGTGATTAATTCCAAATCATCTGAAAGCAGAAAAAGTGACAGCCCAGCAAAAACCCAAGCTAATGCACTGGCTGAAGTACACACGCAAGAAAGGACGTGGGCCTGAAGGCAAGCCAGGCTCGCTGGGGTGGACCCAGCTTGCTAGGCAAGGACACCGTGACCGGTCCATGGGGATGAGCTCCTCTACCACCTTGAAGACATGGAGTTTTAGAGTCATAAGGAAACCCCCTGGACTTACAGTGATGGGGTTTTGTTTTAAAAGAAAAATTCTCTTTAAAGCTGAGATGTCACCAACATCACCTTTTATTTTTTATTTTTTTAAACCATATTAACTCATTGCTTTTTTTGGACACTCTTTGCCACCCTCCGATTATGTTTGCCACTTGTGAATTAAGTACTCAGTGTTCCACACTAACACAGGAGGATCCGAGAAGGGATGCTGCCTGCCTACAGGTGTGTCCTGTAGAGAAGGCTGCAGGCTACGCTGGGCAGAGCTTTGTCATCTTAAAAAGAGTTTTTAAAAAGCAACTCTGCTAACTCACCGCCCCCCTCCCTCTCTTTCTTATTTATCACCGGCTCTAGGTCTGGGACTTAATTGAAGAAATATTTAAAACTCCACTGATAGGTGGCCTTTCCCCGATCCTGACCAGTGGAGACTTGGTTGCTTTTGTTCTGAAGCTGCTCCAGGGGACAGTGAGAAATCTTCAAATTTCTTGCAATGGTCAAACAGCTGCAGATTATTACAGACACTGAAACACATTTTGTGATTAAAACAAAGTCCCTGC
Organism: Myodes glareolus; assembly: GCF_982192425.1. Taxonomy (NCBI): domain Eukaryota; kingdom Metazoa; phylum Chordata; class Mammalia; order Rodentia; family Cricetidae; genus Myodes; species Myodes glareolus. The sequence continues at coordinate 27,496,192 of NC_142048.1, read as the reverse complement.
ACCTTCAGGCAGCTGGGGAGGCATCTGCAGAGTCAGGGGAAAGGCTCCCAGGAACAGAGCCTCTGAAATACTACACCCCAGGACAAAGGCCTCCTGCTGCAGGGGAAGGGAAATTTGCAGATTCCCCAACCATTGCATGTGAAATCTCTAATTACATTTACTTATCTGGGACTCCGAATTTTCTTCTCCAAGCAACCACAGGGTTTGCATGCCATCCACCTACTCTTGCGTTTGAAAAGGCCTGTCACATGATGAACTGTAACTATTAATGAAGATGCTCATTAAATAAAGTAATGTATATTTAGAATATTCATCCCCATTCGACTTTTTCTACATCAGCATCAAAATGACTAAAAGGATATAAGTTATAACAATTCCAGCTAGAACTTCAGTCTCTCAGCATAGAAAACCACAAACTCACTAATGCTCTCAAGGCACATTTTTCTTGCCCAGTGAGACAAAAGCCAGATCCCTAAGAATCTTGCCCCTGATTTTTCTCTTGACTTAATTAGATGCAAGAAAAGAACTCAGCAACTTTTAGCTGAATGGAAGTCAGGACTTATTTCGGTCACTTTTCAGATATATACGCAGCTACCTCAGCAAGCCGAGCACAGTGTTCCTATCTGTCGTGTGAACTTTGAGAGGAACATAGGTGAGAGATAAGTGACTGTCACCATTTTTTCAGGAGTCTCCCAGTTGTCACATGGCTGAGAACTGCCCGGCAGCAGAGCTTCGCACTAAAAGGACTCAACTTTTCTTGCCTTTCAAAAATAACAGAGGCAGTGACCTAGTCAACCCTCCTCATGTGTCTGTGGTACATGACAAGCTGATGTTGAAGCGCAAAGAAAGATAAAAACCGTAGAAGCCAGGCTCAGTGGATACGGAGCTTATCAGGCAAGTGTGAGTATCCCACCACTTACATAAAAGCTGGGTGGTGTCAGGGCCTGTCTGCAATCCCAACTCCTGGGAGGCGGGACAGAGGAGCCCATGGCCAGTGGGCTAGGTGAATTTGTGCAATAGATGAGCTCTGGGTTCAGAGAGGTGCCTTGTTCCAGGAAATAAAATGGAGAGCGACCAAGGAAGACTGGAGAGCGGACAAGGAAGATGCTCAATGTCAACCTCTGGCCTCTGCGTGAATACATATACATAGGCACACACACTCACCTCCATATCTGCAGTACACACATATGTACACATATACAAAGTAGAAGCAACAGAAAATACATTAAAAGAAGGTGAGATTTATGAGGGGTTCTGCTAAGGTGTCGTTTGGGTGTATCTAGTTAGCCCCACCTGCTTCAGGATAAAAACATTAGACGAATGATGCGGGAGAATTGTCTGTATTCTGTCAATCATATTTTAATAAAACGCTGATTGGCCAGGCAGGCAGTATAGGCGGGAAAACCAGACAGGAAGCAGAGGTGATGCAATGAGAACAGGAGAATTCTGGGAAGCAGAGGTTCCTCTGTCATTCCTGCACAGACCACCGAAGAGGTAACATGTAAGCTGTAACAGTGAGAAAGGTACTGAGCCCATGTGGCTAACATAGATAAGGATAATGGGGTAATATATGTTATAAAAGTTAACAAGAAGCCTGACCCAATGGGCCAATCAGTTTATAACCTTATGGAGTCCTGTGTGTGATTTTTCCTTGGGATATGCCGGTTGTGGGGTACCGGGTGGGACAGAAACCCCAACAAGCCGGCCCTCATGTTACAGACGAAAAACCACATGTACATGGTTTGTCGAAACACAATCCTTGAAAACTTTTTGGTTGCCACCCTAGTGAACCAAATGAGTCACTAGGCAGTTTTTATTGGTTACTTGAGGCTACAAACGTATTCCAATTCCTGGAAGGACATAAGGTTCAGATCCTTGGCATCTACGTACAAAATATATTCATCTCCTTCGCAAGAGCCCAGGTCACCACCTGTGTGGCATCAGGACAGGTCAGGGTGGAGCGGAAGGCAGAGGATTCCCCTCACTTCCTGCACCCCACAGGGACTTTGGTTCTTAGTCCCTGGACTTCAAAGACTTTTCCCTGGAACGATTCTTGATCTCAGCTCCTGTGTCAGCTCAGTATTATTGTCGGAAAAAGCTTGCCTACCACGTGGAGAGCTCTGGGTTAGTCCTCAGCACCATGTAAGCTGGGTGTGGTGGTAGGAGGGTCAGAAGGTCAAGGTCATCCTCAGCTATGTAGTGAGCTTGAGGTCAGCTTGGACTGCACGAGACCCTGTCTCAAAAAATATGTAATGTATATATATATATTCATATGTATATGCTTATTTTATAGGGGAGAAATCTGCCTCTCAGAGAGCAAGATCACACAGTTAGTGTGTTAGAGTCCTGATATGGACTCACAGGTCCTAACTCCAAGCCCATGACACCATAAAGCCTGGACACTAGTCTTGACAAGAGCTGGAAGCTCTCCTAGGCCTACGCCCTTTGGGTTCTTCTTAAGAGTTTTTAAGCCTTCTCCGATTCACCTTCCTGTATTTCTTTCCAGTGTTGTTAGAGTAGCTGTTTTCGGTCGTGGGCAGAGGAAGGACAGGCCTAGTGGCTGCTTGTGCCAAGACAATGAGCCAGCAATTAAGTGGTACTACGTCCTCACAGGAGCAAACTCAGTCTGGGGTACCAGCATTTGTTCCTTTCTATGGAAGCAGCCCACTTTTTAAATAATAGCCTACTATCTCCTCCTAGCACTAAGCTTTGATTTTTTTGGGGGGGGGGTGTGGTGTGTGACCCTATTAAAACCATAGCAAATTCAAACCACAGCTCCTACCAAAGCAGAGAAATTTAGTTCACCAATCAGCAATACTAGGTAACAAATAAATAAAGATAAGACAATGTTTAAATGCCTATAATAAAGACTTTACCATAAACTTCTTTTTAAAAGCTTAATTTCTATAAGTACATGGTTGTGCATACGTGTGTGTGTGTTTGTGTGTGCATGTGTGTGTGTGTGTGGTGTGTGCTTTCCATGGTGTATCTGGCTAGCATTAGTTCTTTCCTTTCCAAAGGACTGGATTCAGGTCACCTGACATGCCCAGCACGAGCCTTTACACACTGATTCATCTCGTTGGCCCTAGAATAAGTTTTTAACAAAACAGTATTAAAATAAGTGTTAACAGTATCCCAGCACACTGCAATGGATCTTTAGGATGTTGGTGAGTTTTCGGTGTGAGCTGGGTAGGCTACCACAATGAAAGATCTTAGGCTAGATGACCTAAAGAGCAGGAATTGGTCGTCTTGCTGGTTTGGAGGCTAGGGGTTTGCAATTGAGGGCTTGGGAAGTTTGCTTTCTTTCCTAGGCCTGCAAATGGCTGCTCTTTAACTGAGGGTTCACATGGCATTATCTGTGTGTGCACCTATCTCGGGTCTATCTCTGGGTCTTAATCTCATGCTTTATAAGGACACAAGCTGTATGGGATTAGGGCTCACCCTAATGACCTCGTATTACCATAATTGCCTCCTTGTCTCTCAGAAAGTCACATTCTGAAGTGCTGGGGTGGGGAATCCAGCACATAAATTTAGGGACACGAGGCAAAATTTAGACTCTAATATTCTGCAGAACAATTGATTTGAGAACTCTGCATGCCCTTTTCTTATCAGAAATTTAAAAAAATCATATTGAAATGTTACACAATGTGAAGAACACTCATTACTTTCTTTCATTCTTCTTTCTATTTTATATATTATTATTGATCAATATGAGACCTTTTTCAATACACTGAATTATCATATTGAGTCATTGAGGGCCATGTTTTCTGGCAGGTAGCCAGAAAAGGAAGATTGGACACTAAATAGGTCAGATCAAACACCAACTGGTACTGGCATCACACATAGGGAAGTGTGGGCAGGAGCAAGTGGCTGGGGCTGAGTGATAAGGGGCACTGGCGTCAAACACTCAACTCTTCCGTGGGCTCCCCTAGTACCAGGTATGGCCATGCAGGCATCTCCCACCCATTTGGTCTACTTTCTGTTTCCCACTTCTTACCCTCCCACCTGATCTTCAAATCGGCCATTTTAGCTCGAAGATTGTCTTTCCTTCTTGCCTACAGTGGTCAAGTTCTCTGCTGACTCTGGCCCCCACTTCCTTTGGGAATCCTTCCCTTGGCATTGGCTTATATCAGTCCTCTGACTAAGACCCCAGACTCCTTCCTACTCTTCAGCCAACTAAAGAGTCTGTGTGTTGCCTGGCGACCCAAGCCAGCAGGTGGCCCTCTCTGTTCTGGCTGTGCTCTTCTCATGAGTCACCTCCAGAGGTTAGAGATGATCTATCAGCTCATGATTATAGAAGCTATGCATCTTCACTGAGGTTTAGCAGTCCAACGAAGCTGGCTTGATGGTAATGAGGTGTATGTCTCAACAATGACTGAGCCATCAATCAGAGTAGTACCAGCAACTTCTCTTAACCAGAATATGTGGACTGGTGCTTCGTTAGACATTAGTTTCACTCCCCTGGAAAGAAAGAATATGTTGTTCTAGGTCTGGAGATGCATCTCCATTGGTAGAATGCTTGTCTAGTGTGTGGAGAGCCCTGGATCAGTCCCCAGCACCATGTAAACTGGGTGTAATGGTAGGAGGATCAGAAGGTCAAGGTCATTGTCAGCTATGTAGCGAGGCCAGCTTGGACTACACGAGACTCTGTCTCAAAAAATATGTAATATGTATATATTCATATGTATGTACTTATTTTGCAGGGGAGAAATCTGCCTCTCAGAGAGCAAGATCACACAGTTAGTGTGTTAGAGCCCTGATACGGACTCACAGGTCCTAACTCCAAGCCCATGGCACCATGAAGCCCTGACACCAGCCTTGACAGGTGCTAAAAGCACTCCTAGGTCCAGCCTGTTTGTCACTCTGACTGGACTGTGTCCTTCTACGTCCCGGTTCAAAAGCTCCCTCAACAGACTCTGTCAGAAGCTCCCCCGGTATTCCTAATTGCCACTCTCAGTAACACGTGAACGGTTCCCACAGAGCACCGCTCTGCCTGGTTGCTTTGGGAAAGAGATGCTTTCTAAATTCAAACTGCCACACAGGGCTTTCTGGCTGGCTTGGCCTTGATCTTTAACCTTCTGCAGTTTGACCTTTTCAATATTTCCATCTTTCACTCTGCCTAGGACAGGAAGTGCCCTCACCTCTCCGAAGACATTTGTGATCTCGAAGTGTCCCATATCTTTCCTGCCTGTATTTTTAAGAAAAAAAGTGTAGATGCACAGATGTGCAAACTTAGTTGAATTTCTTTAAAATCTTTGATATTACACGTGTACGTGTGTACGTGTGTGTGTGTGTGTGTGTATTGCAGGGTATTCCTTGTGTAGAATTGTGTAGATTTGGGCACTAATGAAATCTTATCTATTCCTTTAACATTTGTTTTTAAAGAAGTTTTACAGGTACTTTCTCATCTGATCTTACTCTCTGGGATTAGGCGGGTTTGCATTTTGCAGATGAGGAAATAGGTTCCATGGGGGTGACTGAGGGGTCCACAAGTGTAGTTCAGTGACGATGTGGGGGAGGAAATCCCAGATACATGTAAAGTGATGACCCCACACACTCAAAGATCTAACTTTTGTTCGAAGGGCTTTCTGGCTCGTTCTTCTATAGATCAGTCTGCGGTAGCGTTGGAGGGCCGTGCTCACAGTTACATTGAGGATTTAACAACAAACAACTCCAGTCTACGTTTTCTTCCTTGCGGGGATCATGAGCTGGAGGCGCGGCTGAAATGGCACATGAGAATTTCGGAAATATTTCCCTTGGCTTCCTGAATCTGGGTCTTGGAAAATGCAGTCTCTTCCTTCAGCTTCTAAAGTGTGTTCAACAGAAGAGGGGACAGCCATTCACACTCTGCAGAAAGTGTCGCCATGGTAATGGAATCGCACCAACCATGTTCTCGTGAAAGTATCTCATTCCCTTGCTACTGCCAGAACTGCAAACCAAAACCCTCCATCCAGGATTTAGAAATGTGTTGCTGAGTGGAAAGACATGCGTTCTGACCATAAGTGACTTTCTGCTGGTTTCGTGCAAGTTCAGCGAGACCTTAAGAAAATAAACACTATGCGAAACACTAGAGAAGAGAATTCCAGAAAGAGAAAGACCTGAAAACAGAGTTCTAGGAAGAGGGGCTGTGCAGGTTGGATTTTAGTCACGGAGAGGAGGACAGTGTGGCTAGCACACGGGGGAGCAACTTCTTTTAAAAAGGACCAGTTGGTGATCATTTTAAGCTCTGTGGGCCATGCAACCTGGGCTGCAACTGTGCAGTTCTGTCCTTTGAGCACAAAGCAACCCTGGACAACACACAAACAAAGAAACATGGCTGTTGTGCATTACAACTTTGGCTATGGACACTGAAATTTGAATTACACATAATCGTTGTGTGTTACAAAATATTATTCATTTGTAGCATGAATAATAAAAACCCAGAGGCAGGTATTGGGGTTCAAGCTGAAAGATCAGAGAAGCAAAGCAGCCAACCACTAGACAGTTCTTACTTCTACAAAATCTTCAGACTGAAAAGAGAGCGAGTTCCTGTCTCATCCTGCCTTATATTCCTCTCTAGTGCTGGGATTAAAGGTGTTCACTACAACTGTCTGACCTCTGTAGTTGACTAGTGTGGCTGCTGGGATTAAAGGTGCGTGCCACCACTGCCTGGCCTGTGTGGCTGACTGGTGTGGCTAGCTTTCATTCCGATCTTTAGGCAAACTTTATTTATTAAAACACAAATAAAACATCACTATACTGAATGATTTTAAAAAAATGTGAAAACCATTCTTAATAAAATATCACTATACTGAATGATTTAAAAAAATGTGAAAACCATCCTTGGTTCAAGCGCTATACAAAAACAGGCAGTCAGCTAGATTTTGCCTGTACACTGTTGTGTACTGTCAGGGATAAGAAAAAGAGTGTAAGGGAAAGCTTTAGAGAGATGGGTGGGCCTGGGTTGGAATACATGTGGACCATGTGATGTATTTCAACAACACGTGGTGCATCTGAGCAGAACCAGCTGTTAGAAGCAACAGTAGCAGCGGAGATGCTACTTAAGAGCTTATTCTCACAGATTTTAAAAGAGGGGGATAACACACTGTGGTGGTTTGAATGCAATTGGCATCCATAAACCCAAAGGGAGTGGTACTATTAGGAGGTGTGGCCTTGTTGGAGAAAGTATGTCACTGTAGAGAGGGGCTTTGAGGTCTCCTATGCTCAAGATACAGACAGCCCAGTGTCTCAGTTCACTTCCTGTTGCCTCCACAAGATGTAGAACCCTCAGCTACCTCTCCAGTGCTCTGTCTGCCTGCACACTGCCATGTCCCACCATGATGATAATGGACTGATCCTCTGAGCTGAGCTGCCCAATTAAATGTTGTCCTTTATAAGAATTGCCATGGTCATGGTGTCTCTTCACAGCAACAAAAACCTTAAGACACATACTCAACTGGGAATTAGATCCTCAGCCCCCAAGGAACCGGTCAACGGGAGGAAGAAGGGTTTAAGCATCCAGCATCAGTGAGGAACACCTATGTCACACTCAACCAATAGTTTTTTTACACTGTTTTTCTTTTTCTTTCCTTAGTGATAACACTGAGAGCACTTGTTTTGGTTAAAATTTTTAACCAGTCTCAGAGAAATAGGCCATTCTACAAAAAGTCAGATATTAATAATAAAAACGAACAGACACACTTAGGTTTTGTTATTGACTCCATGTATTCATATGTGTGTACATACTTGCTGTGGTCAGGATCATACATCAACTTCACAAAGGTCAAGGTGCGCAGGTTGCTTGAAGTACATTGTTTTTGGGTGGGACTGATGGTGTTTCTGGGACATCAATGATTGTTGAGTGTTGACTTATTAAAAGAGGTTGTATATAAAGTAATGTGTTTCATTATGATGTTTTCACACATATATGCCAGTATATTTTGTTCTAATTTTTGCCCTCTGCTCAAGGACTTGCTCTTGAGTTCGTAGACGGAATAAAGAAGATCCACCCCAGTGACGTGGGAGAGGCACCCTATCTGTTGAGGGAAGGTCTCAATAAAGCAGAAAGGAATACGGTAAATTCAACTTCTCTATTCAAGAGAGGACACAGCATGCCTGGCCTGCGGGCTTTCAGACTGGGGCCTGCACTGACATCATTATCCTGTTAGGTTCTTAGGTCTTCACACTTGGGTTCATTTGCACCACCAGCTTGGGCCTGGTGTTCGCGTCCCAGGGCCTCCAGTTGTCAATGATAGGTCATGAGACTCCTTAAGCACATGAGCCAGTACCTGTAATAAATATTTCCATACCTGTATATGTATACACACACACACACACACACATATACACATGTATGTATGATGAATGCATATGTGTGTATATATACTCGTACTGATAGACACTGATATGACACACATTCATATGTCATATTAAGGTATGGATATGCACATATATTCATGCTTTGCTGAAGCATATAATAGTGAAACTTATTCTGATTGAAGTGCATTGCAATATCAAAACCATTGAACTTACAGTTGTCACAAGAACACATTCAGTTACTTGCTTTTTCCCCGTTTCAGGTTTATTTGTACAAATAGTACAGGAGACCATCGGCCCCACGTGTACCTCACAGTCCAGGAGTTATAACAGTCCTCTGTCCTCACCTTGGTAAATATAAAGAGTCTCTATGTGGAGCCCTCATGGTGGGCTGGACACCAGAGCGGGAGCTAGTCTCCAGACAGACACTATCAAACATCTGGTCGAATGCTATTTTAGTCCACAGGTGCTCTGCCTTCTTGGCCAGAAGCTAAACATCTGGAGAGAAGATATTTTCTTCAGTTTCCAGCAGATGTTTGGTGTTACGACACAGACGCAGGCATGTAATTAAAGAAACTTGTGAGTGAAATGCTGAGTTAACACATAACTTGAAGGTAATCTTCCATGCACCCTGAGTGTGACCACGAATATTCATCTCTGTCATTACAGCTGCACATCCACTAATGAACGCCCTGCGAGGGTCCAGGAATCCCCTTCTCCGGGCCTTCATCTGGGGACTGTGACTTTTCCCTTTCCTTCTTGGGGATTCATTTGAAGTGTCACAGGGAAATTGTTTTCAATCTGCGGCCTCAGGGGCTAAGAGCTGTGCTACGGATCTTTTGAAGGGCATGAATTATTTTCTGCGTTGGCTCTAGGCTGCCTCCTCTCAGTTCCAGCTTCTACTGGGAAGAAACGAGGCTCATACCTCTGCTAATATCAGCCCTGATTTAGAACCGTAACCGTATTGGGTTATAGTAGCAAATCGGTTTGCCAAGTCGGTGCTCTTTATGGAGGGAGGTGGATCTTTTAAGGTCTGGAACCTTCTGTCACGGTTTCTAAATGCTGGGAGTCAACAATTGATGATGCACATATGCATCCCCCTTTAAATACTCCGCTGTTTCCTTTTCAGCTTTCCTTTACGACTGAGCTCAGCCCCCAGTGCTGGAAGCTGCTGAGCTTTCACTTAAGTGCTTTGCTCTGTTCTAGTGTTCACCATCTGTATGAGGCTGGCATCTGCTGCTATGACATGGTACCCGACAGCCAATGTAAAGAAGTGTGGGGGACACGGAAAGAGAGTCCTCAGTAGCTAGGAGCGCCATTCCCACCCACACTGGGTGCCTCACAGGCATCTGTAATTCCAATTGTTGTTATTATTATTTAGCTCATGGTTCTGATCATTCAAGAGCAGGTTCCAGCAACAGTTGGGCCTCAGGGCAGGACTTCTGGTCACATCACAATCAGGCAAATGGCATTACTGTAGGAAGTCATATAAGAAGAAGAAGAGATGACATGACAAGACTGGAAGCCTGACAGGTCCACGGAACAGGCTTGCTTTTCTTTCCTCTCCTTTCTTATAACAACCCACCATGTTTGTAACCAATCAGGGACCCGAAAGAACCGTACTGAGTCTTGAAGCTGACAGCGAAGACTAAGCCAGCTTTCACTAGGTCCCACCTTTGAAACGTTCTACCTTCTCTCTGCCCTGCACCCTGGCACCAAGTTTCCCAGCACACGAGTCTGTGCTCAGGAGCTTGGGTGGGAGGGGTGGACACGTAGCCATACACGCTGAGGTTATAGCCAGCCCTTGTCTGTGACTGTTTAGCTTTGTGTTTGCCCTGATAAGTGTCCCATCAATGAAAGAAGCATCCATCTCTTCCTGGTGAGTAACTGTCCAGATCTGAACGTGGGATGTGGACTTCCTAGCTGTGCGGAGCAGACAGGTGCATGACACTTGGTTTTCAAAGCATCTTCAGTAGCCTGGACTCTATTAGCTGTTTGCCTCCTTCCCTCAACTGCACTACCTGAGAAGGATGCTATGCTCTTCCTTAAAGATGGTACATATGGGATGTTTTGCCTGTACGTATGTCTGTATACCACATACATGCCTAATGACCATAGAAGTCAGAAGGCGGTGTCAGATACCCTAGAACTAGGGTTACAGATGATTGTGAACCTCCATGGGGGTGCTGGGAAGAGAAAGCAGGTTCTTTAGAAGAACTGTAAATAGTTTTTAACCACTGAGCCATCTCTGAAGCCTCTGATTTGGACTTTAAAACAATTATATATTTGGGCTGGGCATGATAGTCCATGCCTTTAATGCCAGCACTTGGAAGGCAGGGGCAGGTGAATCTCTGTGAGTTTGAGACCAGCTTTGTCATAATAGTGAGTTCCACACAGGTCAGAGTTATATAGTCAGACTCAACTGGAGAAATGGCTCAGAGACTAAGAACGCTTGCTGCTTGTGCAGAGGATCCAAGTTTGGTTTCCAGCACCCACACCTAACAGACTACAGTTGCTGTAAACTCCAGCAGATCTGAGGCACTTTTCTGGTCCCCCCAAATACTTCTCCCACACACATGGCGAGCACTCACACAGACACATACACACAAATAAAAGAGAACTCTTTAAAAGGTTTATGCTTTATTAGTGTGGGCACATGTGTGCATGATGTATGTACTGGGTAGGGTGCATGTGTGCAATGGCATGTATGTGGAAGTGAGAGAATTTCGTCCTGAAGTCAGGGCTTTGTAGGTTCCAGAAATGGAGCTCAGGTTGTCAGGCCCAAGTAACATGCGCCTTTACCTACGAGTCAGCTTGTCAGCTCCTTGAACTGGACTTCTCAGAATCTAGTAATTGAACTTGCACATAACTGAAGTGAAATTAAGAACTAGAATAGACTTTTTCATTGTGATTAGATTTCCTTGAACTCTTTCAAATAACACACTTAAAACACGGTGCTTAAGTTTTGAACGCGAATTATGTTATTTTCATATTTTGTGAGCATCGAATTCCAGAAACTGTGCTTGTCTGTATTTATTTCTTACATGTCACAGACGTTCCTTCGGGAGTGAATATTTAAAAGGAACAAATGATTTTGAAAAATAGCTAAGACATTATAAAGCAATTGCAGGAAGATGATCTTTAGTGTAACTTGAAGATATATGGATTTTAAACACCGTCGAGTACTGTGTGCATGGTATCTTGGATGTGGGAGCTCAGTGCTTTCTTTTTGAATACCGTGGAACAAACAACTAAAGGTTTTAGGGAGTTTACATAAAATTCATAAAAGTGCTATGGAGTAAATTTCTGAAAAAGAATCCCAGATTTTATGTTGTTTAAAATGAAATCAATAATCAAGTATTACTTTTAAGTTGAAAAATAATTTTCATTGTACATGGAAATCATCAGGCAAGCAGAATAGATGGTATGGGGGCAAATGGGAAAGTTCCAGAAGAAAAGGAAGTAATTTATTCAAAGAGAACTGTTGACATTTTGAAGAATTCCTTTGGGTTTATGAATGATATTCATTGAGGTATTCACATAAAAATTTAATTTTGTGTCCACTGTCACACTTAGGTTCATAATGAACGAAAATGTTCACAAATGAGAAAGTGTTTATGTGATCAGATGTAAGTACCATGAGAGATGACAGGGCCAGTTTCTCAGTCAGGGAAAAGAATCCAGCAGGACATTTCACGGCAGCATGGCTGGCATCAGCCGCAGGTATCGTGAAGCATGCGCTGTGATTCAGCCAGTTTCACATGACTGAAAAGTCCTCATCCAGAAAGGGACAGGAAACAAATAAAAGGGAGATAATATGGGGATACTGTGAGCAATGATGGGCCCGTTAAGCTGGTAATCCTGACATGGCTGGGCTCACTTCGTGCGGTCCTAGGTTCACCCCATAGAACTCCATCAGTGTTGCCCATGCCTGCACAGCCTTGTGCGGCTTGGTTGGAGCACTTTCTTCTGCTTTACGGTGTCTTGGACGTGGCTGGTTGTGTTTTCTTTCCTATCTCCTGCGATCTGGAATTGAAGGGTGACTACTGGATTGTAATAGTTTATCTCTTTATCTTCTGCGTTTCAACCAACAGCCTCTCTTTCCCAGTCCAGAACTGCAATGTTATCAAACAGGTAAAAAGGAAACCTATTTGGTTAGAAATGAGGGCAAACCGACAGCCGTAGAGGCGTGCACCTGTAACCCCAGAGCTTTGGCGGTGGAGGCTACATAACAAATTTAAGGCCAGTATGGACTTCTCCAGGCCTAAGTTCAAAACATACATCAAGAGTGGAGCTTAAAGCCAGAATCCATAGTTTGAAAATCAAAAATAAACAGTTGTTAAGTTACGAAGTTCCACCTATGTCAATAAAATTTAAAAATTGTAGGAACTATTACAAAAAGATTTTTTTTTCATGGGAAAAAAAAATCCGAACAATGTTAGAAATCAAACCATACCCCGGAACCACTATAATTCTGGAATGAATATTGATTTTTTTTTTAAAAGTCATGACACAATCTCTAAAAATCATCACTTTTTACCCAAAAAAACTGAGGACAAAGTGTATGCCTGAAATTTGCCCCCCCCCCATAAGGTTACTTGGGTATGTGGTGTAAAGCCATTAATTAAATTCACTTCATTTACCCATGGAGAAGGAAATTAGAGGAGAGTAGACAGAAATGAGTATTCTGCCCTACGAACTTATAAGACAGAATTGAAAACAATGACCAGAAAACAGTGTTTCAGCAAATTTCTCAAGTCACGGACAGAAAGGCAATTAGGAGCAGTTGCGAATTCCTCCAAAAGGCCGGCAAGTTGAGAAATTTCTTTGATGCTCAAGAGGCGATTGGGAAATTGACAGCATGATTTTGAAACCATAGGTGGATCCCACGCAGACCCCTTCACAATTCCCTCTACCCACGGAATAAAATCCAGACCCGTTGCTAGCTCTGTTCACCTCTTGCCACATTCCACGTCTTTCCAACCCCTTCTGTCAACTCCCAGAAGATGGTTCAAGGTTAAACCACGCCCCCGCCCCTATTTACATGCCAAAATCTACCCAGTAGCCTCCAGTACCCAGAATATGACCTTATATTTACTTATTTGTTTGTTTGTTTAGAGACAGGGTCTTTAGGTAATCCTGGCCCAGAACTTGCTACATAGACCAAGTTAACTTTAAATTTCCAGAGACCTGCCTACCTATGCCTTAAGATAGCTGGAATGATTGGCATGTAGCTCCCCGCCCAGCCTTTAGGAGAGTGCTAAGGATATGAACCCTGGTCCCCATGCTTTTGAGGGAAGTACTTCACCACCTGAGCCAGGTCTCAGCTCTACTTTGCTGCCTTGAAGTTCCACATCTGAAATCTCTCTCCTTAATCCCCAAGGGCATCACAGCAGTCTTTCCAATGAGCATCGAGATAAAGCTAGGGACCCTTCCTCAGGCAGCTTTAGAGGCAGAGGCTGAACCCCTCCCAGTTACTTGGGAAGTGATTCCAAAACACATCTCATGACGTCTTTTGAAGTTGAAAGGCTTCTCTTTGGACAAGAACACTCATCACACACAGGAGAGAGGGAGAGGGGGAAAGGAGAAGGGAGGAGACACACACACGCGCACACACACACACACACACACACTCATGCACACGCAAAGAGAGATGGAGGAGAGGGGTGAGGAGGAGGGAAAGGGAGAACTACCTTGGAAATTTTAGAGTTATGTTTCCCTTTTATTCATCAGAATATTTATTACTAAGCATTGGGCAATATATTACCCAATGTAAACTCATGATTTTCCTGATTTTGTAACAGACTAAGCTCTGTTACTGTTTCTAGTGAAACAGTAGTGAGCAAACATGCTCAAAAAATGTCTTCAATGTGTTGGTAGTTTCACAGAACTGCACATCGTTGAAGTTCTGTTGTCTTTGCTAGAGTTTAGCCTTTAACCCGGCTGTCTTTATTCACGTCTTAGATGTCCCCGGAAGGTTCTTTGCAGCGCCGGTCTTACCTTTATGTGGATTATGGGCTCTGGCAAGTGTGGAACCCTCATCTTCTTCTGCTCTCCCCTCACCCTGAATTTTAAAACCTCAGAGGAGAGCCCGGGTGGCCAGCACAGAAGTGGTACCAGTGACTCTGTGGACAGATCCGGAGCCTTCGCTGGCAGTCTGCTGAGGGTCTCTGACTTCATCTCAGATGTGTTTATATTTACCTGAGTTAGCGTGCCACATATTGCACCTTCTCAGAAGCATGATGTACAATTCTAGGTGCTGCTATAATAGCTGGAGGCCACGGCCCTGCCATTACCGAGATGCTACAATGGAAATGAAATAGGAATTGACTAGACTGTAAAAAAGATGACAGGGGCTCTCTTTCTTTCATTCACTGCTATACAGCCAGTGCTAAGGGCAGCCAGCAAATAGTTGCTAATTAAATGATTAATTATTTTGTTTAAGTATCTCACTTGTCTGCAAGATAAATTAAAAGCCCATTCAAAAAGGGACTCAGAGTGTATCTCCAATTTGTCCCCCTCAGTCAACATCAACTGTTTAAAAAACCAGTGTCTTTTCCTCAACTTTCCCAAAGAGAAAGAAAGCACTATCAAGACACCCAGGGAGATTCTGTAGGACATCCACTCTGCAGATGAAATGAAAAACTCAGTCCCCAAGGAAATATTTTAATTTCATCATTCAGCAAATGACACTTTTCTCACAGACTATCAAAAACATTCTTTTGCTATATTGACTAATTTTCTGCAGAGATTTATGTGTGTGTGTATGTATCATCAAAGAGCCAAGAAATATTTTGTGACTAGGTGTATCGATACCATGTGGATGCTCTGAGTCATTTTATAGCTATGATTGGTACTGGCATCTCATCAAGGGCATAAGAACATGGTGCTATTCACCCTATATTTTGTGAGTTAAGGGTCTGGAAAATTGCAGGCAATACAATTTTGTCTGCCTAGGGGTGCAGACAAGGGGTATGTGTGTGTGTGTGTATGTGTGTGTGTGTGTGTGTGTGTGAGAGAGAGAGAGAGAGAGAGAGAGAGAGAGAGAGAGAGAGGTGGGGATGGCTGTAATATTTCCCAGATTTCTGGCTCTTGATAAAATGACAAATCTGAATTTGTAGAAAAAGATGTTATGAGTTTACTTTTAGCCTGCAACCCCAGAACTTGTGAGGCTGATCAAGGACAATTCTGACTTCCAGGCAGCCTGACTGACATGGTGAGACCCAGCCTGTGTTTTCCTTGTGTGAGCATTGACCTGAATTGGATATATATGTATCTCATAGGCATCTAGGAGGTAATATGACTGTAGCTCAGAGTTTTACTTTGAAATCATCACCAAATATAGATGTTTCTCAACTTATAAGAGGCCTGACCCTCAGAAACCCAACACAAATGGAAACACTATACCCTGTAATGCACTGGATATACCAAGCCTAGGGACAGTTACAGTTTAGCAACTAGTAGTACATTGCAGGGTGTGGGCTGTTTCACCTGGTGATCTTGGGGCTGATTAGGAGATGAGGATGTCTGCCTTGCTCAACATGGCAACAAAGTATTATACTGCATAGTGCTAGCCCAGTAAAAGGCCAACATTCAAAATTTGCAGCAAGGTTTCCACTGAGTCCTTGTTGCTTTTGTGCCACTGCATCATTGGAAAATCAAAAGAACGACTGTTAAGTTGAGGGCCACCTGTAGTGATAGCTGAGGTTTGGGGCGTGGAGGAAGACACCCAAAGAGAAAGAGCACATAAAATGAGAAAATAGGGGGGTTGAAGATAGGGTGCTGGGAAGCATCATAATTGAGGGGGCTGGCAGAAAAACAGGAGGCAGCCAAGAAATGGAACAGGACAGAAAGATATCACATCAGCCTGGAGGGGGACGGGAAGTGCAGTCTGCACGTGAAACAGTGAGCGGATGAGAACTGGAAACAGCACATTTGAAAAATTACTAGTTGGAAGTATGTACAAATACTGGTAAAACTATTTCTGAGGGTAAAATTTTAGGTCCTACCTGGCCCCTGTGTGTGTGTATGTGTGTACATTCATGCACATGGTGGGGGCCAGATTTCATGTCCTCGCTCACATAAGGAAAACACTAACAGCTGAGCTACATCTTCAACCTTGTTTCTTCAAGCCAATGTCTTACCTAGAACTCAGGACCGACCTCCCTCGGCCTCACAAGTGCTGGGATTAAAGTTGTCTGCTATCATGCTCAGCAATGCTATTTTCTTTCAGTGACTCTACATTTTCTGACTTCCATATGATGGTAATCAGTTACATTTGTATTAAAATGTTATTAAAGGGGTCTGGAGAGATGGCTCACCGGTTAAGAACACTCACTACGCTCACAGAGGACCCAGGTTCAGTTTTTGGTTCCCAAACACAGACTCACAACCACCCATAGTCCAGCTCCAGGAGATCTAATGTCCTCTTTTGATTTCTGTGGGCTCTATGCACACACACACTGCACTTACATGCACACAGGCAAAACCACTTATACATATAAAATAAAGTAAATGAATCATTTAAAATGTTATTGAAGTATAAAACAAACGCCGAGACAGTCTAGCCTGTTCTGTAAGAAGTTACCGACAGGAACAAGGAATTGTGAATCTAAAAATATCTGACCATGGATGTGCTGGGCCCCAAGATAATGATAAACAAGGAACGTAAGGATGACTCTGATGTTCTACACAAAAAGGAAGCCAGCTGGCTTAGCAAGGGAGGGGCGTGGGTCCTGGAGGGTGCACTGGCAGCACATGAGGTTAGATGGCAGTCTGCCACCACACTAAAATGACTTTATGTGTCTTACAACTAGTATGGCCTTTATTCTGAAAGCTCCAGATGGGTTTCGGAGCGGCTGAGAGAGAACTAGACTTGGGCTGGAAGCGAAGTAAGTTTCTGCTTAACTTTGGTAACAACGTGTCTATTGATGTGTCGGAACCCAAGAAGGCAACTGGGCAGGGGTCTCGGAAGGCAGTGCTCTCGGGGTGTGCCTTAGCCAGAGACACTGGGGCATGGCATCCATGTGTGAAGAGGACATGATTGATTGTGATTGGATGTATACTGATACGAGTGATTGGATGGACGGATGTTGTGGGAAGGAAGATGTCAAAGACAACTAAAAAACCCAAAACAGTCCTAGCCAACTTTTTGTTGCTTCTCAAAGACCACACATGATTAGGACATCACTCTTCCTCAAACAGTGAGGTCAGGCTGCACTAAGTGTAGGCAGGTCCAGATCCTGATCGAGCATCTAGTGAAGACTCATGGATGGGAGGACAGTCTTCAGAAGCACACAATTGGGATGCTTTCTGTACCCAGCAATGGGGCTTCCAAGACTGGCCTCTGTGCATGGCCATAAGTCATTAGGATGCTGGGTAGAAACTTGTGGGCACGTCCTGTCTGGCTCCCCTGAGTGTTTGCCACTGAGGCAGCTACTGTCATGGACACCAGCAAGGTAACATTGATTGGTCCCATCAGACCTCATTGTTTCTTTCTCTACTTGGGCCTGCACATAAAAAAATGGTGAATTGAGCATGGAATGAGCCAGAATTTCAGAAGGACACCTTTCTTCCCTTCCTCTCCTTCTTCTAGGGAAGAGAATACAGTTGTCTGGGTACAGATGAAAATAAACAGATGCCGATAGCACACACCTATAATTTCAAAACTGGAGAGCTAAAGCAGAGACATCTTAGGTCCAGGACTACTTGGGCCACAGTTATGGCTAGCCCGGACTTCTTTAGATAGGAAGATCCGGTCTGAAAACAGAAAAACACACGAACAAACAAACAAACAAAAATAAAACAAGCAGAACAACAGCCGCAAAGAAAACAGCACCGAGCAGGGGCTGTCGAGATGGCTTGGTGGGGGAGACTGCTGGCTGCGAAAGCATGGAGAGTTCAAATCCCAGTTCTCACTTGAAAAGCCAGGCCTGGCTGTTTGCCCACTTAATTCCAGCGCTGTGGCTGGGGAAGATTGCTGGAGCGGCTGGCTGCCAGTCTCGTTCTAGGTTCAGTGAGAAACCTTGTCTTAAAGCAATACTGTAAGAGAATGACAGAACAGGACACTCTGGCCTCTGTGAGTGCATAACTTGCGCACACACAAACACACACACACACATGTACCACATGCGCTCATGTACAGACAAAGCAGGCAAGCAAAGAACGGTCAGCAGTTATTAGGTTTTTAACTTAGGTGCCTGGTAGATAAAGAGGGACAACCATCTTGCAGTTTGTACACTCTCCTGGTTATTGATGTAGGACCTATGAAAGCAAGGTTTCTACAGTGTTATTAGGGGAGGGGTAAAGGACGATGTGTACACAAGGGAGATCTATTTTTGAGACAAGGCAGAGTCCTTAATCTTGCTGTTTTCCTTTCACAAGTCCATGGATACTTTCCTTTCTCCTGTCGGTGGGACCCAGCACTTCGGTGACAAGCAGGAGACAGAATTAGTTTTCAGATGTGCACGCCTAGGTCGTTACAGTCTCCTAGGATGGGACTTTCCCTAGTGGTTAGAGAAGGCTGATGAAATGGTAAACCAAGGTACGAAACAGGTGTAACTAAATGTACCGAAATACTTTTAAAGTTAAATGACCACAGAGGAGGAGGTTCCAAGGGAGCTGGCCTAGGAGAGCTAATGGGCAGCAGCTGTTGCGCCTGTCATAGGTACCGGACTGCCTTGAATTCTTCATCAGGTCCATTGTACAGCATGGAGGGCAGCGGCCAGGGATGTCCAGCTAATAAAAGGGTCGAATATGGGCTTGGCTAGAAGTAATCTGTCGCTTTAAGCCTTCCCTCCAGGGCCAGCCACAAGCAAGACATTTTAAGTTAAGTAACGCACAACCTTAGCCATCTCAGTAAAGGCGTGAGGTAGCTAGGGGAAGGCCTTTCTAATCATCCTAGCTCTCACACAGAATGCCAGGCTGCCCCCCACCCCCCAGTAGACCAGTAGGAGACGCAATAAAGTCGGGAGGAAAGTAATGCCCTCTTTTCAGCTGACTTCGTTCCTTACATTCCTTTGCAGCGGGCGACTTTCCAAGAGGAGTTTGTGTGTGCAGCCCGAGCACAGAGGTTCTGAACACTCAACCCACGGGTCAGGAAGGGTCGCCAGGCTTCCCAGGCCTCCCCCACCCCGGTCGGTGTCCACCTTCAGGTTGGAAGCAGAGTCAGGTAACTGCTTCCTTCCCTATGGCCACTAGCTGGTGGCCAGATCCCCAGCCTGCGCCTGGCCCGCCACTTCTGAAGTCCCCACTCCAGCCTGGCCGCGGTGAAAAGCGAGCGCCCCTCGGCGCGATCCACACACTCACGAGCTGCCGCTTGTTGCTCCCCCGCAGCCGCGACGTGGGGAAGTGAAAATGAAATTGACTTTTCCGAGAAATGATGAAAGCCGCGCTGCCCGCCAATGAACAGCGGCGGCGAACTTCCGCACCTCCCGGCTGGCGGCTGGAGCCCTCCCTCTGCCTCCACCTCCGGGTTGCACAAGCTTGAAACAAACACTGGGGAGGAAGGGCGGGGAGGGAGGAGGGCGGAGGGGGAGCGAGGGAGGGAGCGGGGCCGGGAGAGGGCGGGGGTGGGGGGATTTCCAGCCTCGGCTCCTCGCAGTTTCCTCTCCTTGTTTTGCTTTCGATCTGGACTGTTCTCAGGCAAGCCGGGGAGTAACTTTTAGTTTTGCTCCTGCGATTATTCAACTGACGGGCTTTCATTTCCATTTTACACACCCTAACAACACTTACACCTTGCGGAATTGTATTGGTAGCGTGAAAAAAAGCACACTGAGAGGTAACATTTTTTTCAAATAATAGTTGTGACTGTGCGTGTGTTTTCTCTCGAGGGCATGTTGATGGGGGACAGGAGGAGCTCTGTATGTATGTGCGTCCTGATGCTTTGACACGATGTTTTGCAGACGGAAAATGCCGGGGTTCATAAATATTAATACCGATTTTTGGAGGAAGAGTCGGCGCAGTTATGGATCATCTGATTTTAGGGGAAGCAGGGTCTGCTGCTGTTGCTGCTGGTACTGGGGCTGCTGAGGCTGCAAGGAGGAGGAGGAGGTAGAGAGGGAGGAGGAGGTTAGTGGAGGTTTAATTTCACTTTTGGATTTGCAGATGCGAAGAGGTGGCTCCATGGACATAGAGCTGCTCTGTGTGATTCTGCGCCCCAGGTGTCGTGCGTTGTGGGTGCTGGTCCGCTGGAGTCGGGCCTCATTTAAAATAATATTGGGTTGTGTGTCTGTGTGTGCGCGCGTGTGCGTGTGTGTGTGTATGTGTGTGTGTGTGTGTGTGTATGTGTGTTTACAGACACTGTCGCCACCAGGTCCGAAGAAGGGAACGGGGTTCTTCTCGGTGCCCGGCAGCCCTTCTCTCCGGGCAGTCTCTGGTGTAAATAGACTGGCACCCGCGGTCCCCAGATACCCATGCCCGGGTAGTAGCCACAGTAAACTTGATGGGTGCCATGAGGCGCTCCCGGGATGCGCTCGCCCGCGGGGCTCCGGATCGGGTGACGGGCATCGGGTGCCAGCGGCCACTCGGGCCGGGCGGGCTTCGCGCGCGGCTGGGCGCGGGCCTGGCCGGCGCGCCCGGCTTCCTGGGGGCTGGGCCGCCGCCACTCGCCAGGGACGTCGCGTCCTCGTACCCGCCGGCCAGCGCCTGGCCCGGCCTCGGGGCTTTGTCACTGCACTTGTCCCAGTGCTCAAGGCACCCGAGAGGCGCGTCTCGGGAGGGCTCTGTGCGCAGGGGTCACCTACCCCGGCGCGGCCTAGCTGCGAGCGCCTCCGGGTCCCCGCGGGCGCCCCGGGGCCGGCCTGGCGCGCTGGGCCCGACCCGCCTTGGCTACGGAACGGGCGATGTGTGGGGGCGGGGAGCCTCCGGGGACCGTGCGGCGCCCCCGCGGGCAGGAGTTGGGGGCTGGCGAACCCTCTGGGGGTCTCCGGGACGCGGTGGAGATCTGAGTGCCCGCCCCGTGCCCTCCGACCCGCTCCGGGCGCCGGGTGACATTCGCCCGCCGGCCGAACATGGTTGGTGCAGAGCGGCAGCCGCCACTTCCTCTCCGCCCCAGCGGCCCGGCTCTCTGGGCGAGCGATGCGGGCCGCGGCCAATCGCGGTGCCCGGCCAGTCCCCGCCACTCGGCTTTGGGGGCCGGCGCCCCTGAGTCGCCCGAGGAAGCCTCAGCGAGTGCGCAGGGCCCGGACGTCGCAGCCGGTGCCTCCACTGGGCCCCGGGGTCTTGGATCGTTGGCCACCCTCGGCTCCTTGCCCTTTAGGAGCAGGGAAGGGAAGGAGGCCAGCAGCCTCAGCCCTGAGCCAGGACTGTGCTCGGGCACCAGGTGAGATGCCCGGGTCAGCCGGTGGAGGCAAGACCCTTGGTGATCGGCTGTAAATAAGACACTAGGGGTTGGCAGTCAAGGCTGTCAACTCGTCCGCTGCCTGGTTTGCAGACCCCCGTAGCCCCCTGTGTTTGAAACTTGGGGACATGTTCCTCCTCCCCTCCTCCCTCTGATGTGGGCACTCCCTGTCCTTGGTTGTGTCTGTGCCAGGGAGGCGAAGTGGTGCCGGGGTTAGCTTTCTGCCCCTGGCCTCCCCTGTGACTGGGACTCCGGGCTGCTCTTGATGAATGGCTCCGGAGGGTGGAGGATAGTTACATTTCCTGTTGTGCATTTTCAGGAATCACCGAGGTTGTCGTCAAGCCTGAAGTCATTTATTAGTTCTTTTACAGCGACTGACTGCAAATAACATTTGAAGTCTGTACTTCTCTGGTGCTTCAGGGCAGGTGCAGGGACGGGTCTGTTAGCCCTCTGTTTACTGAAGGTGGATGAGTGGATGGTAGACAGATGTACACTGCCTGGTCAGGGCAGGGCCCCAGAGGTCGCCCGGTTTAACTGTATCACTCGCACAAGTTCAGGATTCTATGATTTTTCTCAACTCTCTCTCTTTTAACTTGGAGTGGGGGTGTCGCAAAAACAGAAACCAGTACAATCTTGGAATCTTGGAATCTAAGGCAGATTCAGGCAAATGGAATATTCAGGGCTTGAGTTGGCATCTCTTTTAAGGGGTAACTTTGGTACATCTATTGATTGACGGGGCAAAGTCCGGAATTTCACTGTCATTGGTGAATGATTATCATTTACAGCCTTGCTTGTGTAAGAAGTCAGCTTTTGGACCGCGTTTAGATCTCAGAGATCTTGTCTGTTAGGATTTGTTCCTGCTTCTTAAAATTAGACGTATTTCCTTCTCAATGAGTTGTCTGTTTTTCTGCTGACCTTCAAAAGTTAGGAAGAACTCCACATATTTCAGACTGACTTACCTGTAAAAATATCATTGTTATAAAAAATGAGGGTTTGTAATCAAACTGGAAGCAAATTAAGGCAAAAGAGGAATTGCCATAAATTCCTGATGGCTCTGTGAACTATGGCCGTACTTTTCTTGTACCTCACCTCCTGAAATACTTCATTAAGCAAATATTTAATATGCCAGAGTTAGTGAAAGCTGTTTAAATCTAGGAGTGGAATACTTAAAGCTTTGGATATTCAACATTTGATGTATGTTGATTTCCTAACATACCCTATCATTCTCAGCTTCATTTAGTAAAAACTGTTTTATTTGTAGCCTTTTCACTTCAGTTTTTAAAAGAGCAAACAGGCTGCTGAACCGCACAGGGGCTATCACATCCCAGGTCCCTTATCTGCCTTCCACCAAACGGGCTGAAAGTAATCAAGAGAGAACTTATTTATACATTTGGCAAATATTTGTGGGACATGAACTGCCCGATACAGTGGTAGGCTGTGTGAATTCATCTGGAAGCAAGGAGGACAGCTTCCTCAGCTTCTACAAAGGGTGCCTTCTAGCCATGAGCTGACAACCAAAAATAAATACAGTAATTACCTTTGGGGGTTAGACTCAGAAAGGTAATAATACATTTTACTTACAGGGCCGCTTTGGGGAACAATTGTGATACTGTGCATGAAAGAACATTGTGTACATTTTAGCAATTGACAAGTGTGTTACTCATTAACTTTCTAAGCTCTATTAGATTATTGTTAAGATTAACCTATATATATATATGTAAAGCTTATATACACACATATATATGTATATATACATGTGGAGGTGTATGTCCTGGTACGTACCTCTAATCCCAGTATTAGGGAGGCAGAGGCAGGAGGATTGTGAGTTCAAGTTCAGGTACAGACGGAAACCCTGTCTATAAAGTAAAAGTGGGGAATCACAATTAGGTCGATACTTCTGAGGGCATATAAAATAATGGCAAAGGATGAAATAGTGGGAAACTATTAGATACGAAATACCAAGAAAATATTTAACAGTGAAATATTATGTGAATGAAAGTGTGTGTGTGTGTGTGTGCGCGCGCGCGTGCTAGGAGAAAAGTTAAGTGGTATCCATGGAGAGCAAATGGTATGGGAACAAATGATTTGGATGAGTGTTTTCTTTATTTACTTACATATCAGTTAAATTACTTTATCATAGTGAACTCACATAAAAAACATACAACTAGGTTAAGGTAGCCACTCAGACAAATACTAGCCCAGTCCCAAATTCTCTGCATTTCTGCGAACTTTTATACAGTTATGGCCTTTCTGAAGTCATGGAGCTTCACTTGGGGGTTTATACTTCACTATTAACTAGATTTGTGTGCACTTATCTACCACTAAAATGGAAACCTGTCGCAGGGTTGAAACTAGAGAACCATTAGCTTCATATCCTCTTTCATGACTCATGGTCCCCTTTGCCTACATTCTGTCCTTCCCTATCACCTACTGTGACCCTTTCTTCATCTCTTTTCTAAATAGCATTTGATACCCACACTTACAGCTGTGCCCATATGTGTTACAGTTAGGCTCTGAGCGTGAGAGACAACATCTTTTCCCTATTTACAATAGATACAATACACAGGTTGCACTGTGCTGTGGCCTGAATTCTCTTCACCACTGTTTCAGACTCCTTAAGTGATGGCTGCTACAGATACGGCTTAGCTCGCGTCTATATTTAGTTGCATTGTCTTTGAAGGGTCTTGGGACGCTTAGATTTACCGACTCCTCGAGTGCTCAGCACGTCTGTGTGTAAAAATAATATGACATGACAGGTGTAAATAAACACAAATAGTGCATATTTATAATATGTGTAAATACATAATCACATACACAGATAGATTTCTGTGTATTAATAGGAAGTGTTAATAGTAGGGTCCGTTGTTTTTTATCTGTATGGCATCCCACGTTCCTTCCTGAATAGGGGAGGAGGTGAGCAGGACTTTCTCCTCTGTCTGTCCCATTCATTCCCTGCTCTTTGGCTTGCGTGGATTAATATTTAGTTAGAAATATCAGCTTAATGTATAACTGGCCGACTTAAGGGGGTGTGAGCTGGTAGAGATTGTAGCTGAGGAAGTTTGATCAAGCTTTGATTTTTACCTCCTCCAACCAGCCCTGTAACGAATTATGTGTCAATATCAGAGTTAAACCTGAAACTATTATTTGAGAATAAAATACTAAAGAAAATACTACCCAGAAAGATACATGCCCCAGGCAGCTGCCACCCACCTGTGGCCATGTCATGAAGATTCCCTGGGCTTTCTCTGAATTAAGAGCAAGTTGTAGGCCTATGATGGCCAGCCTTTGGATGTCAGGGAGCCCTTTAAATTGATTTCACTCCTTACCGATTCACCTTAGGATAGGTTCTCTGACACAAATTGTGTTCGTTTAGGAAGACTTCATGAGACTAGACTTCTTTTCACCACTTAGCCTCCTATGACTTCCAGTCAGAACTCCTGGCCAACTCGAGAAAGCTATTCTCATCAAATCTAGTAAATGTAATCCTATCCAAACATAGCGAAATGTTGGCACTCTGGGCAGGTCTGTATTAAGGTGACAGCCATGAGGTACTGGAACCAACTGGCAGTTTCCCTCAGAACTTCAAGTTCTGCTGGGATCCAGGAGTCTCAAATCATTACTTTAAGTGAATAGTTAGTTAAATGTAGCAACAAACTTATTAACTTATCAAACATTTGTGGACAACTGGTCATGTACAAAGTTTTGTTTAGAGGAAGGTGAGTGGGCTCAGAATCCTAGAATTCACTACACACACACGCACACACACACACACACACACATAATTTATATACATATAAATATATAGTACATATATATAGATTACTTAATTTTAAGTTTTGTTCATATACAACATAAACAAATTGATTTGTTTAGAATAATATAGATCACATACAGAGACACACAGACACACAGACACACACACACATGCGCGCGCACACACACGCGCGTGTGTGTATGTGCCCTGAATTGAACCCAGAGCCTTGAACATGTTGAGCAAGTGTTACGCCCCAAGCCTTGGAGATGACTTTTATCTCTTTTATTCATTCTTTAGTAACTTCCCCTCTTTTGGACCTTAATTTCCCTAAAATGTGGTTAGATAGTTCTGTAATCCTTAGGGGACCAGGAAATACATTTGTTTATTATTAAATGACCAAGGGAAAGGAACATTTAAAAACCATTCAGGATTCTTTATAGATTTGAGACTGGCTACAGTCCTCAAGTCTAAATCTTCCAGACTTGAGCTTGGTTATAATCCATAGTATTATACTACATTATAGCATATAATATATCTCTTCGCTCCGTCACTGTGAACCTTTTGTTCCCTAGAGTATGCCAGGTCCTTCCCTCCAGGCTCCCTCAATTGTGTGGCCAGGGCAAAGGTACAGAACCGCTCACTATTCAAGGATTTCTTCCCAGGGTGCGTCTTCGATCTTGGCCTTGGCTCAAAGGCTATGCCAAGCAAACAACAAGCAAAAGCCGCTTGCTTCTACATTTTACCTGTTGTTTTGAATAGGACTCACCTGTGGTTGGTACTGCCCGTATTGGCCTTAGTCATCCTGCCAAAAATGGCGTTCACGTCGTGGTTGTCCTACGCTGACTTTTCCATTCTCAAGAGTGAAGAAAGACAGTGTTGTGTGGTGGTGCCTCCTTGTGCAGGAAGGCCATAGTTATGGTGGGTTCTTTTTCCTGTCTTGTTTTGTTTCTGTTTTGGATTATACTTCCCTTTATCAGCTCTGGTGAGCCAGAAAGAACTAGAGTCGAACAAAGAGACTTGTGGAGACACACAGGAGAAACAGGAGACTCTTGGGGGGGACTTCCTAAGCATTTTTTTTTAAATCTTGAGAACATACCCAATGCAGTTGAACAGAGATCTTAATTTAGAATTTTGTATGATAAATGCTTGTCCATTTTTCATTAAACAAACTTATTTTTTGAGCAACAAATACTTCCCATGCCATTTTTCAAAATAATTTATTTCCACATGTACTTAACCAACCTACTGCTATCTGTGCAACAGTATTGGATGGCCATGCTTTAGGCAACCAAAAGAACTTAATTGGTCCTTAGTGAGCTTATGCCTATCAGATTTAGGGACAACCCAAAAAAGTCCTTTTGTAGACAGAAGATCTATCTGTTTTTGGCCCCGTGAGCTTCAAATCTGACTCACTCCCCATTTTATTGGGTTGACATTGTGAATGAGCGGGAGCTGCCTACAGATTGCTTTATCTCAGCCAATATCAGTCACTTTTAATTTTGTTCTCCTTATCCTAGATTTATTGAAGGTGAAGAAAAGAGCAGTGGTGAGAAGAGAATGCCCTGACACCTAACTGTGGTGTTGGCAGGGTAGTGGAGTAGAACTGGGGAGGGTGCAGCAAGGGGAGAGTGGGGGAGAGAATAAGGAGAAAGCTAAAGAGTCGGTACTTGGTAGCGGAGGAGAGGGGAGAGGCAGTGAGCAGGTAGAAATTCCACATCTGACTTGAATGGCTAAGATTTATTTTATGTATATGTATGAGTGCTTTGTCTGCATGTATGTCTGTGTACCATGTGCATGCCTGATGCCTATAGAGGCCAGACGAGGGTGGCAGATCCCCTGGAACTGGAGTTACAGGTGGCTGTAAGCGTCTGTGTGGCTTCTGGGAACCGAACCTGGGTTCTCCGGAAGATGATCAAGCACTCTTAAACACTGAGCAATCTCTTAGACTCCAAGTTTAGCATTTTAAATATTTTAAATATTGTAAACGTATCCCACGAAGTTAAGTTCCAGGAAATTCCTTTCATTGCGAAGAGTCAACTACACTGTGGAGTTAAGGAGGGAGAGATGCGCAAGGTTGTTAGTTGAAATACTGAAGGAGCCCCCTCTGTTGTCTTTGGGGTTAGACCTTTAATGTTGTGGAAGACAAAATGCGACATGAAATTGCCAGGCAGCCTCTGCCTCTATGCAAGTGAACACAGATTTACAGGCGACTGTCACGTGGGCATGGTCGAAGTCATTTTAGAGGTATTGATGTTGAAGTTTTGGGGACAGAAGGACAGAGACTCACATTGTAAGGCCCCTAAACTTTCTCTAAACCCCCTCTCAGAAGATAGGAGGCAACACAGCAAATCAGAAACATTGTGGCAGTTCTCATAGGCTGTGCCCCCAGACTGCTTTTCTTTGATTGGGTTTTACTCTTCTCCGATCCCAAGTGGTATATATGGAAGCCGGAAAGCAGACTGGCCAGTTTGTGCTTCCTGCCAGATCAGGTGAAGTGTTAACTGTGAGTTCTTAGCTAGGTAGGCACCACAGGTCACCCATTGTTGGGAAATCTGGTGAAGTATCATATAGCTGAAGCTTTACACAAAGAGGAGTTTTCTGGAATTTAGCTTAGTGATATATGCTCACAGTGTTAAAAATGTTAAATGTTCCAGTCAGGCAGTCACAGTGGTGAATGATTGCCTCTCTAACATCAGGGTGGCTGAGGCAGGAGGATTGCTGCAAAGTTGAGGTGGTCTTGGGCACATAATGAGCTCAGGGCTAGCGTGGATACAAAGTGAGACTTTGTTTCAAACCAAACCTTAATCTTATAAGAGTTAAATGGTCTGTTCCGTTAATGGTGTGTCTAGAAATCTACTTCCTTGAGGTGACTGGAGGTTAGAACAAAGATTTATGTGTAAGGTAGTTTATTGAACTGGATTTCACCATATAGATACTTGTGAACCTTTTGAATACCCAACAAGAGAAACATATGTAAATTATGGCGTATCTGGAAAGTAGGTAGTTTTTAAAAAATCATACTTTTGGCTAGCATTTAATGAGGGGAAATGTTTATCACATGGGGATTGGCTGGGAGAAAAGGATATTAGATTTGTGCCCCTGCTCTTATTTTAAAAATTGTGTGAATTTTGTTTATGCAATGTTAAAAGATGCTAGAAGAAAACAGTTTGATAGTAGGATATACTTGACTTTCTTTAAATACCCTCCCCCAAGATACTTGGCGTTTGTTTAAATTTGAGTCATCTGTAGTTACTTTCATGGCTAGAGAAACGGTCTCAAGACAGTGTTCATGTGTCCCCACTGACCAAACTCTAGCAAGTGTGAAATTAGAAATAGGAAATTGGGCCAGGTAGTTTGGGGGCTTGCCTTTAACTTTAGCACTCGAGAGGCAGGGGCAAACAGATCTCTGTGAGTTTGAGGTCAGCCTGGTCTACAGAGTGAGTTCTAGGACAGCCAGTGTTACACAGAGAATCCCTGTCTCAGAAAAACATTCAACCAATTAAAGAAAGACAAGTTAGGAAATTGAATGTTGCTGAGCAGAATGCTAACTATTGACTTAGCCATTCTCCATCTCACTCTGCTTCCTTGTACAGATTCAGGCTAAGAATTGGGGTGTTCCTAGCCAATGCTGGAAGGCACCATTGCCTTGCTATGCCAAGAACTAGTAATGGTCTATGATGTTAACCCATGTGACAGTTCTGCCTTATATGGTTGTAAATACCACAGAAACAACACCGGAGAAGGAGACAAGAATTCCCATTATTTACAAGCAGGTCAACAAGAGGATCAATGCAGTATTGGTCTCCACACCTAGACCCTGATGCATCGTGTTGGGGGCATTGCATGCTGTAGAGAAACTGCCCCTCTCCCTTCCCTAGAGGGAGGAAGAAGGGGAGAGGTGTGAAGAGAGAGACAGGCAGGAACACACACAGAGAACTCTAAATGTTTGCTCCTTTGAAATGGAGTGGAAAGGATTCAGGCTTCTGCTAAGATATATGGGTCTTATCTAGTGATGTGCTCCGAGTTCTGTCCCTCTCTTTTGTACAGTAGAAATGCCTTGGCAGACAGGGTCTTCTTAGCTTTAGCATCTGGAGACCCTAATTAAGTAAGAGGTCTGGACTAGACTCTGCTTTTTGGTCCCGTTGAGGAGATAAGAGGTTTTTTTTCCCCATCAGATAAGAGCAGTTCACTTAGACAAATGGCCACAGATCTCCTTCTCAGGGTGCATGCAAATGAGGAGGTCTAAAAAGCATGGTCTTCCTTACAGCCTACCCCTTCCCTGGTGACTTCACATGTCTGTTCTTTATCTGATGAAATATTAGAACAGTTTTACTCCAATTATGAATACAGTCCTGTTTTATGATTGTGTTAAAACTTTGGTTAGGTGTATCAATCCCTAGTCCAGAGACTGAAGGACAAAACCAAAGTGTGTGTGTGTGTGTGTGTGTGTGTGTGTGTGTGTGTGTGTGGTTAATGAGGAGGACATGGTCTGGTACAAATACAACACAAGCCATGTGTTTATTTCTTGGTTTTAGTATCTATGTTAGTAAAGTAAAAGAAACAGGTAAATAATAAAATTTGTTTGACTCATTTCTTCCCAGATGTTATCACTTCAGCATCATGAGTGCAAAGATAATGTTACTTTACATTTCTTCTTAATAGTAAATCTTTAAAGCCCCGTATGTTTTTTTTTTTTTTCAAACCTGCTCCTTATTTTAATTTGACCTAGCTACATTCTGAGGACTCAGCAGACACAAGAGGCTAGCAGCTACCATAGTTGATGGTATAGGGGTGGAAGATGCAGAGAGCCTGGGGAGATGCTTAGTTGGTAGTGTCCACTGTACAAGCATGAGGACCAGTGTTTGATTCCCAGCACCCACATAAAAAGCCAGGTCTGATGGTCCACATTTGTAATCTTGGCACTGGAGGGCTGGAGACAGGAGGATCACTGCCAGTGACAGGCCCCATATCAAAAAAAGGCAGACTGTACCAGAGGAGTGATACCGAGTGTTTTACACACACACACGCACGCACGCACACACACACACGTGAGTGAAGCTGAGTGATCTCCTGATACACATACACACACACGAGTGATGCTGAGTGATCTTCTGATACACATACACACATGCACACACACATGAGTGATGCTGAATGATCTTATACACACATGCACACACACATGAGTGATGCTGAGTGATCTGATACACACACATGCACACACACATGCACACACACACACGAGTGATGCTGAGTGATCTCTTGACACACACACACATACACACACACACTAGTGATGCTCAGTGATCTCCTTACACACACACACACACACACACACACACACACACGTGAGGTCAGTGTCACTCCTCTGGGATAGTTTACCTTTTTTTGATACAGGGCCTGTCACTGGCAGTGATCCTCCTGTCTCCACCACCCCAGTGCTGGGATTACAAATGTGGATCATCAGATCTGGCTTTTTATGTGAGTGTTGGGGATCGGACTCTGGTCCTTATGTTGTGCAGTGTGTGTGTGTGTGTGTGTGCACGTGTGTGTGTGTGTGTGCGTGTGCACACGTGTGTGTGTGCGTGTGCGGGTGTGTGTGTGAAGGAGGGGTCAATTTTAATAGAAGAACGGAGCCTAGCAGGACCAAAGGGAAGAAGGTAAAGTCTTCTGCTTTAGCCAGAGCCTCATTACTCTCTTTTGGCCTCTTATCATAAGCCTGACTTGATTTCTTCAGCGGAAAACAGTAAGCACTCTGAATGGCCACAGAAGCAGCACCCAGCAGTGCTGTTCCTCTGGCTTCAAGCTGTGTGCATACCTGAGTGTTTGCGGGCCTCTGGGCGTGTTGTGAAAAGCTTTGGTTATTTCATTTTTCTCACCTCCGTGATGTGTCACTTGAGACCTGGGATCATGTGCTTCTCTGCATTCCTCGCGGGCACTTGATGTGCCGTAAGAACTAGATAAATATTTGCTGCTTTGATTTTCAGTTTAGAGCAAAGGTTAGCTCAGAAAGCTGAAATCTAGCCCAGAAGGAGTGACGGAGCTCTGCTTTGTGTTAGAAACCTATTGGTTTGTGTATCTAGCACATAGGCACGGAGTCTTGTCACCTAGCAAGGGGC
Source organism: Myodes glareolus (assembly GCF_982192425.1). Classification (NCBI taxonomy): domain Eukaryota; kingdom Metazoa; phylum Chordata; class Mammalia; order Rodentia; family Cricetidae; genus Myodes; species Myodes glareolus. Next base: position 27,464,685 of record NC_142048.1, on the reverse strand, counting down.
CTTGTCGCTGTGTAGAAGAGGTTCAACAGCCGTAAGATGAAAAATTGCTCAGCTTCTCTTTTTCGTACCACGGCTCTTGAAAGAACCTGACATTTCATTCCCAGTGGTGATAGCTACACCTTTTTGTGAATATAAATCTATTTGGTGATAAACTGGAGATGGGCTTCCAAGAGCTGTTGCTTTCTGCATGGATTAAACTAGCTGTACCTTTGTTATCGTCATTAACAAACACTTCCGGCCCTTAACCTGTGCAGTGAAATTCTTTGGACATCAAGTGCGTTTTACAGCTGCCTTTGGATTTAATTGTTTGGGCTCAACCACCAGGCCTGTCTGCAGAACTCAGGCAATTTATTTTTACTGAAGCCAACCTAAGAAATGCTTAGGTAGCCTGTCGCTGCAAGATTAAATGTGACCTTCATGGAATCCTGTTAGCAGGGCCAGCAGCTAGAAAAATAAAGACCAACCCAAAAACCTTCAGCAACAAAACTCGGAGCTGTGCAGTGGGGCCGAACTTTCCTGATTATTCTCTTCCATAAAAACGCAGCAGATTGGTTTTAAGTGAATTCCAGTGGGTTTCGGGATTTGCAGCCGGCAGAAGAACAGAAAAATATAATCTCACTTTAAAATAATAATCCAGAAAGCAAGTCTACAGTGAGTGATTCTTAGGGGTTCTGGGATTTTCCTCGTATGGGACAGTTTAACTTCCGTGCACAGTTGGCCTCGCCTTTCAAGGTAAGGAGCCCTTAAGTGGGAAGGGAAAACCGCAATAGGGAGCATGGGCTTAGGGATGTGGGGCGTGCTGGTACCAGCAGCCATGTTGAGGCTCCCTTTTCTTCTCCCCACTGTAGAATGGAAGTAGAAGCTTGGGGAGCCTGTGAAGGAGGCCCCGGTAGGGACAGCACTTAGACTGCTTCTTCTGCTTTGAGGTATGTTGTACTGATGATGCGGGCATTCATGCGGTGGCAGGAAAATGTTCTAGGAGAGGAATTGCTGGGGCCAGGCAGCTTTAAGGTAGCAAAAGATTGTTTATGGATTGATTTAGTAGTTTTTGAAAATCAGTACATTTACAGTTTGGAAGATGGGCTCGAGGAAGGTGCTCAGCAGAAAGAATCAACTGTTTTGTTCATGCGCTGAGTCATTTGCTGAGAAGTCACATGGTGCTGAGGAGGGAGATGGGGTTTGACCTAGCTAGGTACCTCCATCCCCACTACTGGGGAGCCTCAGTCGTCTATAGTAGGATCACTCGACTAGGCAACTAAAACATGGTTTTAGCAGCCACTAGAGATGATCTATGAGTCCAAGGGCCACATTTCAGCTATCTCGTCTTGTCAGGGAAGCCACAGTGAGCAGGACTTCTGATCGGTGTATCTCCTGGTTCTAGAAACCAGATTCTTGGTAGATTGTAAAACAGGCCTAAAGCATAGACTGTTTTGATACTGCGGGTGTTTTCCCATGATTCTTCCCCATGCAGCTGTGGCCGTAGAACTCCTGTCAGGGGCCTGCTTTCTCTGAGGAAACGTGAGTACAAGGCTGGTAGCTGTCTACACAGGATTCTTCCCTTTCGCTGAGGGTCGATGCTGCCGCCGATCCTACGCGACTCTGCCCTGAATCTCTCCTTGAAGGCTTGGGCCAAGAGAACCCGGCTCTCGGACTGACTAATGGGGCTTCTCAAACCTGAGCTTAGACACCGTCACCATGAAGGGAAAACTAGCCTTTAGTTGATCCAAAAAGCGCTTCTCTCCTTCTCTGTGTGCCTGTGCCTCTAGTGAATACTTCAAGTCAGCTATGCTAAAAATGTTTACTTTCGTCAGAGAAGACCGAAGGTGACATTGGCAGCGAGTGGCGGATTTTCAAATAAATACCTCCTTGTCACCTCTCAGTTGCAAAATTTAACTCGTAGGATTTGCCTTTCCATTTATCTTTAAGTGGACAGTTCAGTGGCCTTAAGATCATTTACAGTGTGGTGCAACCATCGCCACTAACCGTTTCCTGAATTAAAAAAAAATCATCCCAACCAGAAACTCTCTTCATATTCAGCAATTACTTCGCTTTTCTCGGCCCCTGGAAGCCACCCTTCTCCTTTCTCGGCGGACTTGACGCCTCATGGTGATGGAAGCGTTCGTTTGTCTTTTTGTGCCTGACGTACTGCACTTTACTCAACAGTCTGCTTCCTTTGTTCATCCTGGTGACAGCATGTGTCGGAATCTACCCCCAGTCAGGACTGAAAGACGTTCCCATGCTTTGTTAGTCCAGCACCTGTCGGTGGGCGCGGGCTGTCGTTACCTCTCGGTTCTCCTGAGCAACGCTGCTGGGAACATGGATGTAGACAGTATCTTCTGGGCATATTTCTACCTGGACATCTCTCCATTTCTCTGCTATACCAGATGCCTGCTATGTGGCCCATCTCTCTACTAAGACACATACTCCTCTCCCTCTATTGGAACCCTCCCCTTTCCCACAAGTCTCTCCCAGGCTGCCTGTTCAGGTGTTTTCTTCTTACCTGCTCTAACCACTCGTCTCTCATCCTTTCTGGCTGTCACCCGGGGCTTCCTGATCTCTACAGAGGCCACACTGGTGTGTCAGAAAGCCCCTTAAGCCCTACTGGGCCCCTGTCACATGGAAAGGTACGCCTCTCTTCTGTCATTTGGGACAATTCTCTCTGACAACCCTCTCAGTCTGCCTGGGGACACCAGACTCAGGTTCTTGTCACCACAACACTTATCAGCCTCTGGCCCTTTGTTCTCAGTTTTCCTGGGAGCTTCCTGGCTTCCCCCTAGGAGCCGTAGCCCCACAGCTTCCTTAGGTAAGCCCTTCTTGGCTCTAAGATCCCAGAATCCTCCCTCAGATGGTACCTCTTTGTGACCCTGTCCCTTCTTTCTCTCAGCTCCCTCCTGGGCCTTCTATGACCCTTTCTCTCTTCCTCCTCTGACTCACAGACTTTCCTAACCCATCACTCACTGTCTTACTGCGAATGGCTTGGCCTCAGTGCAGCTCAGTCAGTGGCCAGGAATTGGCACAATTCATTTTCAGATTCTCCCTTCTGGCAACAACTCCCATCCCTGCGTAAACAAAGGACCCCCCAAATCTCTTATATCTAAGCTTTCTCTGTTCTACACTTCTAAAAATCTCTTATTTCTATGGTCTTTCTACTTTCCACTCTTAAAAGTCTTTTATTTCTATGATCTCGTTACCCTCTTTTCTCAAAAAATCTTTTAAGACTATTCTATAAACCATTTTAAGATTTGTAAGTTCGTTGGGTATGGCTAAAAAAACCTGTGACAAAATTTAGCTTAAAACTTACAGCGACAGGTTTACAGTTCAAAAGCTATACCTAGGTAACCTTAGTTTGCTACAACTTAGTATATATGTGATTTAACTCTTATTCAGATTATGGTGTATATGTAACTTGGATTTAACTCTTGTTTAAAAAATAGATCTACTAGGAAAAAATGATGCTTTTCAATAGCAACCATGTTTCTTGCCTCCATCTCTACTGATGACTTCATCAGAATAAGCAAGCATGTGACTGGCAGCCATCTTTACTAAGGTTAAAAGAGTGTATGCTATGTAACTCACCACTGTCTTGATTAAAATAGCCATGTGGCATAAACCAGCTAAAGCAACACTTACAAAACTTAGTCCTGCTGAGTCCCCTGCTTATTGTATCTCCATTTTAGGCTAAGAAGGCAACAGTATGTCTCCAAATTGTCCTGAATTAGGATGGATTTTCATATGATGATAAATTCCTAAGGTTATAAAGATATACTCAGGTTAACAGAATCTAACTTAGAGGTGTATGTCTAACATCTTATATCTTTGCTAATTGTTCGATACTAGACATCTAAAATTTTGAGTTAAGGATCAATATATGTTTGATAAATAAGGTTTATAAATTCTTAAGGTCTACTCAACTTAAAAGTAATTAACCTAAAGGTCTATGTCTAACCTCTTTGTCTTGGCTAACTTTGTTAACTTTTAGCAACTTGGATAAGCCGAGTTATACAAGGAACTATGACATTCCGTAATAAACTATAAACAGATCAGAAAAGTAAGGTTTCCAGTATCTATGTGAACGACATTTTTGGTCTAGTAAAATTCCCACTTTCTCTGGGAACTGGACTGGATTTACGATCTAAAGTTTTATTATTATTTATTATTAAGGATCTTCAATTAAATTTTCAACTCAAATTTTAAGGCTCAAACTTAATAGGGTAAAAGCTATAAAACCCTAATTTTATAAAAGCTACTAACTTGATGTAAATCATTAAAGATAATTGAGACATGCAAGTTAATGCCCAGAAAGCTTATAAATGATCAAATTTTTTAATGTGTCCAGAACTATATTCACAGTCATGCTAAGTACAAATGTAATCCACCTACAGGGACAAGCTTTATTTAGTTTCCTGTAAATGTTTGCAAGATTAAGCTCAAAACAAGTAACTAGAAGCAAGGTTTGTTCAGAATCAGGTACACTTAATAGATAGTGGCCCTCAGGCTCTTCAGAGATATGCTAAATATGGCATTTAAAGTATTTAATGAAAAAAGTGTCCCATGATAGACAGAAATGCTAGCTCCTAGTGGTGACAGTAAGGTCTCCAAAGAAGACAGTGGGGCATGGACTACGCCACCTGGGTTGTGGTGATATGAACCACCGGGCAAGACCTGCTCCATGTCTTTCCCACTTCCGGGACCCTGCCTAAAATGGGGGCACTGTTGGATTGACTGTTGCTAACTGCCTCAACAATGTAGGTCAGTTTTCCCAAGTTCCTTCTCCACAGGATGAATCTCTCAGATTTCCTGGGTCTGGCAGCTGAAGGCTTTGCCCTCTACAGAACCATCTAGGAGCCTAGGGTTGCTGGTAAATCTCTTTCATTTAGCTGATACGTAGACCATTTGGATTATATTTCTTGCTATAGTTTATCCTCCTCAGATCTCTGATGGTGTTGGCCGCTAACTAGCTTTGTCAGTTTAACAGCAGCAAGCGAGCAAACCAGCTTCCCCCTGAAGGCTGCAGCTGCATGGCCAGTTGACTTCCTATGTAAAGTCAGGCATCAGGTCTCGCTTTTCTAGAGCTACTGGGTCTTCTGTTGAGAAAGGCAGACACACCGTTTCCCTTGCTGGAAGACTTCACACCGAAAAAGATACACTCACAAGACTAGTTTCAATGTAGCTTTTTACAGTTTCTTTATTTAAAGGAATTTGCTTTGTAGCAACTTCTCTCAGTAGTCAACCACCTGTGTCTTGAGAATGCTTGAATGAAAAGAAAAGGTTTAAAGTTGATGTAAGTTGTGAGGGTCTAAGAAAGTGTTTTAAGGTGTGTAAATGCGAGTTGTAAGAGCCTAAGGAAGGGATTTAAGGTATGAGAAAAATGAGAAATGTTTCGGATTTCTTTCCTCCTGGCCATACTATTATTTTACTACGACTTCAAAGGCTCAGAGTTTTCCACTATCAACAGAGCTCTATACACTATTAATCTATCCCTGTTAAAGCAGTGACTGCTAATAGCATAGTCACAAGTTCAAAATTTTAAATTTCTTTTATCATCTTCTAAGTATAGCCTTAAATGTGCTTCTCATTGTACTGACAACATCTCTGTCCAGTCTATATAAGCTATATAATCCAGCTGCCTGGATAGAGGAAAGACTGTTCATTCTTTTAACCCCAAACCATAGCTTTTGCTATGACTCGAAGGTGTGAGTCTACTGCTTTTTCTACGATATGTACTTCACTACAGATTACAAACAGTGGTAATGTGTCTAAAACTTTTATTGTTTCTTTATATATATATATAAAATATTATATATTATATATATAATATATATTTTAATATTTTATATATATAATTAAATATATATATTTATATATATATAAATAAACTTAAAAAAACTCTTGTAAGCTTCGGGAAATCACGACTTGTATTCACCTGTCACAGGTCAAACAGACTCCAGATAAGTGCTCCTGTCAATAAACAGCCTCAGTTTCCCCACCTGCCTATTTTTGAGAGTGGGATCTCTCTTTGTTCCATGGTCTTGGGATTCCTGCCCCCAAGTACCAGAATTTTGGGTCTGGAAGTTTCAAGTGTACACCCAAGTTAAAATTTTCCCCCTAAACTTCTTAACTTTACCTTCTGTCTCTAGTCTGTAACTGTCCTCCCTCCTCCGCAGGTTTCCAATCAGCTGCAGACCTCCCCAAAACTGTTGGCAATGCTGCAGCCCTAGGTCCGAGTTGACAGACTGCTCCAGGACTTCTCTAGTCCAGGTGGTCCCGCAGAACCCGGGCAGTGTGAGCATCACAGAAACAGATGTGACGTCCTCCATCCCACACTCCTCTTTCTTACCTCTCAGCCTTCCTGAACCCTGCCGACTCCCTAATTTCGCTGAGAAGTATTACACAAGAGATTGGTTTGCCCCTTATCATCAACAAAAGGCTGGAATGTTAGGTAGGTCCTAGGAACCACTGAACTGTTTTACATACTTGCTGTACCATTTTTTTTTTTAAAAATGCTTCTGCTTGAAATGCGCGCCAGTTCCAAGGACTTTGCCTCTTTCCCTACATGTGTTGCTTTTTAGGGGCTATTTGTACTTCCCCTTCTAAAATAATCCTCATAGATGTGAGGGATTCCTCATTATGATATTTTGATTCCCAGTTCCTTAGTAACTGTAGTGGGGTAGAATGTCTTTTCGTGATGAGAAATATCTATTTAAATTCTGTGCCTGATTTTAAATTGTTTATTTCTTGGGTACTCAGCTGCTAGATCAAGTCATTCTCTTGGTAGGTTCCAGATGACATTAAAATATGATCTGGAAAGTGAGCCTCCCAAATGAACTGCTGTTAAGTGTTGATAAAGTGCACTTTGGGCAATTTTTAAGTTGCCGATGAGTGAAGTGCATGGGTACATGGAAAACCAGGAAAAAGTACTCAACCTTCCCATAGAATGGGGATTTCTTTATGCATTTTTAAAAAATGATGTATTTTATATGTGTGATGTGTGTGTGTGCGCGCGTGTGTGCGTGTGCACGCATGCACACCTTGTGCATGTGTGGTGCCCCTGAATGTCAGAAAAGGCATCAGATCTTTTGGAACCAGAATTAGGGGTGATAGTGAGCTATCATGTGGGTGCTGGGAACTGAGTCCAGATCCTCTGTGAGAGCAACAAGAGCCCTTAACATCTAAATTATCTCTCCAGTCCCTGAATTAGGAGTTTCTTCAGTGATTATAGCCTGTGTTGCTGGCCAGGCTCTTATTTTGCTGGACTGTGCATTAAATGCTTTTTTTCTATTATATCTCAAGTCCTATAAAGAAGGACTTGAAATATAGACCATTTCTATAAAGAAGGGAAAATACCAGGGGAATGTGGATGTGAATTAACTGCAGCCAGCTCTTGCTTTCAGGATAACTGCTTAGGACTGATGAGGAAGTCCATTGGACCCCAAGGCTGTGCTGTGTGACACTCTCCTGGGGGCATATGATTAAGTCTTTGCTCACTCCACATAGGGGACTGATGACAGGCCAAAGTATGGACACCACCACTGTTCAACTTGAATCAATAGTTTGTTGGGGTCACTCACAGAGGTGCTTACTCTCAGGAGCATGCATTATTCGAAGGCAGGTACGTCACTGAAAGACCATCGTAGCACAGTGTTGACTCAGGGAAGGGGGAGCTCTGCACAGCTTACTCCAGCTACACTGCTATTCTAGATATAACATCTATCCTATGTGATATTATACTCCAGCTACACTGCTATCCTAGGTATAACATCTATCCTATGTTATATTATACTCTACCTATACTGCTATCCTATATATAACTGCTATCCTAGATATAACATCTATCCTATGTTACATTATACTCTATCTATACTGCTATCCTAGATATAACATCTATCCTATGTTAATTATACTCCAGCTATAATCTCTCCTCAGCTGTCCTTATTGCTTATGGAGAGGAAAGGGTCTTGTGAATCTGTTACATTTTAGGGACTTCCTGAAACTGGCAAGTTATTTAATGTCCTGAGTCTCCAGGAACTTCTTTATAGGAGGGAATGTTTCAATTCAGATGAAATCTCCACACAGGCTCAGCGCTTGCATCGTATCCCAGGGGGAAGGTGAGTCAGTTCAGCCTCGGAATAACAATTAGGGGGATAATAATTTAAGCACAGCCCTCTCCGCAATGGCTCACTACGACTATGTGGATGGAAAAATGTATTGCCGTAATAACAGCCCTGTTAAGCAAATAAAGGCATTTGAATATTTGTTATGAATCATCAACAGAATGAGGAACCTCTTGTTTCTGAGACAGAGTCTCAGTATGAAGTTCAGGTTGTCTTCAAACTTGTGATCCTCCTGCCTCAGCCTCTGTGTGCAGGTGTCTGCCACCATGTTCAGTTCCAGAGTGAGGAACTTGTCACTTTTTCTTACAAGAACTGTAGCATATGAAGACATTGGGTGGCAGCTCAATCATGATAGCAGATTCATTGTTAGTTGACATTTATGGTCTGCCCCCAAGTATTTATTTTCATTCATTCTCTCTGGAAAATTGATTTTGTTGAATAGCACAGCCTGGCAAGTTGGTGTGGACAATAACTCATAATGAATTGTAAATATTGGGGTAGACACATAATATCATATCTGATACAATGTGGGGTAGTAGAAGAAGTCTCAGAACTTATTCCCCCTCTTTTAAGGATAGGTATCTATTTGTATTCATAAGTGTGTGCTGTCATGGATGTCTCTGCGTATTATGTACATGCAGCGCCCATAGGGACCGGAAGTGGGCATCAGACCTCTTGGAACTAGAGTTACAGATGCTTGTGAGCCACAATGTGGGTGCTGGGAACTAAGCACGAGTCCTCTGCAAAAGCAGCCTGTACTCTCAATGGCCATTTCTCTAGCCCAAGGAGCAAAAGTCCTCCTCCCCCCAAGAGTCCCTAAAATGAGCTGTTAGTGCTGTGAAAGCAATGAGAGCGATGAGATGAAGCTGAAGCCGGCTCTACCCACCGCTTGTAGGAGATCTCTGCAGGGGATGAATTCCCGCAGCAGGTCCTTGGGAGCAGCTGTGTGTGCAGTACTGAGTTGCAAAGATGCACAGTTGAAAAATTTCCAGCCATGCTCTCCCGAGGTCTGAGAGTTTAGTGAAGGAGGAGGCAGGTAACAGAACATCTGTGGTGACAGAAGATGAAGGAGTGTGAGCATCGGAGAAGCATGGCAGGTCTGAAGCTCAGGGAGGGAAGAGGGAGGAGGTGAGAACTTGGGGTGTGCTCTAGTCACAACTTCTGGGAGGAAGAGAGAGAGAGAGAGAGAGAGAGAGAGAGAGAGAGAGAGAGAGAAGACAGACAGACAGTTGGTAACTTACAGGCAAGCAAGGCAATTGTGGTTGAAAGAACAGAGAGAGGAAAGGAAGCCAGAGAAGGTCTGCTGCGGGGCTGCAGCCTGGAGAGCTGGTCCGGCCTGACTGAGCTCATGAGTCGGTGGGGATGATCACGGTGAGTGCCTGTGACTTGCATTCCGCTTTCCCAGTTAGGAAAGGTTTTATCTGGGGTTAGGACAGACTTTTTCTTCTCTTTTTTCCCTTGGAGAGCAGATTGCCGTGGATTTGGAATATGTCTCAGAAAATAATGACCGTGAAGGAGTGCAGCCGGACTCCAGCCTTGCGATGTGTGGGAAGCAGTGGGAGGGGATGTGTGTTTGCAGGTCATAGACTTGACAAGCAGTGCCAAAAGGACTGCATTCTGACTGATGATAACCTGACTCATCTTTCGGATTGGTTCCCCTCCCTCCCTCCCTCCCTCCCTCCCTCCCTCCCTCCCTCCCTCCCTCCCTCCCTCCCTCCATTCCTCTCTCCCTCCCTCCCCTGCTTCTCCCCTCCCTCCTTCCTCCCTCCCTCCCTTCCTCCCTCCCTCCCTCCCTCCTTCCCCACCTCCCTCCTTCTGCAGTGATGGGGATAAAATCAGAGGCCTCGTGCATGCAAGACAAGCACTCTCATTGAAGAACACCCCTGCACAACTGTGTCCTCTGTGTCTAAGGGGAAGCAATACAAAGATAGAAAAATATCTTTTGTACTCTATTATTTTGAATCGATTCATAAAAAAGGGATGCGATTCTGAGTGGGTTTATCATACCCAAAGTGAAGGGCAGATGGGGCAATGTCTCAGATTTGGCTAAAACCCCTTCAGATTAGAGAGGCTGGAGAGTGGCCGTGCTCCTAGGCCAGGCTTTAGCAGAGTGGACATGTGCAGGATGGGGCTTTCTTCTCTGGGAGTCCTTCTAGCCCTCGCTCTGTGTGAGGCCTTCTTGCTAAGAACACAGCACACAGCATGTTAGCCATAGAATGGCAGGCAGAACATCTCAGGTTCAGGCTTAGACACTGGAGAACCGGATGGAGGCCCGCCCTTGTGTTGACTCTCATGTGACTGAGACTCCCGCAGCGTGACTGAGGTAAACATGGTGTTGCCCTTGGCTGTGGCGGTCAGAGCACCTGGCCTCTTGGACTGCAGTGGCAGCATTAATTAGATATTTGCTGAACTTGTCACTATGGGAATACGATCCGAAGGTCTTCGAGACCTTAGCTGTGTCTGGGGCTTATTTTCACTTACTACATCCTACCCTCGATTATAAATAACTGTCTTTTGGAGCCAGCTATGAATTTTGGAGGGCTGTGGAGTTCTTCTCACGGGGCAGAGTGAGGTGGCTCGCATAGACACATTCGATCAATGTAGGTCGAGTTCAATTGCAATGGTTGAATCAGTTCCCCAGGTCCTATTACCTGTCCACCGTCGGTTAGGGATAAGAGGTTATGGCCTCCGCTTCCTAGAAAGGGACACAGAGCAGACAGCAGGTAGGAAAGTGCCCCGGCCACATCTGTGCACGCTCTGGTGTGTGCTGGGTGTGTCCTTCAGTCAGTCAACAAGGACCCGAGAAGTGCAAGGATGGCTTGCTCTCTCTAGACTAGCCCTGCTCCGTCAACATTTGCAGCTGTTTCCTCGTCTGGCCCTTGCCCAGCTTCTCATACTAATGGTTCAGCTGCTTCCTTATGCCACCCCCACCCCCACCCCCGCGCCCTTGTTTTTCTTTTGTTTGTCTGTTTTTTTCCCCTGGGATGCTTTTCCTTCCTTTTGACCTGAGGAGCGTCTGCTTTTCAGACTCAGTTCGACTGCCTCCTCTTCTTTGAAACCTTCTAGAGGCCTTCTCTTTTCCTGAGCTTTTATGGAAGAAAGTAAAACCCTCTCAACACAGGTTCCCCATGACCCGCCCATAGAAAACACCGGGTTCCAGTCTTGTGAAATGCACGTGCGAGGGTGGGTGGAGGTGAGTGGGACCTGGAGGTTAAGCTGACCCGCGGTGTTAAATGACCACACTGGGGGTGCGCGGTAGCAGGAGGGCATCATGGCCAGCACAGCCACACTGGGGGTGTGCGGTAGCAGGAGGGCATCGTCGCTAGCACAGCCACACTGGGGGTGTGCGGTAGCAGGAGGGCATCGTCGCTAGCACAGCCACACTGGGGATGCGCGGTAGCAGGAGGGCATCGTCACTAGCACAGCCACACTGGGGGTGCGCGGTAGCAGGAGGGCATCATTGTCAGCACAGCCACACTGGGGGTGTGCCATAGCAGGAGGGCATCGTCGCCAGCACAGCCACACTGGAGATGCGCGGTAGCAGGAGGGCATAGTCGCCAGCACAGCCACACTGGGGGTGTGCGGTAGCAGGAGGGCATCGTCGCCAGCACAGCCACACTGGGGGTGTGCGGTAGCAGGAGGGCATCATTGTCAGCACAGCCACACTGGGGGTGTGCGGTAGCAGGAGGGCATCGTCGCCAGCACAGCCACACTGTAGATGCGTGGCAGCAGGAGAGCATTGCCAGCACAGCCACACTGGGGGGTGCGCGGTAGCAGGAGGGCATCATTGTCAGCACAGCCACACTGGGGGTGTGCCATAGCAGGAGGGCATCGTCGCCAGCACAGCCACACTGGAGATGCGCGGTAGCAGGAGGGCATAGTCGCCAGCACAGCCACACTGGGGGTGTGCGGCAGCAGGAGAGCATTGCCAGCACAGCCACACTGGGGGGTGCGCGGTAGCAGGAGGGCATTGCCAGTATATCTCCATCGCCCCTGGAAAGCTTCTCTAGTAACGCCTCGAGGACATTATGACTTGTCTTTGCTTGGATGTGACTGGCTCTAACTCTTCTTCGGGTACCGTGTCTGAACCATCTTGGGTTTCACAGAGCTCTTCCTAATGCTGACTGCTCAGGACTCTTCATCGTGCATGAGTCAAGGAAGTTTATTTTTAAATGAAACATTGAATAAATTCAAAAGTTAGTTAATATACCAGACTGAATTCTCTGGATTATATGAAAATAGTAAATCGGTTCACTTTTTAGCCTTTATGCCTTTTGCAATCTTTTTATTTTCCTTATCACTCATGTATGATAAATTTATCCTAACATAGAGTTGATATGTTAACACGCCTCTCCCTCCCAGCCCCATCTGTTCTCCAGAAGAGATTCATCTACTTCCTTATTGACTAATAGTCACGGTGTGTCATTATCTACAAGGCGCTATGCTTGATAAATTGAGGGGGCGTTCAGAGACACAAAGGTAAGTCTTGCTCGGAAGGACTTTGTACGGCGATAAGCCTGCTTTCAAGTACACGGTGTGAACGCCAGTGTCCCCAGGTGGCCAGAATCAGTGGGAGAAGGGTTGGGATGGTGGAACAGAGGTGAATTATAGTGGCTTGGGGTGAGAGTTTTAGTCCACATTGTGGAGTTATTCAAAGACTTTGAGCAAGGTGTTGGAGACATTAATCTGGTCACCCCTGTGCAGGGCAGGGGATACACCTCTGTTCCGTACAGTGGGCCTTGGATGCCTTTTTGCTATGGAGAATCTGTCTTTGTCCTCTCTTCCTTAGGCAGAACTTGCCATGCCATTTGATGTTTCTTTGGAGAAGTCTTAGAGGAGGCCAGTTCGGTCTCATGGTAGTTCTGGCATGATTCCTAGGTTTTGGTTGATAGGTGAGGCCTGTAGACATCCTTACAGGCTGCGTGTGGGTAACATTCAAATCTAGGTGTGATTGACACCAAACCTGAGCTGTTTCTACCATGCTATGTTTTAATAAGGAAAAAGAAGGAAGCCAGTGTGGTTTTCAAAAACGTTTAAAGCTTTAAAAATTACGCTTGCTTATTGTAATATGTGTGTGTGTGTGTGTGTGTGTGTGTGTGTGTGTGTGTTATACAGTCCACACTGCATGTGTAGAGGTCAAAGGCCATCTTGGAGTAGTCAGATCTCTTCTTCCATTGTGTGAGTTTCAGGGATTGCGCTGGGGCTTGGCAGCAAGTAAAGCGCCGTTACCCACTGAGCCATCTTGCTGGCCTCACTGTGGTTTGGAAAAGGTTTGCGTCGGAAGAGAACCTGGCAACCATACAATGCACACCAATTTCAGCTTTTGGCAACTGTTTGGAAACTGAGAGGCAGTGAGTATTTTTTTTTTTTAAAAAAATATGTTAAGGCAGTTCTCCTGCTTACAGGGCAGAAATGTGTTCCTGTGTCAGGGAGATGCATGGACCTAGAATAGGGAGGAATGTTAGCTTCTCCCAAGGATAGACTCAACTTCTGATAACTCAGTACCGAAGTTTATAGTTTGTATTTGTATGTTAGAACCAGGCTTTATCTGAACATAAGCATCTGTAGGTACAACAGTAAGTAGGTACCCTTTATTGAGTGATCCCTAGAAGAAGGGAAGCTTAAAGGAAGCCCGTGCAGGAGTTCCGGCAGGAAGTGGGCAGTCAGGAACGTGGATGTGCAGCAGAGAATCATTTCCTCTCACAGGAGGGCAGCACAGCAGCCTTTTCTAGGGCAGATAGATGTTTCTTTCCTCTGTATTTGGGAAGCCATTTGCCTTTAAGGTGCTCTGCAAGCAATGGGCTTGAAATAAGATAGCAGGAAACACGGTAGCTTTCTGCAAAGCTTCCTTGGGTGTCAGTAAGCCGCTCCTGCTAAGCATCCTGTCTTTTGGCTTTTCTAACCAGTGGACTGAACACATTAGTATCAGAAGTGGACCCCCTCAAGACCTACTCCTTTCCCTCTTTATGTCTTTCTAGTGCCTGTGGGTGTTTTGCCTGCTTGTATGTCTGTGCAGGTCGTGCAAGCCTAGTGCCAGAGAAGGTGGAAGAAGGTGGAAGAGTGTATTGCATCCTCTGGGACTGGAATTACAGTTGTGAGCAGCCGTGTGGGTTCTGGAAGTTGAATCTGGGCCCTTTGCAAGAGCAGGCAGTGCTCTTAACTGCTAAGCCATTTCTCTAGCTCCTGCTACTTCTTTCTTTATCTTTGTGGTGCTAGCAGTTGACCTTATGCATGCTAAGCAGTTGCTCTACCACTGAGCTATAGCCGAAGCCCTGAACAGACCTTTTTATAGATCTGTTATGTTTTAGAAGGTTGTGTTATGTTCAAGAAGGTTGCATGCATTTGGGAATATGCACCCCATGCATGCCTAGTGCCAGAGAAGGCTAGAAAAATGTGTTGGGTTCCCTGGAACTGGAGTTGCAGATGGTTGTGAGCTGCCACATGGGTACTGGGAATAGAACCTGAGACCTCTGGAAGAGCAGTGAGTGCTTTTAACTTCTGAGCCATCTGTCCAGCCCCCTCATGTACCATCTTTATATACTTTCCCCATATATAGCCTGTCCCTGGCTTACGAAGACTTGGTTTATGATTTGTTGACCTAATGATGCTCTTTCTTCCTGGGGTAACAATATGCAGCAGTGTATTTCCTCATGACTGCAGGCAGTGCAGCTACTCACAGCTTCTGTTCAGCTAGCTGCAGGACCACAGGAAAGCAGGCTGCGGCCTGAGCACGTTGCAGTATGCTGTGTGGCTGACCCGTGGTGGGTAGATTAGGTGTGACATATGCATTTTCAACTTGACTATGGCTTGTTGGGATGTCGCCTTTCTGAGAGCTGCAGAGCAACTTACTGCTGTTTCTCAGTTGTACATGAAGACGTCCCAGCCCTTTCTGGGCTTGCCGACTTGTACAGTTGGTGGAAGACCACCTTCATTTCAGAAAGGAGAAGAGGGACATCTTAAATGGATCTCCTTTCAACTCCTAGAACAAGAAGCTGTCTTAGAGCTGGTTTCTTTCTCTTGTTCTGTGACACAATGACTGCTCAGAGGAGATGCTGATTGGGAGAAAATAGGGTTCCTCCCACATTTTCCATGTAGAAAGAAGGCTTGAAAATGCAGCATGAGCCGGGCGCTGGTGGCGCACGCCTTAAATCCCAGCACTCGGAAGGCAGAGGCAGGCGGATCTCAGAGTTTGAGGCCAACCTGGTCTACAGAGCAAGTTTCAGGACAGCCAAGGGTACACAGAGAAACCCTGTCTCGAACAAAGAAAAGAAAGAAACAAAAGAAAGAAAACTCAGCATGATCTCAAATCTGTATGCTTGGGAATCTGACCGTGGCACTTGATTTGCTGAATTACGCAAACTGGTATCTTCTAGTGCTAGGACCCGGAGCCAAGCACACTCAGTTTCCCCAGCATGGTTTTAAGTTTACAATGTCTCGAAAGCCAGACTACTTTACTCTCTCAAGTATATAATTGTTCAGGAAGATAGTTTCTTTAAAGCTGGATGGAGTAAAACATAAAATTTTGTAATTTAGTTTTATCTGGAAAATAATTTATTTTTGCAACCCCATGCAACTTTTTTTAAAAAAATATTATTTTGCAAAATTATTACATTTGAATCTACAAAAAAATCATTGCTAATGATAGATTTTTTTAAAAAAAAGAAAACATATTTTACACATGACTAAATCACTTGAGAAACATTCCTAGAAGGTACATTGCTGAGCCCAATAGTGTCGTTTAAAATTTTTGGTGCATATTGCCAAGCTTCTATCTGGAAATTTTGTACCTATTTATAGTCCATGGTGCATGAAATGTAAAGTATTCTCATCTCCCCTTTTGGTGTGTGTGTGTGCTTGTGTGTGTGTATATGTGTATGTGTTTATGTGTGTGTTTGTACATGTGCATGTATGTGTATGTGTCTGTGTATGTGGTGTTTGTGCATGTGTGTGTGTATGTGTGAATGTGTCTGTTTTGTGCATGTGTGTGTATGTGTGAATGTGTCTGTGTTTGTGCATGTGTGTGTGTATGTGTGTTTGTACGTGTGTGAGTGTGTGTGTGTAGATCAGAGGACACCTTGGTTGTCATTCTTTAGGTCCACTATAACTTAATTTTAAAGATTTATTTATTTTTATCGTATGTGTATGAGTGTTTAACTGCATGTATGTATGTGAACTATGTGTGCCCAGTGTCCATGGAGGCCAGAAATGGCACCAGATAACCTAGAATTGTTATAGATAGTTGTGAGTTGCCATGTGGGTTCTGGGAGCTAAATCCGAGTTCAGAGGTACCCTTCACCTTGGAGCCATTAGCTCCAGAGGAGAGGCTTCCCTGACTAGGAAGGAACTTTTTTTTCTTTTTGAGACAGTCTCTTTTTGGCTGGCTCTTTCATTAGGGTGGACTGGCTGGGCAGCGAGCCACAGGGCTCCTCTTGTCAGCCTTCCAGTGCTAGGCTTCTGAGCGTGTGCCACCGTGCTTGGCTTCTTTTCTTTTTTTTTTTTTTTTTTGAATATGGGTTCTGGGGGATCAGACTCAGATTTTCATACTTTCCAAGCAAGTACTTTACTAACAGAACCATTGCCTACCCCTTTGGTGTTTATTTGTTTGTTTTTTGACACAGGGTCTTGCAGTATTGCCTGGGCTGGCTTGAGATGCCTGCCTTAGTCTACAGAATAGTGGGTTTGCAATAAATGTTTAATATTTCTCTTGATTTTATTCTTATAAACCCTGCTAAGAACAGAGAGGATTGGTGACCTGCTGAAAGCCACTGTGTTGAGGAATAGAGCTGCAATTGAAAGCAGGCAGGTTCAGCCAGGTCCCATGCTGTTGCCTAAGATACTATTGCTGTGGCAGGTGGTGTAAGAAAACTAGCAACGTGATGCTGTGGCAAAGGTTTGCCCCTCTTCCAGAGCCTCTGAGTGTGGCGATGGCTTTGCCTCTTGGCTCTCCTCCATGCTCCTGGTAGGTTAGGGACAGACTGGTTTTCCCGGAGCAGAACCTTTAGTCTTGGGCTAGAGAGATGGCTGAAGAGCACCTGCTGCTCTTCCAGAGGACCTGAGTTCCGTTCCTAGATCCCACATCGACAGCTCATGACTAATTGCCTCTGCTTCAGCTCCAGGGACCCAACACCTTCTTCTGGTCTGAGGACATCTGTACATACTTGGCACACACACACTTGGCATACACACAGCACACATACACACACACACACACAGTTGGCATACACATAGCACCGATACACACACACACACACACACACACACACACACACACACACACACACCTCAAAAACAAAATAAAACAACCCTCCCCCCCCAACAAAAACATACAAGCTGCTGTGTTTACATTTGTGGGGAAACTGTCGTTTGGAAGCATTCTTTTGGAAGGAATAGGAAGTCATTTTGGAGAGCCAGTCCCTGGTCAGTGTCCCCGCACTTCCTCTTCTCCCCTTTCTGTGACTGCCAGGCCGAGAACGGCAGCGGACAGTGCTGTGTCTTACTTCCGGGGCCTGTCTTCCTGCCTCTTTCTCCTCGGAAGCACTCCTGGGCAGGCTGAGGGCTGGCGGCCCTAGTTGGCTCACTGTCTTCTCTAGATGGATGCTGCAGAGGGTGCCATAAGATCTCAGGCTTTGAAGCTACACGCACTTTCCTTTTGGGTTTGTTGTGATGGATTGCAAAAACTGTGTTTGTTCTTATCGGCGCAACCCTGGGGTTATGTAGGGTCATTAGTCTTCCTTTTTGAGGAAAAGTCCCAGACAGCTCGCTTATCTCCTTGTTCCATCTGTGTTTGGGGGCGATGGCATTTTTAATTGTCCTTCCTTTAGTCTAACCAAAGACTGAACAAAGCTAAAAAGTATTGGGCACAATGACCAGCATAGGCTTGTGTGTTCTATGTAGTAGATGGGCTTGGGAGGACCAGACATTTCAGGCTCCAGACCTGGGGAGACAGTTGCCACAGCTAGAGACCCGTCTCAAACCAATATTTCCCAGCATTTATGTTTGAGGACCCAAAGGACACATGTAGAAAAAGAGTGTCCCCTGGGGATTTCCTGTTAGCAACGCTACCTCTGAAGATCGAAGGCTGCAATTCAGTGTTGGGGACCCAGTGTTTATGCTGAGGACCCCAGCTGTCCCGCATCAGGTGTGACATGGTCGACAACACAGACAGAATGAGGGTGGCAATGGTCCTGACATCACAGGGTGACCGAGCTTCAGTGAGAACCCCTGCCACCTCCAGTGGCGGCGACCATAACCCCCACCCCCTTGTCACCCAAGGAATGTGGCAAACATGGTTTTGAGAAAAGTTTTGACTTTGCATGTGCATCCGTATACGCAGTTCAGTTCAGGCACAGCTTCTAAGTGTTCGGGCACGTTTCGAAGGAGTCTTGAGGACGCCTTCACCTTGACCCTCTTCAGTGTTAGTGTTTTTAGACCACCCTGAGTGGTGTGCACTCCGGGTGTCAGCACTTTCCGTGCGTGTCGTTCTTCCCACATTGCTGTGATGTCCTTTTCCTTTCAGTCGCAATCGCGTCATGAAAGAACGCAGGCAGTAAGGGTTCCAGGCTTTTTTTTTTCTCTCCAACGGTATAAATTACCACTCATCTTACTATCCAGGTTTACGTTTGGTTTCACGCCATGGCCTTGGCGGAGGAGTAAGACTTTTCCCAGTAAAAGCATACTCCCCAGTTTCCATCCGTCATGTAGACCTCATCCAAATGCACACAGATACAAATAATAAAGTCAGTATAATTTGTTACACACAGCATTCAGTTATAATATATTACCTTTATAATAACATTTTGGAATAAAACATTTCCATTTATTTATTTGTTATTTTTGTTTGTTTTGTGTGCGTGTCAGGGTGGGTGTGCCGTGGTGTGAGCGTGGAGATCAGAGAACGACTTTCCAGAGTTCATTCTCTCCGTCCACAGTGATGGTTGCAGGAGTCCAACTCAGGTTGTCAGGCTTGACATCAGGTGCCTTGGCTAGCTGAGTCATCTTGCTGGCCCCGAATCAAGTATGAAATGTCATTGCCATCAGCGGACGAACAAGGGTACGGCAGATGTCATTATAGAGGAGATTTAGGACATTTTAAATCTTCCTAGATTCTTATTTTATAAATGGACATTTCGTGCATCAGATGAGTAAAAGATGGTAATTTTATTCACATGGCTTAGGTAAACTTTTTCAGGGGAAGTAATCATTCAAATAGTTATTTAAGATTCAAAAACAAAAAAACGAAAAAAGATTCAAATTTCATGAGAATATTCAGGAAACACATTTTCCCACTTTCTAACAGGACCAGAATTTGCATTAAGTTCTTTCATGTTAGAACTAAAAAATGCTGTAATTCACTAAATTAAACCTAGCATTAAGTTCTTTTATAGTAGAACTAAAACACACCGTTATTCACTAGTTTAAACCCAGTGTGTGCCAGACAACGTTGAAACGTGAGTCCAGTTAGTGACCAGGAGGCCGATTTTCCTCCACAGAAGAGAAGCAACAATATGTTCTGAGGTTGGAAATAACTTCAAATTCACCGCCCTTAGCTGTAATCCAAAGGGTGCAGAAGTCTGGAAGTTCCTGTCGTGACTCCTTTGGCAGACCCTGAGTCAACACGAAGCCATCCATAGCTTTCATTTATCCCACTCAGTGGGGATGTATGCATTTTGCTACAAAATATTGCTTTGCTTGCTTAAGAGGGGCTGCCCGAAATACAGATCTCTGTCTACAGTGTTGGTTCCTCATGGTATATGTACCTTATTATCCTTCTAAATCCAAACACTTAGGATTTTGAAACACTCCTGGCCCAAAGATCTTGAATAAAAGATGGTAGCTTGTTCTAGTGCGGTAGTTTCTTCAATCACGGGAACCTCCCGTCTTGGTTTTTCTAAGAACAGCCCCAGTTTTTCTTTTCTTAGATAAAGTCTCATCTATGTAGCCCAGGCTGGTCTCAGTTTTGATTCTCTTGAGGATTGTCCCTCTTTATATCGGTTTCCAGGATAGCCACGAATAATAAGGCCCGATCTCTACTCAAAACTGTCCCAGCTTGACCAATAAGTTACATGATCACCATGCTGATCACCGTGAACTGTTGGTTATAGGCAACGTGGTGCTAGTGGAGAGAATTATTAAGAATCATTAAGTTCCTAATGAACTCCTATATATGGAATCCAAAACAAGCAAGACTATGTCTTATAAATCTAAAATAATATAACATTATTTATAAGAAGTAATTCTAAAATATATTCCTTACTGCCTCCTTTGGCAGAATTCCCTCCAGCACATATAGATAGTATTTCTTTTTCTAGTGGCCTGTCAAATTTATTGCTGTTGCCTATAAATTTCCCTTTGCTCTTCATGTTGCTTGATGTTAATGTCATGGTTCCCACAGACCCACGGGGGATACTTTGCAAGCTTCCCAGTGAGTACGTGCACCTATTGGGTAGTACTGGAGCTATAGCTAGGTAGATTTTTTTTTTCCTATGCATGCCTACCTCTGAAGTTTTATTATAAGTTAGGCGTAGTAGGATATCAGTGATGAGGGTTAGAGAGATGGCTTAGAAGTTAGGAGTGACTGCTACTCTTCCAGAAGGCCCTAGTTGGGTTCCAACGTCTCACACCCACCTGCAGTTCCAACCCCAGGGGAGCTGACACTCTTCTGGCCTTTGCAAGTTATCTGCACTCATCTGTACATAATCCCCCCTAGACACACAGACAGACAGACAGACAGACAGACAGACACACACACGAACAATATGAAAGGAGAGAGATAAAGAACATAGTAATAAAATAGAACAATCCTAGCATAATAGCACAATAAGTTACTTAAAATTTATAAATTGTTTATTTCTGGAACTTGCATTTAATATTTTCAGACAGTGGCTGACCTCCCATAATGGAAACAATGGATAAGGGAGACTACTGTAGAGACTACTGTAGAGGTTACTGATTATTTATTTTAAAATATTTACTGACCTTTGGCTTTTGCCATACTCCATCCAAGATCTTGGAACAGAATAATAATAATAACAATAATTGGTTTTGATCGTGGTGATTTCTTAACTAGTGGGGCACACAGATTTGAGGGGCTTTACTTGGGAATGCTAGTTTATTAGTTACCATTTGGGGGTGGGGTGGGGTGGGGGTGGGGCAGGAGATACTAGGTTGCCCTAGCTGGTCTAGAACTCACTGTGTAGACCAGGTTTGCCTTGAACTCTCAGAGATCCACCTGCCTCCGGTGCTGAGATCAGAGGCGTGTGCCACCACACCTGGCCTTAGTTATTTTTCTGTTGTTGTGACCCGATTGCTGGCCCCTTTGGATGTATAGTTCACTGAGGCCAAAGGGCATGGCGGTGGAGATGCCTGTCTGCTGTAGCCGTCGGAGGAAGAGGCTGTTGACTCGTTTCTGAATGGATCATCATTGAGGGAACAGGAGCTGGAACTGGGCTACAAACCACAAGGTCTGCCTAATAGCAAGATACTTCCTCCAATTAAGTGCTCTGTCCTAAGGGTTCCAAAGAGGATTCCCCTACATCTCTCCAGACAGCTCTACTCGTTGGGAACTAAGTACTTAAACATGTGAGCCAGTGAGGGACATGTCACTTTCTCAAACTGTGACAGCAAGTGGATGCGGACATACTTGAGGCTGAGGGACAATAGGTGAAGAGGCCTTGGGGGAGACAGTCCCTGCCCCCTCCCCAGCAGTTTGGGGAGCAAGGACAACACAGCACAGGGCCTGGAAGGGAGTCAGTGTGTGTGACATCAGTGGGCATTCAGCAGAGCGACAAGATCTTATTTGTGTAT
This sequence comes from Myodes glareolus, assembly GCF_982192425.1. NCBI lineage: Eukaryota > Metazoa > Chordata > Mammalia > Rodentia > Cricetidae > Myodes > Myodes glareolus. Next base: position 27,442,771 of record NC_142048.1, on the reverse strand, counting down.
TTAGACAGTATTCTGGCTGCAGAGCCAATGCTGGGGCAGGGATGTGGGTGGCAGAGGGCAGTCGGGATGGCTGCTTGGAACAGTCTTTGCAGAAGGGAGCAATTGTTTTTGAGCCCCTGGCTTCGTTTTCCAGGCTCACAGAGTCCAAGCTGTTTCCCCGGACAATAGTTATATGTGCTGTGCTTGGTCCTCTGGGGTCAGCCCAGGGACTGCGATTTCCAGGCTGGCTGGAACAAGCAGAACTGAAGGCCCATTCAGGCTTCCTTCTGCAAATGAGGGAAAGTTGCAAATGAGAAGCAGAGGGCGAAGCCCTGACTCACGGTGGGACTCTGTGCAGCCAAGTACCCGAGAGGCTGTGGGAGTGGGCATTGCTGTCGTGCTAGACAATCAAACAGTGCTGAGGAAGACAGCTTTAGGGACTGATGGGAGACAGGGAGCTTCCAGAAAATTGTCTGCTGAGTCTTGGTGGGGTGGGAACTTCTAAGATATACAGCCTGTAGCTGCTTAGGAAGGGATGCCCCTCATGTTTTTCTTTGTTAGCGAACTAACCTATAGGAGGTGAGACAGTACTTCTGGGAAATCAATGCCATCTTAAAAAGGTAAAAAGCTGCCCTTAAATGTTAGTCTAGGAATTTCACCGGAGGTCTGTCTTTGATGTCTAAATTTGAGAGACTTCTCGAGGTAAGCAGGCAACCTCTCTGGTCATCTTTTTAATTTTCTATGCACCCTAACAGTTGAAGTGAATTATGAACCGGCACTGCTGCCCATCTTTCCCAGGAAATGAGGTCCAGAGCCACATTGATCAGCTGATAGTGGTTGCGTTGGGTCGCCCCTGAGCACAGTCAGGACGGATGGGTAGTGGTGCATGTGCTTAGTGTCTCAGTTGCCCGTACTAAGAAGAATGGCCCCTCAGCTTAACTCAAGAAACTCAACACAGAGACTTTTCCAGGGTTTGTTATATTTTGCAGAAATTTGTTTCCCTCCCGCCTTGCAAATTATTTACATACTTTGCTATTGTCTTCCCTGCCAAGTCCTTTCCGTGTGAACTAATTTCAGACTTAGACCAAAGTTACAGGAATAGCACAAAGAATCTCTTTTCTTTCCACCCCACCCTCCCTCCCAGAACCCTGAGAGTTACTTCCTAATTCTGACGTCCTTTCTCTCCTGAATACTTGAGTGTTTTTTCTACGTTAAAGACACTCTTCAACGTCACCACAGCGTGACCCCCAGAACCAGGAAATGCACTGGTGCGTTGGTACCATTAATTCACAGATCCATTCAAGTTTGCCAGATGTCTCAATAATGGCCTTTGTGTCTGATCCAGGGCTTGGCATCACATTCAGGAATCCTTCCTTTTTAGTCTGTCCTCAGCTTGCACGGACTTGACATTTTTGACAACTACAGGCCATTACTTTCTAGAATATCTGCCAATCTGGCCTCACTGGGCATTTCCTCATGATGTTTATTCAGGTCATAGACTTTCAAATAGCATCATTAAGGCATGATGCCCTCCTCTGGCGTCCTCGGGGTTATCCACGACTCTGATTGGTCCCTTTAATGATGATGTTCATTTCAGCACTTGATTAAGGAGTTATTAGCCTTTCTTTGTTGCAAAGTTATTTTCCCCTTTGTAGTAAAAATACTTTGTGAGAGGTACTTTAGTACTAAGGTCCAATTTATCAGCCTTTCTCTTACATGTTAGCATATATCAATCTTCTCCTCCTCCTTCATTTTTACATGTTTTTTTTTTATTTGTATGTGTGAGTTGGGGGTACATGCTAGGATGGGTGTGTAGGGGTCAGAAGGCCACTGCCATAGTCGGTTCTGTTTTGCTATCATCTATGTTCTGGGGACTGAGCTCAGGCTGTCAGGCATGGCAGTCAGTGCCTTTGCCCATTGAGCCATCCCACCAGCTCTGGAGTTTTGCTTCTTAAAACAGGATTTTATGGTATAGCCCAGGCTGGCCTCAGACTGTGTAGCCTCACAGGCCTTGAACTGGGGACAGTATTCCAGCCTTGGGCTCCGAGGTGTTGAGTGTACAACGGTGCCAACATGCCCTGCTTTTACTGATGCTTCTTAATTGAAGAATTACTACTTTGCAGGGAACCAAACGTTAATCTCTAGTTCCCATTGTTCTCCTGTGTTCATAGATTGTCATTCTACTTTATGGAAATGCTTACTCTATGTTTACTTATTCAAGGATGCTTACATTTTTCTTATTACTTATTTTTTATGGAATTTTGAATCGTTTTTATTGTTTTTATTGAGCTATGTATTTTTCTCCACTTCACTCCCTTCCTCTCCCCTCCCTTTCTACCTTCTTCCGTGGTTCCCATGCTCCCAATTTACTTAGGCAATCCTGTCTTTTTCTACTTCCCATGTGTGCCTCTCTTAGGGGCCTTTTTGTTGTCTAGTTTCTCTGGGATTGTGACTTGTAGGCTGATTTTTCTTTGCTTTATGTATAAAAGCCACTTATTAATGAGTACATATGAAATTGTCTTTCTGGCTCTGGGTTACCTCACTCAAAATGATGTTTTCAAGATCCATCCATTTGCCCGCAAATTTCAAGATGTCATTTTTTTCTGCTGTGTAGTACTCCATTGTGTAAATATACCACATTTTCCTTATCCATTCCTTGGTTGAGGGGCATTTATGTTGTTTCTAGGTTCTGGCTATGACAAACAATGCTACTATGAATGTAATTGAGCACATGTCCTTATGGTACGTTTGAGCATCCTTTGAGTATATACCCAAAAATGGTATTGCTGGTTTTTGAGTTCTTTTTATTACTTATTTGATGCTCAGATTGTGTCTGATTTGGCCAGTGCAGTCCCTTTAAGCTGAAATTTGCTGCTGTTTCTTTTTTCTTTTTTGATATGTTCTTTTATTCTTTGAAGACTTTCCTATTTTCTTGTCCTAAATAAGTAAGTAAACATTCTGCTTAAGGCTTGTCTTTTGTGTTCCCTGGCCTGGCCTTGGAATCAACCATTGCTCTAAGAATCTCTGGCTCTGGTTACTGCGGTATTCAGGAACTAAGATCTGAACAGAGGGTATGCTTATTGCCCTAGATGTGTGCCTTAGGGTTTACTATCGCCATGAAGAGAACCTGTGACCACGGCAATTCTTAGAAGGAAAGCATTTCATTGGGGTTGGCTTTCAGTTTCAGAGGTTCAGTCCATTGTCATCATGATGGGGAGCACGGTTGTGCGCGGGCAGATGTGACACTGGAGGAATAGCTGAGAGCCCTGCATCTTTCAGGCAAGAAGTTGGCTCAGACACCGGGTAGTATCCTGAGCATAGGAAACTTCAAAGCCCACCCCCACAGTGACATACTTCCCCCAACAAGGCCACACCCATTCCAATAAAGTCACTTTTCCAAGTAGTGCTATTCTTTATGAGATTATGGGGGCCAGTTACATTCAAACTATCATAATGTGTTTGTTGCTCATCCCAGGCAACAGGACAGGGTAGAGAGCACATATGTGTATGCAATACATGTATACATGCATACATACTTACACATCCACATTCTTTTCACATCTACATTTATTTCTGTATTTTAATATGAGAAAAAGACCACGGATCAAAGCCGGTTCTCTCGCCGCTACCCAGCGCCCTCCACGATTCAAGCCTTCTGTGTGTAACTTCCTTCCACTTAGTCTGACTGCATTCTGTATCACCCCGTGGCCTGCACAGATGATTGTAGGGCTCCATGGCTGCCTCACTGCTGTCAGGATGTCTTCGTTGTCCCCTGCCTCTTGTTACTGATCCCGCACAAGGCCTCTGCCTCCTATAGCGGAACCCTATCCTCTGTCTCCTATAGCGGAACCCTATCCTCTGTCTCCCCTTCTGCTGTTTCCTTCCTGCATGGTCCTCTGTGCCCCACGAGGCCTTCCTGCTTCCGCATGCAAGGATGCAGCTGCCTTTCCCCTGAGGAAGCCCTTGCTATGCAGCTCATACGTGTCTGTTAGCTTTTGTACACTGGTGACCACAGATATTGCAACTGAAAGCAGCAGAAATGGATGCTCTCATGGTTCTGAAAGCCAGGAGCTGAGAGCATGGTGTTGGCCAAGTTGCTTCCTTCTGAAGCCCCAAGGGAGAAGCTGCTAGGTAGCACCTTCTCTTGCTTCTGGTGTTGCTGGCAGGTCTTGATTCTGTGGTTTGGAGATGGATTACTCCAACACCCCCCCCCCCCCACTGCCTTTTGAGTGTGCCCTGCCAGCGTCCAGATGCCATCCACGTTGAAGGACATTGGTCACATGGGGTTTGAAGAATGGGCCTGTTGGGTTCAGTCTATACTACTTTGAACGTAGTTAAAGGATCCTGAATACACCACCCCAGATATATTTGTTTGGTATTTTTCAAGTTAATGATTCTGAGAAACTCAAGAACAGGAGTCGACCTGGGAAGCTATGCTTTTGTGAAAACAATCCAAATCGTACATCTAAAAGAAAATATTCATTAGAGAGTGTGTTTGGTCGGAGAGGGTTGCCATGACCACTTTTACTACCTGAGACTATGTCTGCACAACAATGTTTTACTCAGCACACGCACCTCTCCATATACATGTAACCACTGCCCCTCACAAGCCCCAGCTGCTTTTGTAGCTCAGTAGTTGCTTCTACTTCAATCACCTGCTTCTTTTCAAGTCGTGTGTTCAGTGGGAGGCCCATGTACATGGATTAGATATGGCTTTTCTCGTTAGCCTGCCTAATGCCATCTTAATTTGTGGCCCAGCCAAAGAGGCTAGAAGGGTAGAAGGAATCCCCCCCGCCACACACACACTTTTTTCCCTGTGGTAGGTTCACTTTAATCCAGGGTGGCTTCCTACCAATGTGAGTTTATCTGCAGATACTCCCCCTTTCCAAATAATGTCATTTTCACAATTTTTGGTGGATGAGAATGTTGTGGGGCTAGGGGTGTGGGGAAGACTGTTCAAGCTGCTCTGTCTGCTTGCTGTGCTCTGCTGAGTGGGCGTTGGGATTAAGTCATTTGCCTGAGACGAGAAAGGAGGAGGAAAGCAGGGACATGGAATCTCCTTCAGCTGTGTTGATTAATATTGCTGTATTATTCCTATTTCTCATCTAAAGTTCAGGCCGAGTGAGCATAGGCTAGCCTATGCGATGAGGGTGTTAGGCTTCAGCTTCCGGATATTGTTTGGGAAATGTTTATACCTTCTGTACTGGCCACTTTAGGATTAGGGTGTGACCCCATCCCCCAACTGCCTAGTTTGAAACCAGACAACTGTCCCTTGATGCACGTTGTAGGCCAAGCGTGTGTCCTGAATCCCATAAATGCTGTTTAAGTGGAGCACTTGGGATGGGTCAGTTATGACTGTCACTAACACGGTAGAAGACAGCTTTGTTCTCGTGGTCCACACCGCCCCAGGGGAAGCCTGCTGTGGCACACAGTCCCCAGTAGGTTGTGCTTGACCCTTAATTACTGTGATGACTGGAAAAACTGTCGCTTCCTCCACTGTATTTTTCACTTCAATGTTCTGAGCATCCTCATACAAATTATGCCTTTGTATTCGCAATATTTCATTATTGGGAATAACGTGGACTCTACCACGTTTTATTTAAACATCTCTCTACAGTCTAGCTATTTCAATCCACTTAAATGCTTCAAAGTTGTAAAGAGTGCGCCTTAAACATTTTTTTTTTCTTTTTCAGAGCCTCATACTGAACCCAGGGCCTTGTACTTTCTAGACAAGTGCTCTACTATTGAGCTACACCTCCAATCTCTTCTTAAACGCCTTCAACCATAAATTTTGTGTCCACCGAGATGAGGGGTTATTAGCTAATCGCTACTGATCAGAGGCTGCGCTCGGTATATGAACATCGCAAACTGAGGAAGTTGCAGCTTTGGGGGGAGGGGATGAAAGCATTTGGTTCTTGGGTTCTGCTACCCTCTGCATTTGGTTCTCGGAGCAGTTCCCTAGAAAATGGTAGCGGTTGACAGTGCACCCCAACAGCTTCTAAGTTGTGGAGAGAGTAGAGGGGAGTAAAGAGTTTCTCAGTTTAATAATGGCAGGTTGGTTTCTCACTTAAGATAGAAAATCCCAATTCTTATATCATATAAGGTATAGGAATAAAGAGATGCCCGAGTTATAGGCTTTCTCAGTACACTTGTGAGACACACAGGAGCTAAGGAGCTCTTCCCTGGTACCTGGGATATCATGGAGGCATGGTGACTAAGACACTAAGTATCTTACTCCAGGATAAGTAAAGACAGTGCTGGGACCTATGGAGGTCATAAAGACTCATTAAGGCATTCCATATCGGGGCCAGAGTAATGGATCAATGGTTAAGAGTACCTGAACCGGGATTATATCGCAGCCCCCACATAACAAAGCTGTGCACACTTGTAACCCCAGCTCCAAATGGGATGGAGACAAAGAGGACCTTGGAATCTTGCTGGCTTCCAGCCTGGCAAGAAGACATAAGTCTCAGGTTAAGGAGAGGCTTTACTTTAAAGGAATAGGCAGAGATCTGGTTTCCTGATACCTTCTTCTGGCCTCTGTGTGCACACAAGTACACACACCTGCTCACTTGTGCACACACATGGATATATATAATAATAACAATCTTTTAAAGAATCTAGTTGAACGTTGGGGCTGGGCAGGTGGGTCAGCAGTTGGTAGAGTGCTTGAGGCATGAAGCAACTGGGCATGCTAGCATACTTTTGTAATACTACTGTCCAAAGGGTAGAGGTGGATGGATCAGTTTAAAGTCACCCTCAGCTACATAGCAGGAAGCTCTTCAACAGCAACAACAAAACCCAGCAAAGTTCTCTGTTGCCGAGAGTTGCATCACACCCAGGGAACTGAGCCAGGAGAATCAGGAGCTTGAGACTAGTTTGGGCTATATGGTGACATAATGAGACCCTATTTCAAAACTAAAAATCTAACTTGTCAGATTAGTTAGCTATGAGCAGGACAAGATGGCTGGGCATTAGCATCCAAATATTTTGTAGTGCTATCAAATTCGTAACAGTTGGAATTCTTCTGGCCCTCATAAAACTTCCTTAGGAGGGGAGGTTCAAATCTTCCCCCTGAAAGCCAAGAGAATAAGTAATTTGGGTCCAGGCCAGACCGAGCACTGAGATGTTTAATGGTTGGGGTAGTTCTCAAACTTGGAATCAGGCGCTCTCGTGAAGTCCTTGTCATTTTGGAGTGGGAAGCAATATGGCTCCCTAGCTTCCTGTTTCTCTTCCTACAAACCGGCAGGAGGTGGAGATGGGCAGATAGGAAAGGGCTGGGTTCTTTGTTGGCTTTCAACACCTGAAGTAAGTGTAAATGTGAATTTAACGTCGGGGTGGTGGAGCATTAGACTTCTGTGGGACATAAGCTCTGGAAATAGCTCTCCAGGTTAACCGGAAAGAGGCCAGGCGGGGCACATGCTCCTCCTCACCTGCTCTCGAGTCCTTTGGAGCACCCGGAAGCATGCGCACTGGCCAGGTGACCCCGCATTAGGAAACAGGCTTCAGGGAAGCAACTGGAGAGTGTACCCAAGTGATGCAACTGGGGAAAACCCTCTCTGGTTCTTTTTCTCTCCCTGATGCTTAAAGAAAGGAGGGAGGAGAAAGGCTGGAGAGAAGGAAGGCACTTTTGCCTTAGAGCACAGGGAGCAGGGAAACACTGTTTTCAACACAGCCACAGGAGTAAATCTGTGCTTGGTCAGGGTGTGCAGTGGCTTCTGCGAGTCCTGTTTTTCAGGAAGGCACCAGAGGGGCTGGATAAAGGAAGTTGGGAAATGGCTTTCTAATCAATAGACTCAGTCCCTGGAGCTGGCACTGGGTTTGCTGTACTGTATTCCCCAGCCCCACCCATGGCCCCGCTGCACAGGTTCCCAATGTGGATGTGTGTGAGATGGTGACACCCTGCCCTGTGGACCCCAGTTTGGCCTGCAAGTGTGTATTCTTTCCCTAAGGATAAATAAATAAGGGTCTAAGATGGCTGCCCAAGCCCCAGCTTTCATCAGCAGCAGCTCCGGTCTCCTTGAACTCCTTGTTTAACCCTAAGTGCCTGCTCCTCCGTCTGTAAATTAAAGTCACAGCAGCACCTTCATGCTGTGGATGCGCTGGGCTAATGCTCCTAATGCCTATCACTTGCACAACGTGATTAAGCACTTGGACTGAGTAGCTGTTGTTATTATTCTTCTGCCCAGGGTGGGGAGGGAGATGCTGGACCTGACAGCTGGTGCTGTCTGCAGGAGCTTGTAGGTCTAGACCTGGATCATTTAGTTATTAACACTCGAGGTCCTCCACTCACCAACAGGTCGTGTTCTGAGAGGGCACTGGGCTTGGAGATGAGTCAGGTTCTCACTGTAGTACAGTCTCAATGTCAGGTGCTTAACCCGCCTCTTCTGTCAGCTCCACAAGGGTGCCCAGTAGAGTTACTTTGTTTCCCCCAGGTATCTGTTGGGTGACTGTGACAGGGGAAGGTTAGATATGGCCTGGAAACTGTCTCTCCTTCTTTGTTGACATGAATTGTCTCATCCATGCCTGCCACATTTGAGGTGTTAGATGGACGTAAGTGACTGGCAACTTTCTTCTTGGAGTGTGTAGATAAAGTTGATTGTTGCAAGAGTCTGCTGGGTAGAATTGATCTATGCTTAGGTGTGGTGTGGAAGAGTGCAGTCATATGCATCTACACATACAGAAATGTCAGCGCAGGCTTCCAGCTCCAGAGGGACCTTTGTCTTGATGGATTAAAGTGCAGAAAATTGAAACAGACTAGAAGGCAGTGTTAGCCTGTGTTAAGCAACTGTTAGAGGTTGTGTTGTAAGCTCAAAGGAAGGAGGATGGGCCCTCGATTGTGGGGTAGACCTTGTAGAAGAGATAGCACTTGACAGTCTGCAGAGGGCTGGTTGACTGGCTGGGCCTTTCCCAGAACTCCAGCCTCATGCATCTAATTGACCATCCAATATTATTTTGACTGTCCCAAGGAGATCTCAAACTGGTAGGCCAGAAACCAAGCTCGGCATGTCTTCAAGCCACATTGAGTTACAGAAGCTGAGTGGCAATGGCTCCCATCTTGTCTGAAAGCAGGAAAGGAGGTCACAGAGGTGCACAGAAGTTTGAAGGTGGAGGAGAGTTAGAAATTTAGAAGGAAGAGCCTGTTGGTTTACGCATTCTCCATGAAGCAACTGGCAAGACCATTTGCTGTCATTGAGGGTAGAGGTGAACCCTAGAATCCTGAGGTAGGCGAAAGCTAAAGGAACTTAGGTGAGAACAGAGAGGAGGAGCTGGGAAGTGAAAAGCAGGGGAGGCCTGCAGAGGAGGCCTGCAGAGGCTTTGAGAAATTGGTGGAGGTGATGAGCCATTCATTCAACCTATCATAATCGTTTGAGAATGAGCGAATGAGGCAAGGTGAGGAGACCCGCTTGTAGCGAGGCCGTGGTAGAGCTACTGTGTTGGAAGGTACGTGGTGCCAAAGAATGCTCTAGGGTGGAGAAGCAAGAGAGCCAGGTCAGGTCAAGGAAAAGTGACTTGGGGAGCCTGCGCTTAGTCAGCAGAGCTAAGGCATAGGGTCGCTAAAGTGGTTCTGGGAGATATTGGAGACCTGGGAAGGGTGCTTGAAGGTCATGGTAAGAGGTTTGGGCTTTTCCAGAAGGACCATGACAGCCTTGTTTCTGAGACTGCCAACTGTAATGAGGAAACAGACTGAAGGCAGAATGGCCACTACAGGGTTGCTGGGTGGCACAGATGAGGAAGGCTGGATGGGTAACCAGGCTGCGCTGGTGAGGATGAAGAGGGTATGGTCATAGGGCAGCCCCATGGGAGCAGACTGCCCACAGATTGTGTGGCAGTTGGTGGGAAGGCCGGGGAAGTAGCAACGAGTGAGGTCAAGTACAGAGGGGTCAGTCAAGAGTCAAAAGAGGAGTAGCTGTTTTCCCATGAGTGTGCCTGACCTAGGGTTTTTAACGTCGCCTTGGTCTCGGAGCTGCTCTTCAAGCGCGGTGGGACCTCTCAGCAAACACATGAGCATTGCAGGTTATGTGAATCTTCAGGGCCTGCTCTCTGACTGAAGAATTGCTCTTGTGAGGATGTAATGAGAGCCACTTTGTGGGATGACCATACCCCAAACTGGAGATACTCTAGTGTCTTTTGAGCACACATATGGAGACCCTAAGGCCCTTCTGCTGTGTGTTTATCGTGGTGATACAACAGTACCCATTATGACCAGACACCAAATCAAACCACATTGGGTACCAGAGGAGTCTGTGCCCAGAGACAACGTTGTTTTTTTTTTTTTTGTAAAATTGCTATGGTAGTTTAATATCTTCCAAGAGGACCCAGAACTCACCTACTTAGAAATCATCCAACTATCATCTGCATGACTCTCAGCTTGGGAAGCGTGTTTTGTGATAGTGCATTCTGGAATTTTAATTTCCTATGCATTTGTTTTCCATTAGTGATGAGCGCCACTCACCGTCAGCCTCCCCTTGTCCCATGACTCATTTGGAGATGTTTGTTAAACATCGGGGATGCGGAGGGCCATTAGATTAATGGGCACTAAGTGGCAGTGATTTGCCCGACTAGTGGCATATCAAAATTACTCCAGGATAATGAAAGTGATTCCTGCCCCCAAGCCCCAGAGAGTTTGCCTAGAGTGCAGCTGGGGGAATTTTCTTTCGAGGTTCGCCAGGTGATAATATCGCCCAGCAATTTTAGAGACTGGGATAAATGCAAAACAGAAAAGGTAACTATGGCTTGTGATGCTTTGGGGTGGCCATTTACCGAGTAATAGAATCAGTGATTGAATTGCTTTTCCCTTTATGGAGAAAACAATGGACCGGAAACTCGTTCTTTGTGCGTGTGTGTTTGTGTGTGTATGTGTGTGTATGTGCACGCGTAAGGTGTGTGTAAGTGTGCACCTCTGTGTACATGCATATGGAGTCAAGAGTTAGTCAGTGTCTGTCTTCCTTATCTAGCTTGTGTTTTGAGCTAGGATCCCCCTCTGAACTTAGAGCTGGTTCACCTAGGTTGGCTGGCCAGCAAACTCCAGGGATCCTCCTCTCTTTGCCTCCCAGTATGGAAATTACGGACGTATGTGTTATGCCTGGCTTTAGAGGGAAACCTGGGGAGCAGACCCTCATGCTTTTGTGGCAAATATTTTATTGCTGAGCCATCTCCTCAGCTTGGAATGCGTTCTTTTTATTTCTTTTATGTGTACCTGTGTGTGCCTGAGTGTATGTATGTGTACCACATGCAGACAGTGCCCACGGAGGCCAAAACAGGGCATCAGATCCCTTTACAGACAGCCGTGAGCTGCTCATGGTGGGCGCTGGGAGCTGAACCCAGGTCTTCTGGAAGAGTAACAAGTGATTTACTCCTGAACCATTTCTCCAGCACCCCCTGAAATGTATTCTTTAATGAATTGGACATATATTCTTTTAAAAGTTTCATAAAACAGTGAATTCAGAAATAAAGATGACGTTGATGAAGAGAGCATTAGGTTTTCCCCACTTTGGCACTCTGCTGAAATGTCAAAACATCTTTCTGGTTTCGTGACTGACAGCTGATGACTTACTCCCTTCGTGTTCCACCGGAAGATGTAGAGTAATATGTGCAAATACCACAGATGGAGAAATAGACATAGCCAAGTGTGAGGGTCTCAGAACCCTTAGCATGTCATGTCCTATTGTCTTGGCTCTGAATCTGCTCTTTATGTGCAAGCAAATGCCAATAAGTTTTTGTATATTCATTTTTGTCTCCCAATAGCCCACAGGTTACTAAGGATGGATTTATTTTTTCTTGTCTCCCTGTGTTCCTCGTTTGCTTCCTGTTTCCTGCCAATATTCTTTCTCCCTGTCTACACACCCACACACACCCACACACACACACACACAGTCTCTCTAAGTGTTCAGTCTAAATGCAATTCTTTTTAAACTTTGTCCATCATAGTATTAGTATCAACCAGTATGCTACAGCACCCTATATGCCAAGATACAAAATAGAAATTTCTTAAAATTATGTTGATTACTGTCTATTTGTAGAGCCCTCTTATCTTTTCTATTTTATACTTCAATGCATTAAAATGAAATTAAACTTGCTGATTGTAAACCAAGAATACCAATCTTAATGAGAACAAACAAGCAACCACAGATCCCAAACAGACTGCATCGTGTCTTAGTGGACTGTGGCCAGAGGTTTGAGAACCCCGTGGGTTCTGGAGTGGCCTTTGGAGGCAGAGGGCAGATTTGAACTTCATCTCCACCGCATCTTGAGGTCAGGCTAAGTCAGTGGCTACGAGAGGGTGATGAGACATTGTACTCCGGTGGCTTGTTGGAAGGCCTAATGAAGTTATGTATGGAAAGCTTTCGCCCGACCGCTAGTAAGTCCTGAAATGAATATGATATTGAAAACCGTGGTGACGTCACGGCTCAGCTTCAGCTCCCTCCCTGTTTGGGGACTTCTGCACTGAAGTTCTTACTGTTGCTGAGAAGCACACAGCAGTTTGTGTGAGGAGTATAGACTATCATATAAGAAATGAACTTATAAGAAATAGGGAACGCTTATTGCATGCTGAGGCAGAATTACTACTGGGAGTCACTGTCTTAGTCCTTTAACTTAACTGTAGGGTTTTTTTTTTCCTTTCCATTTCTGGAGGGAACATCTCCCCCACCCCCCTTTCTCCTCTCCCCTCATCCCTACTCTGCCTCCCTTTTAATTTTTCTTTTTAACTTATTACCATCTTTAGGAATGTGGCACCCTTTTAACTACTTTTACTCATCTCTAGAATGTAAATAGTGGGGTCTAATGGTTAAGGCTGTTGTGTGTGTCCCTGAAGAGCAACGTTAAATATCTAGGACTTGTTTTTCCTATGGTAGGTGACTCAGGAGCTTCCTTCACCTGTGATTTTGCATGGGTCAGTTTCTCTGTCCTCATCAGCCACACCCCCCTCAGCCCTGCTTTGACCCATTTCTTGTCTTCCTCATCTCTGCTGAACTCTCCTTCCCCCGGTATTTCCTCCCATCCAGTATGCTCTTCCTCCGTCACAATGCTTTCCTTGGAAATCCAATTAATAGTGATTTATGTATTCCTTATGAACTGGTTAACTTAGTTGGCAATTAATCACAGCCGAATCTCTGGTCTCCGCTACATCATTTTATTATGATAATTACAGAATTATTAGTTAGCCTTATGTGATTTATGTCTCACATCCTCAGCTAATTTATGGCTTCCCGGAGGGTAGTGGTCACGTCTGACATGTCTTTGAACACTCCCACCCACTACAGCACTTAGCAGAGTTTTCTGTGATACCATGTCGTAAGATCTACTGAGGGTAACTGGAGACCCAGACAGCAGGGCCTGAAGACAAGAGTGCCCAGTAGCCAGCACCATGAGAGAAACTCTTTCACCAATGGAATTAGATTGACACCAGCTTTTATCCCAAGAGCAAAAAATCCTGGAGGCTGGAAAGAGGGCCGGGGACATAGCTCTGTGCAGAGGGCTGGTAAGTGACAAAAGCCCCCACGAACACTGTTTAAAAATAGTGGAGCGGCAGAAGAACCAGGGCAGGACATGACTGTCGCCATTTTCCAGGACACAGGCTCACACTTCGCCCTGTCCTTAGACAGTGACCTCCTATCTTCTCTTCATCGCTTCTGGCTTTTACCTGTCCTGCTGTGACTCATACTGTAGTGAGCTGATAAACTGGATAGAAAATTCTGGAAGGCAACAGTTGTGTGTTTTTAAAATTTTAATCTAATCTCTCTGTACCTCTATCTCCATCTCTATCAGTATATTTGTTTTGAGTCGGGTCTCATTGTACAATCCATGCTCACTTTGAACTTAACCCCCCTGCCTTGACTTCCTGAGTACTGGAGTCCAGAGTCGTAGGATGCTTCACTATGCTTAGTCTGTGGTGGGAAGCTGCATGTTTCTATCTGAGTAAAAATGTCTTGATTTCATCTTTATTCTTTCAAGGAAATATGTCTGAGCATAAAATCCACAACGCAGTCGTTTCCTTTAATACTTTTGCATTATGTGTGCATGTGTGTGCGCGTGCATGCGTGTGTGCAGCCACAGAGCACAGCTGGCAGGAGTTACCTCTCTGCTTCCGTCGTGGTTTGATGGGGACTGAGCTCAAGTCATCTGGCTTGGTGGCCTGTGACTTTGCTAAACCGAACCAGCCCGAGAGTTTTCTCGAAGGTCTTCTGTCTTCCATTGTTTCTGTGGAGCAGTGACCTATAGAGCATACAGGTCTGGGATGTTTTGATGCTTTATGACCGTTCTTAAAAAAATTTTATTTAGGTGTGGTTTTTATTTGTGTCTGCCCATTTGGGGTTTTCAAATGTGAGTAGCAAAGGTCTGGCCATGGTCTCCTCCAGAAACGTTTTCCCCTCACTCCTTCTCCTGTCGGCACAGACTGTCAAGCTGCCCGTATTTTAAACCCTAAAGTGTTTTCTCCGTGGAGTTTATGGTCTTCTTCTTCCATGTTTTCACCTTTTTGTCTTTCGTTTCCTTCTGTATCTTTCCTTTGACCTGTTTTCGGTTCACATACTCCCCCCCCCCCCCGGTATCAATGCTATTTTTAGGCCCATCCACGAGTTCTAAATTTTAATGACATCCATTAATTCTATAATTAAAAATTTGTAAGTAGTTTAGCTAAGAAAAATTTTCCACCTTTGCCTTTTATTTCCTAAACATATTAGGCACAGCTGCTTTTTGAAACTACCCGAGGGCTGGGTGGGGTGCTTCAGGCTTTCAGTCAGAATCTGGGAGGCAGAGAGAGGTGGGTCTCTGTGAGTCTGGGGCCAGCCTGGTCTACAGTGTGAGACACTGTCTAAAATAAAGGTCTGAAGACATTGAGTCTATGTCTTTGTACACCACTATATCTGTTTAAGACCTGTGTCTGTATCCCACGGGCCTGTTTCCATTGTTCATTATTTCTCTTGACTTTCTGCTTGCTGCTGTTTATGTTTCTAGCTCTAGTGACCCAGTGCTGGTGATTGCCTATGAAGAGCTGCAGAGATCATGGTTAACTCTCGGATAATGTTATTTTCTTGAACACAAGATTTACATTTACTTTTTGGAAGCTCTAGTCTAGTTTAATTTGATTAGAAGTTGAGATGATTCAAAAGTGGGTTCCCATCTTTACTTGGTGAGTTTCCACTTAGTGGTGTGTGTGTGTGTGTGTGTGTGTGTGTGTGTGTGTGTGTGTGTGTGTGTTCAGTGTGTGTTCAGACGTGTGGAGCTGGAGTTACATACAGGTGGTTGTAAGCCGACTTGGGCGCTGGGAAAAAAGCCTTGGTCTTCCAAATAAAAAATAGCAGCAAGTGCTCTTAACTGCCAAGCTACCTCTCCAGCCCCACTGAGTTTATTACTTACAGAGCTTGGGAAAGCTCCAGGGCTTCCTTTTCCTAGCCGAGTGCTGGTCTTCAGTGGTTGCCTTCGTCACCTGAATGTGCCCCAAGTTCCGATCAGCTTCTGAGCCTCACAACCTCCTCCCAGGAGTCGGCACTGCCATTAGGATGGTTGGGCATCTCAGGAGAACAGAACATCAACATGATTGAAATTGTATTTTAGGCAGATGCATGTACTGGTGGCATATAACAAAGAGAAACGAAAAGAAAATGACAAAATGTCAGAATGTTAGAGAGGCCATTGGCCACCCTAGTGGACGGCTTTCTAGAGGAAGAAGTAGACCTGGGCTTCCCGCATCATATAGACTTGATGGGATCCCAGCTTCCCTAGCAGATTGCTTTTCAACAGTTCTCCAACCTACCCCTCTATAGGGAGTCGTATGATCTAATCAAGTCCCTCTCTCCTAGGGCTGCAATACTTAAATAATAAAACTCTACAAAACCTTAGTGGTAATACCCAGTATATCTGAAGCTAAGAGCAAAGGCAGTAATGGATAGTTTGTTATCCCCAGAATCACATCTCAGTTTTTTTAGCTGGAAATTAAACATGGTGGCTGACAGCACTGTTCAGGATCGTGATGACATTGTCAGCTTCATGGGGGGGAGGACACGCCATGGTGTGCTAATCCCAAGTGCCTTGCATGGCTTTATGCAGTGGCCTCAACAGCACTGATTAACCAAACAGTGGCTCCATCTTATTGTGGGTTTTGCTTTCTGTGGTTTCTATTGCCCTGGGTCAACTGTGTTCTGAAAATATTAAGTATAAAATTCCATAAATAGACATGAAGCTTTAAATCACACATTGTTCTGAGTGGTAGAAGGAAATCCCATGCCTATGGCTCTATCCCACCTGCTCAGTAAGTCATCCAGGTGTCCTGTGTATCCATGCTGTGTGTTACTTTGTCATTAGAGCCATCTGAGTTAGCAGATCAGCTGTCACAGTATTGTGTTGTCTGCATTCAAGTAACTCTTATTCTACTTAAGCTGGCCTCACAGGGCAAGGGACAGCGAGGCTAGCTATCAGTGGGCTTGCCGGAAAGAAACCAGAAAATATTTTCCTCACATTCAAAGATAAGAGCCCATTCCATGGTCTACATGTGGTGGTCGGAGGACAACTTTGTGGAATTCGTTCTCTTTTTCCACTGTTGTGTGCTTCCCCGCACCGAGCCAACCCTGTTTAGTTGGAGAAATTTAGCTTTTTGTTTTGTAGGTAATTTTAAAAGCAAGGATAATGTCATCACTTTTTTTAGAGGTAGCTATTATAGATTCTAGGGCACTTCTGTCGGAATGTAGGGCTCAATGCCTCCTCAAGGGACAGAGCTCTAAGAACAAAGCGAAGACGCGTTCTCCTTCAGCTCCAGTGTGTGACGGTCTCAGTAGGCATGCGCGTGTCGTATACAATGGGAGAAAAACAATGAAAATAAACACAGGAAGCTCTGAAACATTGGTACATGTTTCTTCACATATCTAAGTTTCTTTTGTGTTCCTGAAACGAAACACTTGAAGTTGTATCTTTATAAAGAAAAGGCTGGTATTAGGCTTGACATTGTGAAGGTCCAGGAGCATGAAGATGGTGGAGACCTTTGGCAACACAGTGACAGAAAGTGTTTGGACTTAAGATTGAGGGGAGAGGCAAGGCCTTCTTACAAAAGTCCTCCCTTTCTTATTCACGATTGCTTTTTATTTCATGTGCGTGGGTGTTTGCCTGCATGTATGTCTCTTCACTGTATGCAGTTGCCTGTAGAGGCCAGAAGAAGACATCAGATTTCTTGGAACTGGAATTACAGTCCGTCGTGAGATGCCCTGTGGGTGCTAGGAACCAAACTCTGGCCCTCTACGAGAGCAGTTGGTGCTCTTAGCCATTGAGCCATTTCTCCAGCTCCCTCACAACCACTTCCTCAGGAATTGACCTGTTCCAGAGACAGCACTGATCTGCTCATGACACTGGAGGCGCTGTAGCCTAATGACCTTGTAGAAGCCTTTATCGCTTAAAGTTGCACCAGCTCACCCTACCAAACTAGGAATCAAATTTCTATCATACGAACCTTTGAGGGATAAACCAAACAACTAGTATTTTGGCTAAGGAAAAGATAAACTTTAAATTGTGCTGAGCTGAACCCCTGCTAGTGGTGGACCAACAGACGGGTGAAGCACTAAAGCCTGGCAATTAGATGAATGGAACAGATCTGCCCGCCAGAAAGACCAGACGTTGTAGGATGCCACAGAATATGCAGGCTATTCATATGAAGCAATTAAAGGGCATCTGGATCCTGGCTTCTCAGAGCATGGTCTAGGGACCTAAGAGCTTATTAGTTTTCTCTCTGGCATTAGAGGATGTTGCACAGTGGCCTTCCAGGACCTGCTGTTCTCTGTCTTTGTGTTTTCTCCTTTCTGGGTTTATTCTTGGGGCTGCCATAGTGCAGACAGCATAGCTTAAAGCAGTGCCAGTGTGTTTGCCACAGTTCTACCCTGAGTCAGAAATCAAGGTGTTAACTGGGCTGTGCTTTCCTGAAGGCTTGAGGTTGAGGCTCTACCCTTGCTACTTCCCGATTTAATACTGAATTTACACAGGATGAAGTGACATACACCTTTAATCCCAGTATCCAGGAGGCAGAGGCATGCCAATCTCTATAAGTTAGAGGCCAGTCTGGTCTACAAATGGAGTTCCAGGACAGTCAGGACTACATAGAACGACCCTGTCTCAAAAATAACAACAAGATGGACTCACAGCCAAACACACACACACACACACACACACACACACACACACACACACATATATATGTATATATATATATATATACATACAACACTGATATGACTCATGCCTACATCTCGAAGTAAGTTTTTCTGACTGCATTTATTTTCCCCATAAGGCACAGCACAGACTCTGTGTGTGTGTTTGTGTGTGCGCGTACGTGAGCATGCATGCACGAGCGTGTGCACGCACATGTTTCGAAATACAACACAGTACTTTAGCACTGCTTTGGGGACATTTTAAATGACAAGGTGATCAACCAACAGCACAGAATAATTTAACATGTCATACTAAGTAGACTGTGGAAAAGACTGGTTTGTGGTAGGAGAGGGGCAGAAAGAATGTGGAGTGTTGCTTTGTTTGACCCCAGCTGGCTGCATCCATACCGGGCATCTTGCATTTCCCGCTGTGGCACACATTCGTAATGACTAGGAAAGCACTGTAAAGATGGGTTTTCCAATTACAAATACATTTTTAGTAAGATAATTCTCACGTGCAGAACTTTGAAATAATATGCACCAGCTCTACAAATAGGTTACTTATGAATGAAAATGAAAGGAGCTATACTGCGGAGATTTTGCACTGGAAACAGGGCTGCTCAGGTTTGTGTCTTGCACTGCCCTGCCACCGAGTTTAGGCATGCCAGGACTTCTATTGCCACCCCAGAAGAAGAATCTGCTTCTACCTATTCATGACTCCTGTGACTGTCCCTAAGTTTGCTCTTCTGTCCCCACTTCATGTCTTGAGATCTTCTTCTGAGGGGACATTTGAGTAGGTTGCGGTCACCACTCCGCAGGGCACAGCTTTTATGGGGGCAACAGTGTGTGTAGCTTTCCCCAGTGTTTCCAGAGCCCTTTGGTAACTCCATGCACCTATGCATAGGGTTCTTCGTGTTTCTAAATTTCTTCTTTACCGAGTCCTGAATCCTTTAAGAATCAAGACGCCAGAAAGTGTTTTTCCCATATCCAACTGCCAGACTCTCATTTTCAATCAAAGATCTTTGAATGGATGGATGATGAATGAATGAGTCAGTGAGGGAATGAATGCATGGAGGGAACAGTTTGGGATGCGTGAAAAGCAGCTGTGTCGGCGACCGCTCATCACCATCACATGTCCTTTTGTAAGGTCTCTAAGGTGCCCATTACTGTCTCAAAGAATGGCCACCTGGAGCCCGCAGATGTTGCACAAGGCCGCAGTTCCGGAGCAGCTTTGCCTGGCTTGCTTAGAACTTGTGTGGCCCTTGTGTCGAGCATTGAAAAGCCAAGGCAGAACTTGGCTTTACAGAATTACACGTTTTACTCGAAGGAGTGGAGTTCATCCTCTCAGAGAGTTCACGATTTGCATGGGAAGCGAAACTGTGCACAGCTGAGGAGTTTATAGGCATAAGAGATGAGATGAAAGCCAGAACTTAAACAGCTGCCCTAAAGCAATGTCTGCTTCTCAGATAATCAGAGTAAGGACTGTGGGTGGGTGTAGGAGCTGGAGGAGGAAGGGCGGCTTCAGGCTGGAGTGATCTGGAATGACCTTCAGGAGAAGGAGTGTGGAGCTTAGGTCTTAGGAGACACAGAAAGATTGACAAGGCCAAGGAGGAAGGGGGAGTTTGGTGTGAGCAAGAGGCACAGTGGGCTTGAGCTTTGGGAGGGGTACAGAGAAAAGATGGGCGGTTCCCACGTACAAAGGTGAGGCCCTTGCTGATTCACGTAATGGTGCTTGTTCTTGGCATGAGCTAGGGACAGAGCATAGCGGAGAGCTTGGCAAGATAGAGGGGAGAATTATGAGGCTTGTATCATAATTGGCCCACATTCATCTTTATGGGCTTTTCAGTTAAGTTTGGAGGAAAAGGGTGAAAGAAATGAGAGGACTCCAGGTTGGAGAGGGGACCATACTGTCACATTGCCTGCAAAGTCTTGTAGAGTGGAAGCCCGAGTTGGTGCCATCTTTGCTTTCAGGTGTCAGGGTGAATGTAAATTTACAGGCATAAACATCATGAAGACGCAGGGGTAGAAAGTTGGAAGTGACTTTATCCATGGTCCCATGGTAGCTGTGTTTGGGTGGGACAAGGAAAGACTACCATCAGGGGAGTCTGGTAGGAGTGGAGAGAGACATTGTGTGGCCTGGTGGGGGACAGATGTGCCAGCCATTGCAAGTGCTTTGCAAAGGGAGAGCGAGCAAAGGGCAAAGACGTGCGGCTGAGCCAGAGCTGGGAGACTGGCGTTGAAGAAGAATGCTGGGTGGAGTGGCTAAGAGATGGCACAGGGTGGGTGGAGAAGTGAAGGTGAGAACAGGGCAAGGGGCCTGTGATCTTTGTGATCACGGTGATCTAGTCAGAAGGCATGACTAGTCGGTAACACACCTTTAGTGAAACCAAATTAACCAGAGTTTTAGTGCCAGTGTCGAGAGGTCAATTGTTTATACATCTGGATCCTCCAAGGAATGTGTCGGTTACCATAGTTTGCCTCAGAACTGTTTGCCTGGCGTTTGCTTGGCGTTTGGAAGGTGAAATATTGGTCCTTGAATGTCTGACATGTTGACAGTTATGCTACACGTCCAGTTTAGAGAGGATGGAGTGGGTAAAGCTTGGCTTGAGGCAAAGTCACTAAGAGGCATGTGGCACACCACGCCCATAAAACTCTCTTCACCGAGAGTCAGCATAGAGACCGTCAGGCCTGGTCCATTTTGCTACCCATTGAAAGATCAGGTTGGGTGAAGGAGCAGGTGACAGCAAAGCTGAATCTACCAGCTCCTCCTAGGAAAGGATCATGGCGGGGGTGTAGAACGTCATGGTGCAGATAAGACAGCCAGACAGCCGCAGAAATACCTATTGCTCTGTTTCTTTTCTGCCACAGGGTACCATGCCGGTGGAAAGGATGCGAATGCGCCCATGGCTGGAGGAACAGATAAATTCAAATACGATACCGGGGCTAAAGTGGCTGAATAAGGTAGGTATGTCGGCTGTGTGGGTGCGTGTATGCATGCATGCATGTATGTATGTATGTATGTATGTATGTGCACTGTTGTGGGAATGAGAGACAGAGAGAAGAGGAGAAGAGAGGAGAAGGGAAGGGGGAAGGAAGGGAAGGAGACATTACTTGTTGAAAGTGCCCACAGCAGTACCAATAAAATTGTATTCTGAATCTTTTGCTCATTTGTACAGAAACACCCAGCTAACAATGATCACAAAACATATTTTTTTCATGTCAAAAAGGTTTTGGTCACATTTCTGAAATAAATGGGCTACAGAGAACGGCTGAATTTAGGGAGGAGAAGGGATGGAATCCAGGTGATGGACACCTTAGACATGAAGGAGGATATAAAGATAATTGTTTTTCTGGGTTTCATTGATTTTATCTTTTTTATGATGGATAAGTACATAAAAATACAATGGAGTGGGGAAGGATAAAATCCACTGTGAAGCCCCACAGCTTCAGCACGGCTGCCTTTTGTTTTCAGAAGGCTTTGTGAAGCTCCTTTTGTGGTTTCTCCGCTGACCCTTGTCCTTCCTCCCCTTCCTCAGGTGCCATCTTTGCTGCTCCAAGGGCTCAGGCACTAAAGGACAAAGGGGCTTCATGGTGGTGTTTGTTTTTGTCTGAGTGGAGGATCTTAACCTTTAAAAGGTTCTTTATTTCAAGAACTTTTGCTCTCTTTCCTTAAAAACAAAACAAAAAACCAGTACTGTCATGCTGGGTGTGGTGTTGCTTACCTTTATTTCCAGAACTTGGGAGGCAAAAGCAGCCTGGTGAGGATCTCTGAGTTTGAGGCCAGTCTGGTTGACAGGGTGAGTTACAGTCTTGCTGGAGGCACAGCAAGACTCAGTCTAGAAAATAGACACAAAAGTACTGTCACGACTTGAAACGCCGTTTGTATGCCCACTTACCCTAAATAAGTAGTTATTAATCATTTGCATTTCCCCAAATACGCACATGCGCACACATGCATATGCACACGCACACACATGCACACTTACTTTGTGAACTGCAGCACTCTCAGCTTACCTAGCTATTAGGGGTAAATGAAGGAGAGATAATGTGGGCAATTTTACTTTAATCAAAAATGCATGCTTACAGACTAGAGTAGTGGTTCCAAACGCTGTGACCCTTTAATCCAGCTTCTTATGGTGTGGGACCCCCTACCATAAAATTATTCTTATTGCTACTTCATAGCTATGATTTTTCTACTGTTATGAATGATAATATAAATATCCGCTGTTCAGGCTATCTGCTGTGTGACTTCCGTGAAAGGGTCATTCAACCCCAAAGGGGCCACCATCCCACAGGCTGAAAGATACTGGTTCAGAGTAACAGCTACGTAGAATACGTTATGGCTTCTCTAAAGAGCCCCAAGGGAGGATTTTTTCCTCCTTCCACCAAGAACACCAACCATTCGGAGCAAACGTCTCTTTCTTCTTTTCCACCCTGTTCCCCTCGTCTTCTTATCTGGAGGACATGGTGAATGAGTTAATGAGTCAGGTTTTATTTTCCCACCAGGTATAAGAGCTTAAAGCCAGAGAGAGATCGTGGCCTGCTTTTAATGACTGAAAAAGATACCGTGAAGTAATTAAAAAAAAAAAAACCAAACAAATTTCTGGTTTTGTTTTATCTTTTTAGATCCCGCCAAAATTTTATTCTTTCTCTTGCCCATTTATTTTGAATTTAGTATGGCTGCAGTTGGCTATCTGCTTGAGTCTTTTCTATAATAAGGTGGACCACAGAGGAAATAGAAATAAATAAACCTCTTACTGGCTTCACTTGTTCTATCAGGTACTGGAACGTTTGTGGCAAGCAATACATTTTTTTTCCAAGCTTGCAATATCTATAGTTAGTTGAGGTTTAGGTATATAGTTAGTCTCTTCTAAAAATACAAACAAGAACTCAGGTCACCCTTGATTGCTCAGCGAACAGCAGTACAGGCATGGGTGAAAAGAAAGAGGGTGGTAATTCAGAGACAGTGTGGGGAGATGCAGGGGAACAGATAATAGCAATGGCAGTTGACTTTTGCTAAGGGTTTTATGCTACTTCTTCTGCTAAGCAAAGCATTGCATACATCAACTCACTTAATCCCTGCTCTGGGAAAAGGCTGTAGACCTTTCCTGCTGTAGACCAGGAAACTGAGGTGTAGAGAAGTAAGCGGGACTCAATTCTCAAGAAAAGCAACTGATCTCTTTCTGCTATTTCTTTTTCTAACCTGAGTTTTCTATTCTCACTTTTGGTTTGTCCTGAACCACATCTGTGTGTGGAGAACGTGGGTTATCGTTGTTCCTTTTTTGTCAAGTAGTCACTGACAACCTGTAGTTCGATGTTCTCTGCAGGAGGTTGACCAGTAGTCTGTACCTTCAATGACCCATTTCAACCTCTAGAACTTGGGCACATAACTTTATTTGGGGAAGACCTTTTAGATGGAGTAAGGACTTCAAGATGAGAACATCTGGACTATCTGCCTGGGCCCTAAAGTCAAGGGCAGGTATCTTTAGAAGACACAAAAGAACACACCCACACAGAGAAAAAGCTTCGTGAAGACAGAGGGGATGCAATGAAGCCACAGGC
The DNA here is from genome assembly GCF_982192425.1 of Myodes glareolus. Lineage (NCBI taxonomy): Eukaryota > Metazoa > Chordata > Mammalia > Rodentia > Cricetidae > Myodes > Myodes glareolus. The sequence continues at coordinate 27,419,099 of NC_142048.1, read as the reverse complement.
AAGGGACTTCTAGGTCTGGCAGAAGCTGCAAGAGGGAGGAAAGACTCTTCTAGAAGTTTTGAAAAAAAAAATGAAAGCCTGCTAACACCTTGATTTTGGATTTCTGACTTTCAGGACTGTAATGGAATGTATTTCTACTATAAACCACCCAGAGTTTGGTCATTTTTTAAATAATAGCCCTAGGAAAAAAGTCTACCTATCAGTACTTCCTCCTCTATGAAGAGACCTTTCCACTGCCCACCACCCCCAATGGTGGTGATAAAGAGGCCATGTGCTTTGAACTCTGCCTTGTTCATATTTTTCTGCTCTAGGGCCAGAGATAATAATTTCTCATTGTATAACCAGGCGACCCTCCCTGCTAGGCTCCCTTCTCTGTCTCTTGGCACCACAATTCTCTTCCTGAAGAAGAGGAGGGAAGGAGACCTCCTTGTCATCTTACGGGTGCTTTTGCTAGGACTGGATCTGAGGCCATCTGACTGAAAGGAGCCTGTCACAGACTCTGGCTACCTGAGTTTCTCAGGACAGCATTGACACAGGAGTGCCTAGGGTCTGAGGGTCCCTGTTAGGCAGTGACCCATGAGGGCTGGGGTGCGGCAGCTGTGTGTCTGTGCACATGGAGAGTACAGGCCTGAGCTGGGTCAGGGTATTTTCTGTCCCTACCTAAACTCCCATGGGGATCTTTTTATAGGTCTTCTCTAACTTAGGCTTGTTGGCACTCATCTGCCACCGAGAGTCCATTGTTTTTCCCTCACAAGCACTTCCAGAACCCTCTTGGTATTTTGAATAGTTTGAGGCCATTCCAAAATTTTGTTTCTTGTTGAAGATTGTTGGGATTCTAGGTAAAGAAATGTACTAGCCCTAAGACTTTGGGTCCAACTTGTTAAAAGTATACAAACAAACACACAAAAATCTAGAAGCTTCTTTAAGGAACTAGGATACTCCTATCAGACCTGACCTACTTCCCAAAACAGCACTAACCCATTTGCAAGGGCAGAACCTATGATCTAATTATTCTCTGTTGGACCCCCATCACTTAAAGATTTCATCATCTCAACCCATCCGCACTGCAGATCAAGACAGCCTTGCAAGAAACACTCAAGCCACATCCAAAACCATAGCAGTTGATACTCAGAGTGCCTGGAAGCTGTTGGTACAGGGCACGGCTGTCCTGATGATTACTCTATGTACAGTGCCAGACACAGTGCCTGGACAAGTAGGAAGCTCTCCATAGAGGAGCTTGTGAGCCTGTGAATGAAGGTAATAGGCCCAGATTCATGGGGTTGGCTACTCTTGTGTCTATCTCCAACAGAGTCCAACCTCTGTAGGATATTCTTCGACAGACACAAGTAGGTGATTAACTAAGTCTTAATTTGTTTCCATTTTCCACTTCTAATAAAATTGAAGGATCTCTGTCATGCAGTGGGGTTCAACCGCAGTGGAAGAGTCCAGACGAGCATCTAGGCTAGGATGTTGCCAAAGCAGCATCTGTATCACTTGTGCATGAGGCCCCTGGAAGGACCGTTTACTTTTTACGACAGTGTTTGCAGATGACATAGTCTGACTGAATCATATGTCGAGAAGGAATAGGAGGCCAAATTCTCATATGTCCGGATCTGGGTTTCTTGCTACTTGCTTTATCTTTCCTGTGTGGATAGGGAGTGGTATTTTAAAGCCATTGGATGATGGTGTACATCTGTAAGATTTAGGATATTTTCTTACCTATATACAATATAATTGTAAATTGAACAAAGTAAATTGTAATTTTTCTAGTATCACTGTTCTGCTTATATTCGGATCCCTTGTGTATTCCCAAGATAATTTTTAAAAATAAGTTATTTTTTGAGCTTATAAATATAATTACATCACTTCCTCCTTTTATGCCCTCCCATTTACTCCCCCCCCCCACTCTCTTTTAGGCTTGTGGCCTCTTTTTATTCAATTGTTTTTTATATGTCCATTCTTAAACACAAAAATTCAACTTACTTAGTCAGTATGTTACATGTTATGTATGTTTTCAGGATTGACCATTTGGATGACCGATTGGATAACCGGTCGGTGTGTTCCTCCCTGGGGAAGACAACTTCTCTCATTCTCAGCATTCCTTAGGTGCCCATGGCTCTTATCTCGGGTTGAAGCCTCCTTAGCTTTCCCCCTTCCACATTAGCACATCCATTGGTGCCATCCTTGTTCAGACAGCCACGTTGGTGAGACTTCCTGGCTGTGCTTTCGGACATTTCTAGGAGACACAATCTCACAGCAAACTCCCTATTCCTCTGGCCCTTACAATCTTTTTTCCCCCTGTTATGCAGTGATCCCCGAGTCTTAGGTGCAAGAATTGTGTGGTTGATGCAGCAGTTAAGGACTGGGTCCTCCAACTCTGCCTTTTTTTTTTTTAAATATTTTTAATGGTTTATTTAACTTTTATTTTATGTGCATTGGTGTGAAGGTGTCAGATCCCCTGGAACTGGATCTCCAGACAGTTGTAAACTGCTATGTGGGTGCTGGGAACTGAACCCGGGTTCTTTGAAAGAGCAGTCAGTGCTCTTAACCACTGAGCCATCTCTCCAGCCCCCCAACTCTGCCTTTTGATTGATTGTTTTCTGTAGCGGTGTCTGTCTGTTGCAGAGTTTCCTTGGTGGTGGATGAAAACTACACTTGTCTGTTGGCATTAGAACAAATATTTAGGATGTAGTTAGTGATTGTGCTGGTTTAGCAAAGTGGAGGTTGCAGATTCTCCTTGAAGATCCTGATTTCACTATTCCTGGGTAGTTGCCTGCACTTTCAGTACTAGTCATGATTTCCCTCTTGACAAGTGGGTCTTAAGTTCAAAGTCCAACTAGAGATCTGTTGGTTTCCACCTAGGTATTCTGTGCCACTACAGAACCTTTAGGGTTAGCACATAATTCTGGTCGTCCTTGTGCTTCATAGGGGTCAAAACTGGGCAGGGTTTTTGGCTGCCTCCCTCCTTTGGGATGACACGTTCTGATTCCATGAGAGCTAGTTTCCAGGGAGAAAGCTTTCAGGTCAGAGCCAGCCAGCTCAGGGCTTCTGGATCTTTGGTCTGAAATGTATAGTGTCCTAAGCAATAGGGACTTGGCTTCCACTTTAGAGCTGGGGTGGGGTGGGGTGGGCAACTAAAGGCAATAGCAAGAGCCTATAATGTTTGGGGATCTCTTAGACAACCCTGACCAACAACTCAAAAGAGGGTTTCTTGTGCCTGTTGTTGGAGTTTTTTTTTTTTAATTTTCAGGTGGTCTGTCTCTTGGGGGAAGGATTGTCATCCCAGATGGGAAATTTTCATTCAAACTATGTATGTATATCTACATACCAACATACATTTATTATTCTTTGCAACATGCATGCAAACTTTTTGCAACAGCCAGAGACCACTGCAGAAAACAATCAATCAAAAGGCAGAGTTATGGAACCCAGCCCTAACTGTTGCTTCTACAACACAATTCTTGTACCTAAGACTCGGGAATCATTGCATAAGAGAGGGAGGAAAGATTGTAAGAGCCAGAGGAACGGAAGTTTGCTGTGAGATTGTGTCTCCTAGATATGTCAGAAAGCATATTTTTAAGTAAATAGTCAATTGTATGGTTCCTTGTGGCTTTTTCTCAGAACCTTTACTGTTATTTTACCCTCCTCTATCCTTCTGTGGCATTTTCCCCTCCCCCTTTCTAGTTAAAGTTTCCATGTTTTTTCCATTCCCCCCTTCAATCCCTTTTACCCTGCTGTTCTTCTCTGTTGCTATCTTGCCCCGACCTCTGCATTGGTCCATTTCTACCTTCCTGGTTTCCGTGGTTACCCCATGTTACATACCCACACCCGAGGAATCGGCGCTAGAAACCTCGGATGAGAGAGATCATTTGATGCTTGTCTTTCCAGCGCTGAGTTACCTCACTCTGTACGATCTCTTCTAGTTCCATCCATTTACCTGCAAGTTTCATGATTCCGTTTTTCTTTACAACTGATTCCCAGAGTGGATATGGATCACATTTTCATTGTCTGCCCATCGGTTGAAAGATATTGATGTTGTTTCCATTTCCTAAGTGTTGTGCATAGAGCCAGAGTGGACAGACTGACAGTGGACAGACTGACAGTGGACAGACTGACAGTGGACAGACTGACAGTGGACAGACTGACCACAGTATCCGTGGAGTAGGCTGTGCCATGGGGTGGTGAAATTGGGTCACATAGTAGATCTGCTTTTAGCTTCCCCACAGTGATTCCCAGAGTGGTTGGACTAGTTCGCCGTCCTCCCAACAGTGAGTGAGGGCTCCTCTTTCTCCACATCCCTTCTCCAGAAGTTTTTTGTCAATTGTTTGTTAACCTTTGCCATTCTGACTTTGGTGAGATTAAATCTCAAAATTCTTCTGATTTGGATTTTCCTAATTGCTAGGGATGATGAACATTTTTTTTGAGATATTTCTTAGACATTTTTTTTTCCCTCCTTGAGAACTGTGTTCAGATTCAGGTTCATTTTTTTTTGAATTGTCTTTTGTTTTGTTTGACTCTTTTATTTTTGAGTTCTCTATATATTCTGGATATTAAACCACTAGCAGATGTATTGCTGACAACGATTTTCACCATGCTCTGGGCTCACACTTCACCCTGTTGACGGTTATTTCAGTTGTATGGAAGACTTTTAGTTTCATGAAGTCCCACTTTGTCTCTTGTTGACCTTAATTCCTGGGCCAATGAAGTCCTAACCAGGCAGTCATTTTCTATACCTCTATCATGTAAGTACTGGCTATGTTTTTTTATAGGAGGCTTAGATTTTCAGGTTTGAGCTAGAGGTCTTTGATCTGTTTGGAGTTCAGTTTTTGTGAAAGGTGATAGATACTGGTCTAATTTCTTTCTTTTGTGTGTGGGCAGTAAGCTTCCCCAGCACCATTGTTGAAGATGCTTTCTTGACCCTGTATCCTGCCACATTGCTGAACTTACCGTTTCTAGATGTTTTCTGATAGAATTTATGGTATCTCTAATATATAATATG